>NW_006922092.1:1416771-1438035 GCF_000298275.1 Orycteropus afer afer | reverse complement strand
AAAAGAAAAGACCAGGCTTACTGGTCTGATAGAGACGGGTGAAACCCCCAAGACTATGGCCCCTAGTCCCTTCAGGCTTGGAATTGAACTCCCTCACTGGCTACCAGCCCAACAATAGACACGTCTACAAGGTGAGCAATTATATCAGGTTAGTGTGCTCCTTAGAACAATCAACCATGGGGGATCAGAAGGGTAGCATTTACACAGGGATATATAGCACAGAGGGCAGGAATGCACAGGAAAGAAGTACAGGGAAAAGTTAATCAAAGGGAAGAAATGGCAAGAGAGCTGTTACATTATGGAGATTACAATCAATGTCATGAAACAATTTGTGTGTGAACTGTTGAATGGAAAACAAATTTGCTCTGTAAACTTTCACCCAAATCACAATTAAAAAAAAAAAAAAAAAAGGAACTAAGATACTTGTAGCCTCTTGGTAACCAATGAGGTTAGACTCATGATGTCAAAGAAGATAGTCGTGACCTTTTACACTTTCTAGGACATAGATCTGGATGGAATGGTTGGCACATCTAATCCTGAGTGACAGCATTTATGTTCTCATATGTGATATTCTCATATATATTCTCATATGTAGCTTTCTAAATCATCAGAAGAAATGCTGTCTCATAGGAGTGTCAAGAACAGGTTAGGCAAGAGGATGTTGTCCATGTCAGGATGTCTTCTTTAGCAATTTCCTGGCAAGCTGTAAACAATGGTTCTTTCAAATAGGTGACGTAAGATTTTGTTTGATTTAGGCCCTCAAAATAAATAATTATGAGCAATTGTCTCAGCAAATGATAGTGATAATAACCACATTATTGAATGCTTACCATATGAATACAGGAAAGATGTTTACCTATATATATATATTTTTAGACTGTGCAAAGGCATTAGACTGTGTGAATCATATCAAATATGGATAACATTGTGAAGAATGGGAATTCCAGAACACTTACTTGTGGTCATGAGGAACCTGCAAAGGGATAATGTGTAGTTTAAAATCAGGAACGATTGCTCCAGGGTTGTATCCTTTCACCACACTTATTCAATTTCTATGCTTAGAATAATCTGAGAAGCTAGACTATATGAAGGAGAATGCAGCATCAGAATTGGAGGAAAACTCATTAACAGCCAAATGATACAACTTTGCTTGCTGAAAGTGAGGATGACTTAACCAAAACCAAAAACCAAACCCACTGCCATCCAGTTGGTTCCGACTCATAGCGACCCCTCCTTGGGTTTCCAAGGCGGTATCACTATGGAAGTAGATTGCCCAACCTTCCTTCTGAGGAGTGGCTGGTGGGTTTGAACCGCCAGATTTCTGGTTAGCAGTCAAATGCCTTAGGCACTATGCTACCAGAACACTTACTAATGAAGATCAAAGACTATAGTCTGCAATATGGAATACACCTCAACAACAACAAAAAAAATCACAACTGGATCAAAAAGCAACATCTTGATACATGGAGAAGATTGAAATTGTCAACAATTTCATTTTACTTCAATCCACAATCAACACCCATGGAAGTAGCAGTCAAGAAATCAAATACTGTGTTGCATTGGGTGACTCTGCTGCAAAAGACCCGTTTAAAGTGTTAAAAACAAAGATATCACTATGAAGAATAAAGTGCTCCTGACCCAAGCCATGGTATTTTCAATAGCCTCATATGCATGTGAGAGCTGGACAATGAATAAAGACTGTAAAAATAATTCATTTGAATTTTGGTGTTGGAGAGTTCTGTTAAATGTACCATGGACTGCTAGAAGAACACATGCATCTGTGTTGGAGGAAGTATATCCAGAATGCTCCTTAGAAGAGAGAATGGTCAGATTTCATCTCTTGAACTTTGGTCATGTTTTCAGAGGCGATCAATCCCTGGGGAACGATATCATGCTTGGCAAAATAGAGGGTCAGTGAAAAAGTGGAAGACCTTCAATGAAATTGATTGACACAGGGACTGAAACGATGGGCTCAAGCATGGTAACAGCTGCGAAGATGGAGCAGGACTGGGCAGTATTTTGTTTTGATGTACATAGGGTCACTATGAGTTGGAGTCGACGGTCAGCATATAACACTTAACCACAAGAACAGCTGTGTACTTATCACTCTATATATACTCATCATATATGTTAATTCTTCAATGTATTTATAACTATCTCAAATTTGCACACAGGGAACAGATGACATTGTCATTAAAGAATTTACTGAAGGTCATACCACTGATAAATGTGTCAGATTCAAGACTGGAGGCCAGGTTTGTCTGACTCCACAGTCCATGTTCCTGCCACTGTTTTATCTGTTGAGATGAATCTGCACAAAGAAAGCCCATCTCCATGTATGCATTTTGTTAGCTTTTTTTCCCTCACACATTTGAAAAATATACCTTTGGCCTCCCCTATTCCTCCAACCTCCTGATGTTCTTTAACTTCCAATGGGATTGCTGAAGTTGGATGAAGCAGTAGCTGAGGGGCCTCTCCTTAAACTGGTCTTATGAAACTCTCTAATTTCCATATAATTTGGTATTTCCAGGTTGACTACAGGGAACTGAGATCTTTCTACTAGACTGAGTTGGATTAGGAAGAAAGACCTGGTGACTACTTCTGAAAACCAGTGAATGAAAACCCTATGGATCACAAAAGTCCTATCTGCAGCCAATCATGGATATGGCAAAGTATTGTGCAGCATTTTGTTCTATTGTGGATGGGATCTCCATGAGACAGGGCCAACTCGATGCCAGCTAACAACAACAACAATAACATACTAGACCCCGCACGGTGCTAAACACTTTTACCTGTGCTTCCTTATTTAATTTTCACAACAGCCCTGTTAAGTAGTGTCTTAGTCCTCTACTGCTGCTATAACAGAATTACCTACAAATGCATGGCATAACAAACAGGAATTTATTCTTTTATAGTTTAGGAGGGTAAAAGCCCAAATTCAGAGTGCTGGCTCTAGGGGCTGGGTAAAGTCTCCTCGACCTTGGGCTTCAGCTCTGCCTCTTGTTTTAGGCTCACTGGAGCTGGAGGCTTCTGACTCACACAGCTATTGGCTGCTGAGGCTGACAAACCTAAGATTGGCAGGTAAAATGGCACAATACCAAGCTAAGCATGCAACATGGCAGGCCACTGGTTCATTTCCAGGAACAATTCAAAAATGTTGAAAAAGCTAGAGACTTTCCTCAAAGCTTCTCCATGCACTGGAAGCAGACCATACCCTGAAGGCAGCTCCCTTTCCACTGATTCACCTATCACAGCAGATTTCACCATGGACGTGATTACAATCTCATCATGGGAATAACTACACCCAGCTGCAAAGCCACTCACAACCATGGCCCAGTCAAGTTGACACACAAACTTACCTACCACAAGTAGTAAATACTGGGATCAGTTTATGTATGAGAACCTTGGGGATAAGCAGATTAAACTACCTGGTCAAATTCACAAAGTAGATAGCAGATCTAGAATTTTTATTCTAAGACAGCCAACTCCAAAGCCTGTATCACTTTGTAGCATGTTGCCTGAGTATCTAAGGCTTTGTTTCCACTTTTTCTCCAGTTCCTCTCTTTTTAAGGATGATCATTTCAGTCCTCTCATGTTGTTATACTCTAGAGTAAAAAGAGAAGGAAAAAAAAAAACTATGGCTTGTCTCAGAGAAATGTGATGTTGAAAGTCAAAGGTATGTTACTTCATAGGTGTGCTTGGTTTCCAAAAAGAAAAATGTGCATGTTTCTGAACTTAAACAAAAAAAAGACTCCAAAACATGAAAAATTGGTTTTGAGTCCTAAAATTCTGAAAAAACTAAGAGCGCTTTGTAGCAATTCTCTTCTTGAATCCAGTCCTTATGAAAAGATTAATATTTGAAAATACAATACCCTCAGACAGAACTGTTGTTGTTGTGTGCTGATCAGTTGAATCCAGCTGTCATCAACCCTACAGAACAGTAAAGAATTGCTGCTTAGGGTTTCCTATGCTATTACCTTTATGGGATCAGATTGCCAGGTCTTTTCTTCCGTGGAGGCACTGGATGGGTATAGACTTAGGATTAAATAAGGAAGTAAATAAGGCATAAATTGCTCTTAGCTCAGATTTTTTGCAACAAGTCACCAAAAGGATAACTAAAAGAGGACTCTCATTCACTGGTGAATCATAACTGGGGAATTGAGTGGTATGCTGATTTACAAAACCATAAGAATGGAAAGAAGGAATGTCCTAAATACTTATCTATTCTTCACAATGTGGGGAAAATGTTTCCTAACTTGAGAGGCAGGATTGGTCAGTTTTTCAATGTTACTTTGAGTATATGATTTAAAGAGAAAGATGTGGTTAAAGATAGATGTGGCAGACTCAATAGCTATAAAAGATTAATGAAATCTACCAATAGTGGAATCAGGTTAATGCAAGTTGAGGAAGCTGGTTAAGAGTGTTAATGCTAAACAGAAGAACCTCAAGTCTCTCATGAAATATTTTTGGCATCATCTTCCTTTTTAATAAATATTTTCCGAAATTGGCCACTGTTTGAGCAATGTTGATCACCCTTCCTTCAAAAATTTTTCTTGTTGGTAGGTACTGTCTGATAGGTTGTAACTTCATAGTGACCCTATGTACAATAGAATGAAATACTCCCCAGGCCTAAGCCATCCTCACAGTTGTTGCTATATTTGAGCCTATTGTTGTAACTACTGTGTCAGTCCATCTCATTGACAGTCTTCCTCTCTTTCGCTGAATTTCTACTTTACCAAACATGATGTCCTTCTCCAGGGACGGTTGCTCCTGATAACATGTTCAAGTATATCAGAGTCTCATCATCCTCACTTCCATGGTATATTTAATCTTTGACAACACCATAATTCAAAGACATCGATTCTTTTTGGATCTTCCTTATTTATGGTCCAGCTCTGGTGGAGTAGTGCCTAAGGCATTTGACTGTTAACCAGAAGGCTGGCAGTTTAAACCCACCAGCCACTTCTCCGAAGGAAGATTGGGCAATCTACTTCCATAGTGATACTGCCTCAGAAACTCAAGGAGGGGTCACTATGAGTGGTATCCGACTCGATAGCAGTGAGTTTGTTTTTTGTTTTTTTTTCACATAAATGTAAGGAAACTGAAAATATCATGGTTTAAGTCAGGTGCACCTAAATCTTCAAAGTAACATCTTTGCTTTTTAACACTTCAAAGAGTTTTTTTTTTTTTTTTTTTAGTTGTGCTTTAGATGCAAATTTACAGAGCAGTGTACATTTGGTTTCACTTTCCAATTACTACACAACCCTAACCCACTCTCCTCCCCTTCCTTCCCAGTAACTGCCCCCTCCCCCATGCCCCCATAGTTATGCACTCCTGTGTGTCTTGTATTTCTTCCATGTGAATGTTGCCCCTCTGGTGCCCCATGGTCATTTGCTCCAAGGGATGTATTTCCACAGAGTATGCGGGTGTGTCACTGTGGATTGAGTGATCTATGTGCACCCTTATTTACGATTTGGCTGAGAGACAGCCCCTGAGAATGAGTTTTATTCCAGTCTGAAGTGTATCCCAGGGGCATTGTGGTGGTTATGGTTGTATGTCAACTTGGCTGGGCCTGGTTGAGTGACTGGATAGCTGGTGGTATTCCCCATGATGAGACTGGCAATCAGCTCCATGGTGGGATCTACCACAAGCAGCTAAGTAGCTGATTTGGGTATGTGGTCTGCTTCCTGCATATGAGAAGCAGATTCTGGAATGGTCTCTAGCTTATGGCATGCTTGGACTCTGCATGTAGCCATGTCATTGTTCAGCAGCCTGCCATGCTCTGTCAACCTTGGGACTTTCAATGATCTTGAATTAATGGCCTGTCATGTGGTTTGGTAACATCGGGACTGTGCCATTTTATTTGTCAACCTTGGGCTTGTTAGACTCAGCAGCCAGTAGCTGCCTGAGTGAAGAGATGCCTCTAGCTTCAGTGGGCCAGGAGCAAGAGGCAGAGCTGAAGCCCAAGGTGAGGTTTCACCCAGCCTCTAGAGCCTGGCACTTTGAACTCAGATTTCTAGCCCCCTGATCTGTAAGAGAATAAACTCCTGTTTGTTAAAGGCCATCCCATTTGTGATATATTCTTGTCAGAGCGGCACTAGGTAACCAGAGTACCCATGGTATTAGGGGTCCCACCAGACTCCATCTGACCAGTAATTCTGGTCATTATTTTGTTTTTGGATTTTGTTCCACGTTTTTCCTCTCACTCTATCCAGGATCTCCTGTTTTGATCCCTTTTCGAGTGGTTGGCATTGGTAGCCGGACACCATCTAGTTCTGGTCTCGAGGTCCATCATGTCCTAGGGCTGATTGTTTCCAAATGTCCTTGTTTTATTTGCACTCTTCTTCACTTCTGATGATAGGAGGCCACTAGCTGCATCTTAGATGGCCACCCAAAAGCTTTTAAGACCCCAGTTGCTTCTCACCAATGTAGGTTGTGGCAAAAGATTTTTATGTATTTTGTTGTGCCAATTGAGTCTGGTGTCCCCCAATACTATGGTCCTGAGTCTGTAGATCTGTTGGATCTCTCTCCCATAGTGTCTGGCTGTCTGTGAGGGATTGCTCTATGTCTGTCTTCTGTTGTTTCTGTAAGGATTGAGGGTATTTTGTATCACTGGTATCTGTGTAAGATTAGCCTCAGCTGTAAAAGAGATCTTTTGCAGCAGATTTGTTCAATGCAATACATAATTTGATTTCTTTTTTTTCTCCCATGGACATTGATTGTGGATTCAAGTAAAATGAAATCCTTGACAACTTCAATCTTTTCTCCAATTATCATGATGTTACTTATTGGTCCATTTGTGAGTATTTTTGTTTACTTTATATTAAGGTGTAATCTGTATTGAAGACTGTAGTCTTTCATCTTTATCAGTAAGTGCTTCAAGTCCTCTTCACTTTTAGCAAGCAAAGTTGTGTCATCTGCATATCTCAAGACTGTTAATTGAGTCTTCCTCTAATCCTAATGCTGCATTCTTATTCACATAGTCCATCTTCTCAGATTATTTTCTCAGCATATATACTGAATATCTAGGCTGAAAGGATACAACCCTGGCCTATAACCCTCCCAATTTTAAACCACCCAGCATCTCCTTGTTCTCTTGCAATAACTGCCTCTTTGTCTGCATACATATTCTGTGTGAGGACAATTAAGTGTTCTGGTATTCTCATTCTTCTCAATGTTATCCATTATTTGATATGATCCACACAGTTGAATGTTTTTGTATAGTCAGTAAGACACTGATAGAAATCCTTCTGGTATTCTTTGCTAACAGCCAAAATCAATCTGATATCAGGAGTAATATCCCTCATTCCAAGTCTTCTTCCGAATCTGGTTTGCATTTCTGGAAGTTCCCTTTCTTTATACTGCTGCAATCAATTCTGAATTACCTTCAGCAAAATTGTACTTCCATTTGACATTAATGATATTGTTTGATAATTTCCATGTTCTTTTGAATCATCTTTCTTCAGAATGGGGACAAATACTGATCTCTTCTAGTCAGTTGGCTATGTAGCTGTCTTCCAAATTTCTTAGCATAAATGACTGAGGGTCTCCATTGATGCATCCATTTGTAGAAACATCTCAAGTGGTATTCCATCAATTCCCAGAGCCATGCCTTGCACCAATGATTTCAATGTTGCTTGAACTAATTTCTTCAATTCTATTGGTTCTTGATCATATGCTACCTCCTGAAATGGTTGAACTTTGACTAATTCTTTTTGGTACAGTGACTGTGTATTCCTTCCATCTTCTTTTGGTACTTCCTGCATTGTTCAGAATTTTTTCTCATAGAATCCTTCAATACTGCAACTTGATGCTTCAGTCTTTTCTTCAGTTCTTTCAGCTTGAGAAATGCCAAGCATGTTCTTCCTTTTTGTTTTTCTAACTCCAGGTCTTTGCATATTTTGTTATAGGACTTTACTTTGTCTTCCTGAGCCACCCTTTGAAATTTTCGATTCATCTATTTCACTTTAGCATTACTTCCAATTACTTTAGCTACTCTCTGTTCAAGAGAAAGTTTCAGAGTTTCTTCTGACATCCATTTTGGTGTTCTCTTTCTTTTCTGTCTTTTAATGACCTTTTCCTTTCCTCATGTACAATGTTCTCAATGTCTAGTCTTCAGTCATTAGTGTTCTATGTGTCAAATCTATTTTTTCAGATGGTTGCTAAATTCAAGTGAGATATATTCAAGATCATATCTTTGCTCCTGTGGACTTGTTTTAATTTCCTTCAGGTTCAACTTTAACTTGCATGGAAGCAATTAATGATCTGATTCACAATAGTCCCCTGGCCTTATTGTGACTGATGGTGTTGAGCTTCTTCATTGTCTCTTTCCACAGATATAGTTGATTTGATTCTGGTGTATTCCATCTGGAGATGTCCACATCTATAGTCACAGATTATATTGTTTCACAAAGGTATTTGCAATGAACAGGTTGTTAGCCTTCCAAAATTCTACCATGCAATCTCCGAAGTAATTTCTATCACTAAGTCCATATTTTTCCAACTGCTAGTCCTTCTTTATTTCCAACTTTTGTGTCCCAATCATCAATAATTTTCAATGCACCTTAATTTCATGGTTAATCAATTTCAGACTACAGAAGTTGGTAAAAATCTTCAATTTCTTCATCTTTGGCTTTAGTGATTCATGTGTAAATGTGAATAGTAGTCCTATCAACAGGTCCTTCTTGTAGGTGTATGGATATTATCCTATCACTGACAATATTCTATTTCAGGATAGATCTTGAAATCTTCTTTTTGACAATGAATGTGAGGTCATTCCTCTTCAATTTGATATTCCTCACATAATATACCATAGGACTGTCTGTTCAAAAATGGCCAATACCAGTCCATTTCATCTCACGAATGCCTGCAATACTAATCACTATGTGTTCCATGTAATTTTTGATGACTTCCAATTTTCCTAGGTCCATACTTTGTACATCTTATGTTCTGATTCGTAAGCCAGCTCCAGGAGCAGTGGAAGGTGGGTGTTTGTACTCCGGGTGCAGGCCGAGTAAGCAAGCAGGTTGATGGAGAGCAGGAAATGAGCAGAGGAGTTTGGAACAACTAATGGAGACAAACTTGTCTATCAGTTTATTTTACTGTGGTGGTTTGATTGTTGCAGTGAGGCTGGAGGCTACACCACCAGTGTTTCAAATGTCAGCAGGATTACCCATGGTGGACAGGTTTCAGTGAAGCTTCCCCAATGAGACAGACTTGGAAGAAGGAAGAGGAGATCAACTTCTCAAAGAATTGGCCAGTGAAAACCTTATGAATAGCAGTCAAACACTGTCTGATGTGTTATTGGAAAACTTTATGAATAGCTCTGAAACATTGTGGGACATAATGCCAGAAGATGAGCCTTTCAGGTCAGAAAGCACTCAAAATACAACTGGAGAAAAGCTGACTTCTCAGAGCAGAGCTGTCCTTGATGTGGATAGAGTAAAGCTTTCAGGACCCCATTTTCTGATGTGGCACACCTCCAGATGAGAAGAAACAGCTGCAAACATCCATTAATAATCAGAACATGGAATGCACGAGGTATAAATCTAAGAAAATTGGAAGTTATCAAAAATGAAATGGAACACATAAAGATCAATATCCTAGGCATTAGTGAGCTGAAATGGACCAGTTTTGGCCATATTGAATCAGACAACCATAAGATCTACTATGCCAGGAATGACAAATTGAAGAGTGGCATAGCATTCATCATCACAAAGAATGTTTCAAGATCTATCCAGAAGGACAATACTGTCAGTGATAGGATAATATCAATATGCCTATGAGGAAGACTGGTTAATACTACTATTACTCAAATATACACACCAACCACCAAAGCCAAAGATGAGGAAAGTGAAGATTTTTACCAACTTCTGCAGTCTGAATTTGACCAAACATACAATCTAGATGTGTTAGTTACTGCTGGTGATTGGAATGCAAAAGTTGGAAACTAAGAAGAATCACCAGTAGTTGGAAAATATGGCCTTAATGATAGAAATGAGTCTGGAGATCACATGATAGAATTTGACAAGACCAACAACTTATTCATCTCAAATACTTTTTTTCAACAACACAATCAGTGGCTATACATGTGGACTTTGCCAGACACAGTACACAGGAATAAGATTGACTACATCTGTGGCAAGAGGTGATGGAGAAGCTCAATATCTTCAGCCAGAGCAAGTCCAGGAGCTGATTGTGGAACAGGCCATCAACTGCTCATATGCAAGTTCAAGTTGAAGCTGAAGACAATTAAAACAAGTCCATGAGAGACAAAATATGACTTTGAAAATATCCTTCCTGGATTTAGAAGCCATCTAAAGGATAGATTTGATGCATTGAACACCAATGACCAAAAACCAGAAGAATTGTGGGATGGCATCAAGAACATCATCCATGAAGAAAGCAGAAGGTCATTAAAAAGACAGGAAAGGAAGAAAAGACCAACATGGATGTCAGGAGAGACTCTGAAACTTGCCTTTGAACAGAGAGTAGCTAAAGGAAATGGAAGAATCCACAGGATAAAAGAGCTGAACAGAAGATTTCAAAGAGAAGCTTGAACAGAGAAATTCAATTATTATAATGAAATGTCCAAAGACCTGGAGTTAAAAAACCAAAGGAGAAGAATGCACTCAACATTTCTCAAGTTGAAAGAACTGAGGATATAACTTAAGTCTCGGGTTGTAATATTGAAAGATTCCATGGGCAATATGTTGAATGATTCAGGGAACTTCAGAGAAGAAGGATGGAGTATACAGAGTCACTATACCAAAAAGAATTGGTAGATGATCATCCATTTTGGAATGTGGCATACGATCAAGAACCAATTGTGTTGAAGGAATATGTCAAAGCTGCACTGAAGGAATTGGCGAAGAACAAGGCTCCAGGAATTGACAGAATACCCATTGAGATGAATACCCATATGATGTTTCAACAAATAGATACCATGCTGGAGGTACTCACTCAGCTATGACAAGAGATTTGGAAGATAGCTACCTAGACAACTGATTTGAAGAGATCCGTATTTGTACCCATTCCAAAGAAAGGTGATTCCACAGAATGTGGAAATTATTGAACAATATAATTGATATCACATGCAAGTAAAATCTTACGATAATTAAAAAATGGTTCCAGCCACTCCTCGGAAGGAAGATGGGGCAATCTACCTCCATAGTGATACTGCCTCAGAAACCAAGGAGGGGTCGCTATGAGTCGGGTTGGACTCGATGGCACATAACAACAACAACAACAAAAGTATATTGATAGAGAATTTCCAAAAAGTTTTTATTTTATTTAATTTTAGAAAATAATCCAGAAATGCCAGCTGGATTCAGAAGGGGATGTGGAGCAAGGGTTACCGTAGCTGATGTCAGATGGATCTTGGCTTAAAGCAAAGAATACCAGAACAATGTTTACTTGTGTTTCATTGGTTATGCAAAACCGTTTGATTGTGTGGATCATAACAAATTGTGGATAACATTGAGAAGAATGGGAATTCCTGAACATTTAATTGTACTCATGAGGAACCTGTACACAGCCCAGGAAGCTATTGTTCAAACAGAACAAGGAGATATTGCATGGTTTAAAATCAGGAAGGGAGTGCATCAGGGTTATATACTTTCATCATACTTATTCAGTCTGTAGGCTTTGCAAATAATCCAAGAAGCTGGACTAAATGAAGAAGAACATGGCATCAAGATTGGAGGAAGGCTCGTAATAACAACTTGAGATATGCACATGACACAACTTTGTTTACTGAAAGTGAGGATAACCTGGAGCACTTACTGATAAAGATTAAAGACTACAATCTGAATATGGATTACACCTCAATAAAAAGAAGACAAAAATCCTCACAACTGGAACAGTGAGTTCCATCATGATGAATTGAGAAAAGATTGAAGTTGCCAAGGACTTCATATTACTTGATTCTATGGTCAACGGCAATGGAAGCAGCAGTCAAGACGTCAAAAAACGTATTGCATTGGGCAATCTGTTGCAAATGACCACTTTCAAATGCTGAAGAACAAAGATACCTCTTTGAGGACTAAGATGCACCTGTCCCAAGCTATGGTATTTTCAATCACCTTATATGCATGTGATAGCTAGACAATGAATAAGGAAGACTGAAGAAAAGTTGATGCTTTTGAGTTGTGGTGTTGGCAAGGAATGCTGAAAGTACCAGGGACTGCTAAAAGAATGAACAAATCTGTCCTGGAAGAAGTGCAGCTGGAATGCTCCTTCGAAGCAAGAATGGCTAGACTTCATCTCACCTACTTTGGTCATGTTGTCAGATGGGACCATTCTCTGAAGAAGGATGTCATGTTTATAAAGTGGATGGTCAGTGAAAGAGGGGAAGGCCCTCAATGAGATTGATTGACACAGTGGCTGCAGCAATGGCCTCAGGTATAGTAGGGATTGTGAGGCTGGCACCGGACCAGTCAGTGTTTTGTTCTGTTGTATGTAAGGTCACTATGAGTTGGAGACAACTCAATGGCACATAATAACAACAGCAGCAGCAATATTCTGATTATTAATGAATGTTTGCAGCTGTTTCTTTTCACTTCTACCTGTGCCACAACACAAAGATCCTCGAAAGTTTACTCCATCTATGTCATTCAGATCAACTCTATTTTGAGGAGCAGTTTTTCTCCTGTCGTATTTTGAATGCTCTTCTACCTGAGGGGCTCAACTTCTGGCACTATATCATACAATGTTCCACTGCTGTTCATAAGATTTTATTTTTTTTCCCTGGAAGTATATCTTCAAGTCCTTCTTCCTAGTCTGTGTTTATTTGGAAGCTCTGCTGAAACCTGTCCACCATGGGTGACCCTGCTTCTTTTTTGAAATATCAGTGACACAGATTCCAGCATGACAGTGACTTACAAGCTGTCACAGTATGACAAACTGACAGACAAGTTTTGGCCTTCAAAGATAGTGCTAAAATAATACAATGCCTGTAGCCAAATAAATAAATAAAATAAACAAGCAAAAAACACATTTCAGAAGCACCATTGAATAACTTATATGAAAGTTCTCTTAAGGATTATATTAATTGTATTCTTAACAATTGATTACAATTCAAGATGCTAATAATGATTGTTTGCTTATTAAATTAAGTAGATTGTATTGTTTCTCTTTCTTTCATTTCTTATTTTTCCTACAGTTGGTCAAATTATCTTGAGCCAATTGAAAAGAAGTCAAAATGATAAACAAACAAGTTGAAGACCAGTTGACCTAAAAACTAAAATACCAAACCTGTTGCCATTGAATTGATTCCAAGTTATGGCAACCTCAGTTGCTACAGAGTAGGATTGCTTATGGGCTTTTCTTGGCTGTAATCTTTTAAGAAGGAGATCACCGTGACTTTCTTCTGCAGTGCTGCTTCTTGGGTCTACCACTAACCTTTGAGTTAGTTAGCTGTTGTTAGGTGCTATTGAGTCAATCCTAACTCATAGTGTAACCTTATAGGACACAGTAGAATTGCACTATAAAGTTTCCTAAACTGTAATCTTTAAAGTAGCAGATCCTCAGGTCTTTTTTCCCAAGGAGTGGCTGTTTGAACCACAGATCTTTCAGGTCACAGCAGAACACTTAACCATTGTATCACCATGAATAGACCAGCAGAGGAACACAAACACAGCCAAGGACCTGGTGGCTGATCTAACAGAGTAGCTCATGAAAATAACAAGTTTGACTCAATATAGAGATTATTGAAAACTTTTTATGTAGTATTTGGTTATCTTCTAGATGAGTATATTCAGTTAGTTTTGTAACAGCTAATCTATCTCAAATATGTCATGAGTTTAAAATAAGCACACAAACTTCTCAGACATTTGAATTGTCCTCTGAAATGTACTAAATTTCACTTTACATTTTTTGTTTTTTGAAATCAAGAAATGGCCCAAAATCAAGTAAAGTGCATCATGGCCTTATTATGGCTATATTTTGAGTAAGTTTGACTTTTCGGGGGTGATTACATTGAGGAACTTTACAGGATACATTTGTGTTATCAGACAGTTTCTCAGAAGGAGACCAACACTGTTATCAGCTCCATGTGTAAATTCATCTCTAGGTCAAATGAAGAAAAGAATCATGAAAACAAGTCTAACCTTCTAGTTCAGTTGAGGAAGAATCATCTAAGATCCAAAGAGTTTGAGTGACTTTATCAAGGTCATAGAGCAAGCCAACAGTTTAGCTGATCCTCTGATTCCCATTTCTTGACAGCCTGGCCAGTTCAGACTGCCTAGAAAGTGCTTTAAGAAGCAAGAAACTGAGTAAAACGTTTGCATCTCTTGTTAAGTTGCCGTTGAATTAGCCCTGACTCATTAAGACCTCATGCATGTCAGAGTAGAGCTGTGCTGTGTTCGATTTTCAGTGGTTGATTTTTTGGAATCAGATAGTCAGACATTTCTTCCAAGGCACCTCTGGGTGAAATATGAACTGCCAGCTTTCAGGTTAGCAGCCTAGGGTTTAATTCTTTGCACTTCCAAGGAACTCCAAAAGCAAATACTATGTTTAATCATCAGCCTTTTATATTGCAGGAAAGATTTCATCATCTGAGGTTTATGTGGTTTGGTAAGCATGCAACAAGATGATTTTTAATAGCTCAGAGTTCCATAAATCCTTTATTGTAAAAAAGTAACCCAATTCTCAGTGAGAGGGAAATGGAGCATTAAAAGACTTGTTTAGGTCAGTCTGTAAAATGCAGTCTCAAGTCAGGTTATTGGATAAGGATTCTTTATAGGTTTTTACACATAGCTTAGTTCTTGTGCTGTTAATGTTCCTTTTCATGTTTAAAACCTTTTCCCCACTTTGTAAGTAACAACCCACTGCCCATGAAAAACACAGCTAAATATTTCAAACTCCGTGAATTTTATCTACATTTCAGTCTCTGAATACACAACAAACCACTTGCCCAAATGAAAGATAGAAAATGTGATTTATAATGTGGGAGTTAGACTAGATGACCTCTAAGGATACTTACAGCTCTAAAATCCTAGGCATGACCCTCAGTAGCCCAGTAATTTCTGTCTTTTATGTACAACAACAACAACATGCACAACAAGATTAAATGCAATAATTTATTCATTCTACTAGCATCAACAAAAAGGGAAAAAAAACTTTCAACATAAATTATTTATGAGTGGTCTTAATATTCTAAAATTCAAACCATGTTGTTGTAGTGCCATCAAGTTATCTCTGACTCCTAGTAACCCTATGTACAACAGAATGAAACACTGCTGATTCTTATGCCAGCCTCACGATCTTTGCTATACCCGAGCCCATTGCTGCAGCCACTGTGTCAATCCATCTTGTTGAGAGCCTTCCTTTTTTCGTTCACCCTCCACTTTACCGAGTATAATATCCTTCTCCAGGAAACGGTCCCTTCTGACAACATGACCAAGGTAGGTGAGACCAACTCTGGCTATTCTTGCTTACCAGGATCATTCTGGCTGCACTTCCTCCAGGACAGATTTATTAGTTCCTTTAGCAGTCCATGGTACTTTTAGTATTCTTTGTCAACACCACAACTCAAAAGCATCAACTCTTCTCCAGTCTTCCTTATTCATTGTCCAGCTCTCACATGCATGTGAGGCAATTGAAAATACCATGGCTTGGGTTAGGCGCACCTTAGTCTTCAAGGAGACATCTTTGCTCTTCAATACTTGAAAGAGGTCTTTTGCAGCAGATTTAACCAATGCAATACGTTTTTTGATGTCTTGACTGTTGCTCCCATTGGTGTTGATTGTAGAACCAAGTAATATGAAGTCTTTGACAACTTGCATGGGAGCAATTAACGGTCTGATTCACAATAGTCAAATAGCATAGAACTCTAAAATAGCCCAGAAACAAAGAGATTTAGATATATCATGTGCCAGTAATTATTATAATACTGTGAACTTGGACAAACAAGACATCATTATCTTCATACTTTCCTCATTATGCTTGTGTTGCACATTGTGCAGTTTCTTTATTATGCAGCCTCATGTGCTAATGCTATTATACGTCGTATACATCATAGACGGATGGTATAAGAGACTTGTAGATTCTTAGTTCTGGATGAGCTTCATAGCTCATGGCACAGTGGTTAAGAAGGCAGGCTCTTGAATTTAATATCAGAGTTTGAGTCTTGCTCTGCCATTGTGGGATTTTGGACAAACTGTATAATCTCTCTGTCTCAGTGCCCTAAACTGAAAATTGGGATATTTATAGGATAAACCTCAAAGATTATTGTGAGGATTAAATGACTTAATATATGAAAAGCACTAATGAAAGTTCCTGGAACAAAGAAAACACATTGTTAAGTATTCTCTGCTATAAGTGCCCAGGATTCTCACTTATTATATATAATAAAGTGAAGTCTATTAGAATTAAGTGATTTCTTTTATATTTCAGGGGTCAGAGCTTTATGCCATAGACTTAAATCCATGTAACATATTCCAGTGGATTCCACAGTGTGTAATGTCATCTGATACTGAATACTCATTTTGGACTGTGAAAATAAGTTGGTTTTTTTTTTTTTAAATAAAAAGAGTCAGTCAGTCTGACTCATGTGATCCAGTCACTCCTAGGGCTGGACTTATAAGTCATAAGAATATGTGATCATCTGTGTTCTCACTTAAGGAGAACTGGGAATGCCTCATGACATAATTAATTTATTTCCATCACTATCTGATGCCTATAATTCCCTTTAGTGTAAGGATTTCTTTCCCTATGGGAACATATATTTTTCTATTAGGAAGAGCACTATATGCTATTATTAATCATTTATGTCATATCATAAATGACATATGACAAGATTTTGAACAAGAGAGAAGAAGAGGATATAAGGATCCTGAGACTTAGAAGTAGAGCAAGGAATTGATGTTGTCTGGAAACTTTGAAAGCAAACTTCTCCCAATTTTGCTTGCAATCAATTCTCCACTTGAGTATTCCTAAAATAACTTCTGTTCTAAAATCAGTGTGTCTTACTCTATTTGCCCTAAGCTATGTTCTGAGCACGAAGGAGAAGACAAAATATTTAAGCGATGTAGTCTTTGTCCTCTCAGAGTGCACAAAATAAACATACATAAAACAACAACGAACTGAGAAATACTGATGGACCAGATGCGAGTGAGTAGACAACAGCAGGAGATCAGGATGGACTAGAATTTCTCACCCTGGTAACCAAAGTGCCTATAATGTCAGAGGGGAGTGTGTGCAGAACCTATGGATGTGGGACCAGAGGTATGGATCATACAAACATAAAAGTTTTTGGAAGTATCTGTTTTAATAAAAAAAAAAATGCCATATTTCTACTTGATAATTTTCTTTGGTTGAATGCACTAACAAATTCACTGCCTTCCACTCAATACCAGACCATAGTGACCCCCTTTGGGTTTCTGAGGTGGTAAATATTTACAGAAATAGATTGCACAGTCTTCCTTTTGTGGAGTGGCTAGTGGGTTTCAACTACCAACCTTCTGGTTAACAGTCAAATGCCTTAGGCACTATGCCATGAAAGCTCCTTTTAATGCACTATAAAAGTAATGTTTTAATTTATAGCAATTGAAAGTATAGTTTAAATTAAAAGTTAAGTAAAGGTGGCATAGTGCCTAAGGCATTTGTCTACTAACCATACTTTTTCAACTTGTATGCAAATAATCCAAGAATCTGGATTATATGAAGAAGAATGTGGCATCAGGATTGTAGGAGGACTCATTAACAACCTGCAATACACAGATGACACAACTTTGCTTGCTGAAAGTGAGGATGACTTGAAGCAATTACTGATGAAGATTAAAGACTACAGTCTGCAGTATGGATTACACTTCAATATTAAGAAAACAAAAATCCTCACAACTGGTCCAATAAACAGTTTCATGAGAAATGGAAAAAAAGATTGAAGTTGTCAAGGACTTCATATAACTTGGCTCCACAATCCAAGGAAGCAGCAGTTAAGGCTTCAGACGATGTATTGCATTGGGCAAATTTGCTGCAAAAGACCTCTTTCATGTGATGAAGAGCAAAGATATCTCTCCGAAGATTAAGGTGCACCTAACCTAAGCCATGGTATTTTCAATCACCTTTTATGCATGTGAGAGCTGGACAATGAATAAGGAAGACCAAGTTGATGCTTTTGAGTTGTGGTGTTGGAGAAGAATGCTAAGAGTACTAGTCTGCTCAAAGGCCTAACAAATCTGTCCTAGAAAAAGTCCAGCCTGAATGCTCCTTGTGAGAATGGCCAGACATGGTCTCACCTGCTTTGCCCGTGTTTTCAGAAGGAACCATTCCCTGGAAAAGGATACCGTGCTTGGTAAAGTGGAGGTTCAACAAAGAAGGGGAAGGACCTCAATGAGATGGATTGATGCAGTGGCTGTAATGATTGGCTCAGTTATAGCAAGGATCGTGAGGCTGGCACAAGACTGGGCAGTGTTTCGTTCTGCTGTGCATAGGGTCGCTATGAGTTGGAGTTGATTTGACAGCTCCTAACAACAACAACGACAATTGAATGTAGTCCAAAGAAAATGAGGGGAATACTCAATGAGATGGATTGACAAAACAGCTGCAACAATGGATTCAAACATACTAATATTCCTGAATAAGGCACAGGACTGGACAACATTTCTTTCTGTAATACATGAAAGTGCCATGATTTGGAGTTGACTTGACAGTAATCTAACTAATGCCTACAAATTCCTGTGTTCATGTCTTCATTCATTGTTCCCAGTTGTCTGTATATTCCACTAGAGGATGAAAGCAAATGTTACAGTGACTCATGTCTTCCTCCGTATACAATTTCAACCTACAGGCAACCTTCCAAAAAAATTTGGATCGATAATTGGCAGGTAGGCGCTCTGGTGGCTCAGTGTCTAAGGCATTTGACTGCTAACCAGAAGGCTGGTGGTTCAAACCCATCAGCCACTCCTCAGAAGGAAGGTTGGGCAATCTACTGCCGTAGTGACACAGTCTCGGAAACCCAAGGAGGTGTTGCTATGACTCAGATCCCACTCAACTGCTATTGTAATTGACAGGTGAAGAAAAGATTGGGGAAAAATTAACGCCTCACAGATGCTGCATGATAGTCATGACCTTCAAAGTCCTACCACTGTTGAGTGCCCCTAAAGTGCCTCGTTTCCCTGTTTGGAAACCAGTATTTATAGTTTTGTTCTATATTAAGCTAAGGGATTTGACTGCTAACCAGAAGGCTGATGGTTCAAACCCATCAGCCACTCCCCGGAAGAAAGATTGGGCAATCTACTTCCGTAGTGATACTTACTGTCTTGGAAATCCAAGGAGGGATCACTATGAGTCCGGACCCATTCAACAGCAGTGAGTTTGGTTTTTGGTTTTGGTTAAGCAGTTTAAAGAAGGAGATGTTAGTATCTGATCATTGGGAAATAAATAAAACTCAACTGAAACATAGAATGAATATTTTTAAACTCTCCTGAACTCTCTTCCTTATTTTTGACACTAGTTAGAGTTTTGTATAATGATATTTTGATTGTTTTTGTCTGTACAACAAATGCTGTTGTTGTTGTTGTAAGGTGCTGTCGAGTCAATTCTGATTCGTAGTGACCTCATGTACAACAGAGCAAAACACTGCCCTGTTCTGTGCCATCCTTAGAATTCTTGCTATGCTTGAGTCCATTGTTGCAGCCACTGTGTCAATCCATCTTGTTGAGGATCTTCTACTTTTTCTCTGACCTTCCATTTTACCAAACATGGTACCTTTCTCCAGGGACTGGAAATTATAACAAATAATGTATTATAATTTCCTGACTGAACTCATATTTTATATTTCATGGTATTTTATTTTATTTTTTTTTTTGAGGTAAAATATTTTGAGTGTGAACTTTGTTTAAAGTAACATTAATACAATAAATATTAAAATTCAGTATTTTGATATTCGCTATTAAAATTTTAGTGGACAGAATTAACAAATATGAATAAAAACTTTTTGCATATAACACTAGGCTCATCAATTAATGGCCATTCCATAAATATTAATTCAATGGATGAACAAAAGAAATGCAATGTTGAGCAAAATTAATCACAGAATTATTTTTTTTTAGCTTTTTATTGTTATTTATGTATAAGTTTACAGAGCTAATTTTTTGTCCATTCAACGGTTCATATACATGTTGTTTCATGACATTGATTGCAATACCCACAATGTAATAGCACTCCTCCCACTTCCTCCCATGATTACCATTTTCTTTCCTCCTTCTTTCCTGTCCTTTCCTATCTTCTTAGTTTTATTCCTGGTAAATGTTGCCCTTTTTGATCTTGTGTGGTTGATTGTTCTAAGGAATGCATATGTCCCTGGTATTATCATTCACTTTATAGGCTTGTTTATTGTTTGGCTGAAAGTTGAGCCATAGGGATTGAATTCAGTTCCAGGCTTGAAGGGTGTCAAAGGGCCATAGCTTCAGGAGTTCCACTAGTTTCTATCTGACCAGTGAGCCTGGTGTTTTTTTTATGACTTTGAGTTTTGTTCCACATTTTTCTTCCTTTCTATCCAGAACCTTCTATTGTGATCTTGATGGATGCGGTCAGTCATGGTAGTCAGGCATCATCTAGTTCTTATGGTCTCAGGGTTGTGGAGGCTGGGGGTTCATGTAGCCCATTAGTCCTTTGGACTACTTGTTTCCATGTGTCTTTGATATTCTTCACTTTTCTTTGCTCCACATAGGGAGAGATCAGTAGTTGCACCTTAGATGGCCATTCACAAGTGTTGAAGATCTCAGTTGCTATGCGCCAAAATAGAATGTAGAACATTGTCTTTGTGGAGTGTGCTATGCCAACTGACCTTAGCAACCCCTGAGACTATGGTCCTGAGCCCCCAGATAATGTGACTCATTCCCTCAAGGTGTTTGATTATGGCTAAGGAGTTTTCATAACTTTGCCCCTTTGAACTGATATATTCATAGATATACTTGCAGCACACATGTAGAAATATTCTCTGTAAACCTGTATATATTTGTGCGTATACTCTCATTCACCTTCCCACACCTGTTCAGCTTGCTTGTCTATGTATCCACTCATAGATTATTATTACTGCTATTTCAGGATTGCACATTTATAATATTTACCTTTGTTGCCTTTAACTCTTGTGCTTCTCCCAGTATCTTCCTCTGCTTTGATCACTTTGTGCTGACCTTCCCTTTATTGCATACTGCCTTCCTCTGCACCAAAGTTAGTGCATGTTTACCCTTTGGTTACTGATTTACCCTCCCTTCTTACTGCTGATAAACTTCAAAGACTATTTCTTTCTGATAATCA
>NW_006922092.1:1408229-1415831 GCF_000298275.1 Orycteropus afer afer | reverse complement strand
TCTTTCTGTTTTGGTTGATTAAATATCTATTAGTCATCAAATAATTATTGAATATTCATAGAGTATATAAGTTTGAACTGCCATGAGTTAAGCTCCCTCCACACATGTTCACATATGAAGCAATTTGTTACCTGATGATTATGGTGTTGATGAAGGAAGGAAACAAATAGAATACGATTATCCATAAAGACTGAGCAATAATTCCAAACAAATCATGGGGAAAAAAAAATTGTACTAGTGGAACTGGATAACTCATACAGCCTTGTTTCAGTGCCTATGGAATTTGACTGCTAACCAGTAGACAGGCAGTTCAAACCCACCAGCCACTCCTCAGAAGGAAGGTTGGGCAATATACTTCCACAGAGCTACTGCCTTGGAAACCCAAGGAGGGGTCGCTATGAGTCGGATCTGACTTGACAGCAGTGAGTTAGTTTTAAGGAAAGCTAACTTGTAAGCCTAGCTAGTGAAGCTTGCATAAGGAATTTGGAATTTCTTTCATATAGTTCTTTGGGAAATTGGAGTCAACATGAGTTTTTTTTTAACTGCTATTACTATAAAGATTATTAATACATTTTTAAAAGAGTGCCTTAACACCTAGAAGTTTAACGTGTGAAAATGAAACTAGAACATCTTAAGGAAGTTGAACTTTGATTCCTGGCTTGTGGGAAGTTGGACAGTCATTTTTCTGCATTTGGTAAATTTAGATTTAGATTTAGATTTAGATTGGACATGTCATGTGTAAGAAAGCAGATGTGGTCAGTAGGGTGGAAGGTAGAACAGAATTTGTCCTATGAAAAACTTCCATTGGGTCATATTCATAGGGACTTTTCTTTCCTTGACATTGTATTTTCTTTGACACAGGTTTCAATCTTTTTCATTCCCTACCCCTGACCAGAAACACCAATAATTTCTGTGTAAAAAATAATACTAAAATTTAAAGGGAAACTTCACTTAGCTTCCTATATATTCTTCTGTGGCCTGTAATAGCAAAGATAATGTGAGAAAATTATGCAGTTATCTACAAGACAACAAAATTATGACTTATCCACAAGACTACAAAGCCTTAGTGTTCTTATTCTTGAGGCATCTGAGATCAAAAATTAAAAAAAAAAAAAATGCTTGAGGAAAGGGAATTTAAAGGGAGATTTCTGAAATCCGTAGGAAATTCCACACATGGCCAACGGGCTCATACTCATGACTCCAGGGTCATGTTAGTAAATGACACTGCACAGGATTTGATAGTGAGTCACGCTTCAGGAATCTGAGATCAGGGTAAAGCCTGTAGAAGGAAGTTGGCTGTGGAAGTCATGGTTACTTGACTTCTGAAAGCATTCATCTATTCAGGACACATTTTTCTGTGCTCACCATGTGTGAGGCATTTGGGATGCAGGTCAGCCCCTTTTGTATGGAGGTCACAGTCTAATAGGGAAAAAAGCAAGAAATTGCTTAGGATACAGTACATTGTGCTAAAGCTATGGTGCCTAATGTCTGTCCATGGACAAGCAGCAACAGCACCACCATTTTAAGATAAGTTCTCAGGTCTTTCCCCAGATCTTTAGAAATAGAAACTCTGGGAATGGAGTTCAGCCATTTGTGTTTCAACCAGCCTTCCATTTGATTCTGATATGCATTATAGGCTGATAACCCATTGAACTAGAGGAAGGCTCACAATGTTAGGGGTGAATAGGTCTAGAGAACTTAATCCATATGGCAGCAAGAAAAGGGTAAAGTTTAGATGGTGATGCTGCCTAGACCTTTTAAAGGATTAGAAGGTTATAATAAGCAATAAATAAAGGAGGAGGGGGAATGAAGGATGTGCCAGAGAGAGTATTCTGGTTACCTAGTACCACTCTGACAAGAATATACCACAAATGGGATGGTTTGAACAAACAGGAATTTATTCTCTTATAGTTTGGGAAGCTAGAAGTCCGAGTTCCAAGTGCCAGGCTCTAGGGGCTGTGTGAAAGCCCCTCAACCTTGGGCTTCAGCTCTGCCTATTGCTCCCGGCCCACTGAAGCTAGAGGTATCTCTTTACTCCGGCAGCTATTGGCTGCTGAGGCTAACAAGCCCAAGGTCAACAAATAAAATAGCACAGTCCTGATGTTACCAAACCACATAGCAGGCCATTAATTCAAGTCCATTGAAAGTCCCAAGGTTGGCAGAGCATGGCAGGCTGCTAAACAATGACACGGCTACATTGCGTGCTGTAAGCTAGAGACTATCCCCAAGGCTTCTTTTTATATACAGGAAGCAGACTACATCCCAAAGGCAGCTACACAGCTGCTTGTGGTAGATCCCACCATGCAGTTGATTGCCAGTCTCATCATGGGGAATAACTACCACCAGCTGCCCAGCCACTCAACCAGGCCCAGCCAAGTTGACGTACGAATTTAACTACCACACAGAATATCACTAAGGTACAGAGTTACTAGAATTAAGCAGGCTAAAGTCAAGGGAGAGCGATGGATCCACAGAAGAATCTGCAGTGGCTAGAAGGACTCAAGTGGAGAAGGACACTTAGCATGATGAGGAGTACACTATATCCTAAAGGCACTGAAGATTAAAACTGAGCAAAAACACACTCAGATTTGCATTTTACAAAGTTTACTTGGTAGAAGTGAGTGGATCATGGACGTGAGCAAGCTTGTTGTTAGACCAGTTAGGTCTGTGATAACCTAGACCAGAAGAAAGGAGGGCTAGCCTAGCACAGTGGTACTGTTGTTGTTGTTATATGCCGTCGAGTTGGACCTGACTCATAGTGACCCCTCCTTGGGTTTCTGAGGCGGTATCACTAGGGAAGTAGATTACCCACCTTTCCTTCCGAGGAGTGCCTGATGGGTTTGAACCGCCAGCCTTCTGGTTAGCAGTCAAGTGCCTTAGGCACTATGCTACCAGAGCTCCTAATTTTGAAATACATATATACAAATACATACACACAATATGGAAAGAATACATACCAAAATCTTTATAAGTGATGAGATCACAGATAATTTTCATTTTCTTCTGTATATTTTCCTTAATTTTCAACTTCTTTATACGGAACATGGATCATAATTATAATTAGGAACTATAATAAGTATTGAGAAAGAAGAAGGAAAGAAAAGTCATATTTGAAAGCTGAATGGTGTAACATATGGGAAGTAAGGAAGGTTCCACAAATAGAGATGAATTATTATACCTTCAGGAGCTTTTTTTTAGCTTAACCTGTCTTTAAATTTCCACAAAGCAGGAATGACAGCAGTGACGTTGTGTTCATATATTGTGAAGCAGGAGAAGTTAGACTTGAGCATGATATGGGGGCTGAGCTACGGGAGTAGGGAGGTTGTGCCTTCCCTGACTATCTAATGGTTTATCTAAGGCTAGTAAAGTCACAGAAAAGTGTGTGTGCAGACGGAAGCAAAGGTCTTTGAGTTTGAGTTCTGGAACGTAGGCTTCTCTGCCAACCCAAACCACTGCCATTAAGTCGATTCTGACTTATAGCAACCCCCACTGGGTTTCCAAGTGCCAATGATTGGCAGCCCCAGCCTTTGCCTCATTGATTGAGACCATTTTCTCTGTTTGTTCAGATAAGATGATAATTTGAATGTATTGAAACAGAGAGATATGCTGAAGACCTATCCTTTCATTGCTTTGGCAGCTACTCACTTTTTTTTTTTTCCGCCCTGGGGCCTATTTCTCCACACTGTTTTAAAAAATTAGTAACATACAGGAAGTTCCCAAGTTATGTCTGACATACTGACAACTACTATTTGTTATGTAAATTTTCCCTCCCTTTGGAACAATTGAACCCACCCCTATTTGCAACAAATTCTTCATCACAATCACCTTCACCTGCTGTATGTGCAACTTTTAAATTATTGAAAAGACTTTTATCCTTTTCTTGCATTACTTACTGCCATCGTGTCAATTCTGACTCATAACGACTCTATAGGACAGAGTAGAAATGCCCCACTGGGGTTCCAAGGTTATAAATCTTTATAGAAGCAGATTGCTTTGTCTTTCTCCCATGGAGTGGGGTTCAAACTGCCTTAACCATTAAGCCTCCAGAGCTCATTTTCTTGCACTAAAGTAAGGCTAAATAAAGAACCATATGTGCCTCTTCTGACTTATCTACAAATTCTTAAAGACATAGGAACAGATCTTGTTTGTAACCCAGAGACTGCCTATATAAAATCTATAGGGCAATTTCGGCATGTTTGCCAGGGATCTAGGAGTGTTGGAAGTGGGTAGATGATGGCAGAAAGGCTTGGGTTCATGTTGTTGTTCGTGAAGAGGTAAGGAATGGCTAGAATTCCAGGAAATCATAATAAAAACAATAGTGACTACTATCACTTATCATACTTATTAAGTGTTATCACTTATCATACTTATTAAGTGTTAGACACCATATGTAAAGTATCTATCTATAGGTAAAGAAGTACACCCATTAATTCACTCTAAGTACATTAAATAGCCCTACCCTGAGGCAACCTCTCCCCTTACAGCAACCACCCACTGATCCTGTGGAGGACATAAAGTCCTTGGGGGAGGTGGTTAATGATGGAGAAGGGAAAAGCAGACAAGAGGACAAAAAGGAGAAGACACAGACATCTTCTGTGGATTTGAGTGACTTAACAAGAATCATTAGGACAATATCTAGGACAAGGGATGTGTTCCCTACATGAGAATCATTGAAGTACCTATTTTATATTCTTGTCTTATCTACATTTTACATATCAAACTTTCTTATCTTACCAAATTATCCATTGTAAGTATCTGCCCTTGTCAGTGGATATAGAGCTACATCTTCATTTTTAATAACTGCTTGGTAATTCACGTTTTATGGATGGGCTAAAATTTATTTGATAGACCCATATTCAGTCTGTTTCCATTGATTCTCTAATATAAACTAAGTTGAGAGGGACTTTCTTGTCTTACATTTTTGTGAACTTGCCTGATTCTTCCATTAGTATAAATCTCTAGAAATTAAATTGTTGGATCTAAAGGATGTAGTTTTTAAAGTTTTAACATATAGGTTACCTTACCTTCCATGAATTTTGTCCCAGTATACAGTCTTACCACCAGCATAGAGTGCTTGGTTTCCTATGCCTCTCCTCCACCTCTACATTTCTCTACCATCCCTCATCTTCCCCAATTCTTACCATCTTCCTCCCAAAAGAGAACTTTGAACTTCATTAAAGGGCCTCTCTGTAAGTATTTATTGACTTGACCTCCAGCACTGAACATGTATTTCCATCCTTAGGGATAATGCCGTGCATGATCCTGCTCACCAGTGAAATATGTGAACTTTTATGTTTCAATTTAAGAAAAACTGGAAAGTACACCTTGTCCCTTGTTCTAGTACCAGAATTCCCCAAAATCTTCCAAAGCCTTCTGTGTTGAGCCTTATTTATAAATATATTTGCAGAATATTTTAAAGTTATAGAATATGTTCCCATATATATTTTCTCATTTCATCTTCTCTATAGTTGTCACTTTCCATCTAAGAAAAATGAGGCTTCAGAGAGATAGGGTGACTTGGTCTAATTGGTAGAGAAACACCAATTTTTGCTAAAACTCTGTTTTCTCCCATATACTATTTCTATCCCTTTAAGTACATGTCTACTACATTCAATTTTCTGGATGGAAATAATACATTATTTATTATTAACACTGGCTAAAAAGAAGTCTGTTTAACTTGATGGTTGTCACAAAGGGAATGGTGAATAAGGGCGTACACTTAGATGGGTGGAGGATGTTTGCACACAAGTGGGCCCAAGGCACTGGAGAGCAAGCTTTTTCAGCAATGAGGGTGACTCTAGGCTTTTGAGGAAATGTCCAGAGAGAAAAATAGAAGAGGAAGCACGTGAAGGCTAAGGATAGAAAACTGACTGGCCACAACCACACTTGAAGATGAATTGTCCTTGCTGTTGGTTTTCAAGGGGAAACAATATTTCTTCATTAACACTTAATCAGAAAGGACTGTGTCTTTGTGGATTACTTTTATACAACTGGAAATAGCATTCATCTGACTATTATTCAGGTATGTTTTGGTTACCTAGTGCTGTTCTGACAGGAATATATCACAAATGAGATGGCCTTAACAAACAGGAGTTTATTCTTACAATTTGGAGGCTTTAAGTCTGATTCAAAGTGCCAGGCTCTAGGGGCTGGTCAAACCTCCTCAACCTTGGGCTTCAGCTATGCCTCCTGCTCTTGCCCCACTGAAACTAGAGGCTTTTCTTCACTCAGACAGCTACTGGCTGCTGAGACTGACAAGCCCAAGGTTGACAAGTAACAAGGCACAGTTCTGATGTTACCAAACCACACGGCCGACCATAAATTAAAGTCCATTTAAAGTCCCAAGGTCAGCAGAGCATGTCAGGTTGCTGAACAATGACATAGCTACTTGTAGGGGTTAAGCCTGCCATAAGCTAGAGACCATTCCCAAAGCTGTTCCTTATATACTGGAAGCAGACCCCATCCCTAAAGCAGCTATTCAGCTGCTTGTGGTAGATTCCACCATGGAGTTCATAGTGAGTTTTATCACAGGGAATACTACCACCAGCTGCCCAGCCACTCAACCAGGCCCAGCCAACTTGACACACAAATTTAACCACCACAAGGTAGAAAAATATAAAATAACTTCAATGAGGCTCTCAAAAATCTTTATTCATACATTCATATAGCATGTATTTATTCAGGGCCTACTACATCAACAAATCCTTGGGTAGTGCAAATCGTTAAGCATTTGAATACTAACTGAATGGTTCATGGTTCATACCTAGTCAGAAGCAGATTGGAAGAAAAGCCTGGTTCTACTTCTGAAAGATCACAGCCTTGAAAACTCTATGGAGCATGACTACTCTACACATTTATGGTCATCACAAGTTAGAATCAACTCGGAGTCAATAGGTTTGATTTTTTGTTTTACTACATCAACCACCATTTATATGTCAGCTTGTCATACTGTGGTGGTTTGCATGTTGCTGTGAGGTTGGCTATCCCACTGGCATTTCAAATGCCACCAGGATCACCCACGGTGGACAAGTTTCAGCAGAACTTCCAGACTCGAGTTCCGGCAAGATGGTAGACTAGGCAGAAAGACTGCACAGACTCTCTTCAACAAAGAAAAGGGAAACCAATTAACACAGACACAGTAGATAATCTTGGACCCCTGAGCCTTGAAGGAAAGGATACAGAAGTGGACTAACCCCAACTAGCAGAAGAATTTGCATGAAAATACCAAAAAAAGAGACATACGGAGCTGCAGTCTGGCAGTGATCCTGAGTGATCCTGTCATCACAGACAGCTTGGAGATTCCTGAGTGGTGGTAGGACCTAAGAATTAACCTAAAAATCAGCCCTGCTAGCCAGGGACTGCACAGAGGACTACTCCAGTGGCTGGGGAATAAACAGAGAAGGTGAAGAGAAAGGTGGGCTGAGCTGTGGACTTTTGCCAGTCCGGAGGGTGCCGCCATTTTGAATGTTAAAAAGCAGCTTGACTATTTTGGATATTTAAATAGACAGCACGCTCACAGATTCCTGGGGCTTAAGAACACGTTCTGCTTTCCAGCAACCCCAGGTCACTCCGGACCTGCAAGACTGAAAAGGTACCACATTC
>NW_006922092.1:1399462-1406910 GCF_000298275.1 Orycteropus afer afer | reverse complement strand
CAGGAAGAGAAAAACAAAACCACTGAGAAAATTGTCCAAGATTTGCTGGAGGAGAACTTCCCTGATATGATGAAAGATGAGAATATATCCATTCAGAAAGTCCAATGAACCGCAAACAGGATAGACCCCAAAAGGAACTTCCAGACTCAAGAAACTGGGATTAACTCCATGGCCATCCACTTCTGAAAAAAATGACCACTGAAAAACCTTATAAATAGCAGTGAAACACTGCCTGATATATTAGTGGAAAACTATGAATAGCAGTGAAGCTTATAGTGCTAGAAGAAGAGCCCTTCAGGTTGGAAGTCACTCAAAATACAACTGAGGAAGAGCTGCCTCCTCAAAGTAGAGTTGACCTTAATGGCATGGGCGGAGTAAAACTTTTGGGACCTTCACTTGCTGATGGGGCATAACTCAAAATGGGAAGAAACAGCTGTAAACCTTCATTAATAATCAGAATGTGGAATATACAAGAATGAATCTAGGAAAATTGGAAGTCACCAAAAATGAAATGGAAAGCACAAAGATTGATATCCTAGACATTAGTAAGCTGAAAGGGACTGGTATTGATCATTTTGAATCAATCATATGGTCTACTATGCTGGGTATGACAAATTGAAGAGGAATGGAATTGCATTAATTGTCAAAAAGAATGTTTTAGGATCTATTGTGAAGCACAGTGCTGTCAGTGATAGGATAATATCCATATGCCTACAAGGAAGATCAGTTAAAACTACCATTCAAATTTATGCACCAACCACTAATCTTCTTACCAACTTCTGCAGTCTTAAATGGACCAAACATGCAATCAAGATGTATTGATTATTACTGGTTACTGGACTGCAAAAATGGAAATAAATATGAAGGACTGGTAGTTAGAAAATATGGCCTTAGTGATAGAAATGACATTGGAGACCAAATGATAGAATTTCACAAGACTAATGACTTATTCATTACAAATACCTTTTCTCAACAACATAAATGGCAATTATACACATGAACTTGCCAGATGGACTACATAGGAATCAAATTAACTACACTTGTGGAAAGAGGTGACAGAGAAGCTCAATATCATCAGTCAAGACAAGGCCAAAAACTGACTGTGGATCAGATGATCAATTCCTCCTATCCAAGTTCCAGTTGAAGCTGAAAAAAATTTAAACAAGTCCCCAAAAGTCAAAATATGACCTTGATTGTATCACACCTGAATTTAGTGAATCTATTTGACCCATTGAACATCAAGGACCAAAGACGATTAAATAGACAGGAAAGGACAAAAAGACCAAAATGGATTTCAGAAGAGAACTCTGAAACTTGCTCTTGAATGGAGAGTAACTAAAGTGAAGGGAAGAAATGACTAAATAAAAGAGGTGAACAGAAGATTTCAAAGGGTGGCTCAAGAAGGCAAAGTAAAGTATTATCAGGAAATGTTTAAATACCTAGAATTAGAAAAACAAAAGGAAAGAATACACTTGACATGTCTCAAGCTGGAAGAAATGAAGAAAAATTCAAGCCTTGAATTGCAATATTGAAGGCTTTTATAGGCAAAATATTGAATGATGCAGGAAGTGCCAAAAGAAGATAGAAGGAATACAGAGTCACTGTACCACAAAGAATTAGTTGATGTTCCAAATATTTCAGGAGGTGACATACGATAAAGAACCAATTGTATTGAACGAAGAAGTCCAAGTTGCACTGAAGGCATTGGTGAAAAACAAGGCTTGAGGAATTGACGGAATACCCATTAAGATTTTTCAAGAAACAGATGAAGCAGTGGAGGGTGGAGGCCCTTACTACTTTATGCCAAGAAATTTGGAAGACAGCAACCTGGCCAAACGACTGGAAGAGATTCATATTTGTGTCCATTGCAAAAAAAGGTGAACTGACAGAATGTGAAAATTATTGAACAATATTATTAATTAATGCAAGTAAAATTCTGCTGAAGATAATTTAAAAATTGTTGTAGCAGTATATTGACAGGGAACTTCCAGAAATTCAAGTTGGATTCAGAAGACAATGTGGAACGAGGGATAATATTGCTGATGTGAGTTGAATCTTGGCTAAAAGCAAATAATACCAGAAAGATGTTTATCTGTGTTTTATTGACTATGAAAATATGTTTGACTTGGTAGATCATAACAAATTATGAACAACACTGTGAAAAGGTGAATTCCAGACATTTAATTGTGCTCCTGAAGAACCTGTGTTTACATCAAGAGGCAGTCATTTGAAGAGATCAAGAGGATGCTGCATGGTTTAAAAGCAGGAGAGGTATGTGTTGGAGGTGTATCCTTTCACCATACTTATTCAGTTGGTATGCTGAGCAAATAATCAGAGAAATTGGACTATATGAAGAAGTATGAGGAATCAAGATTGGAGGAAAACTCATTAACAGTCTAAAATATGCAAATTACACAACTGTGCTTGCTGAAAATGAAGATGACTTGAAGCACATACTGATGAAGATCAAAGACTACAGTTTGCAATATGTATTACACTTCAATATAAAGAAAACAAAAACCCTCACAACTGGACCAATAAGCAACATTACAATAAATAGAGAGAAGATTGAAGTTGTCAAATATTTCATTTTACTTGGATTCACAACCAATAACCATGGAAGAAGCAGTCAAGAACTCAGACTTTGTATTGTTGTTGTTGTTGTTGTTGTTAGATACTGTTGAGTCAGCTCTGACTCATAGCGACCCTATGTACAACAGAATGAAACACTGCTTGATCCTATGCCATCCTCATGATCTTTGCTATACCTGAGCCCATTGTTGTAGCCACCATGTTAATCCATCTCATTGAGGGCCTTCCCCTTCTTCCCTGACCCTCCACTTTGTTGTTTTTATGTGCCATCGAGGTGGCCCCGACTCATAGTGACCCCTCCTTGGGTTTCCAAGGCAGTATCACTACGGAAGTAGATTGCTCAACCTTTCTTCCGAGGAGTGGCTGATGGGTTTGTACCACCAGTCTTCTGGTTAGCAGTCAAGTGCCTTAGGCACTTACCAGAGCTCTTTACCAAGCAAGATATCCTTCTCAAGGGAATGGTCCCTTCTGACAACATGACCAAAGTAGGTGGGACCAATTCTCGCCATTCTAATTTCCAAGAAATATTCAGGCTATACTTCTTCCAGGAATGATTTGTTCATTCTTTTGGCAGTCCATGGTACTTTCAGTATTCTTCACCAACACTGCAACTCAAAGGCATCAACTCTTCTTCAGTCTTCCTTGTTCATTGTCCAGCTCTCACATTCATATGAGGCTTGGGTTAGGCATATATTAGTCTTCATGGAGATATCTTAACTCTTCAGCACTTTAAAGAGGTCATTTGCAGCATATTTGCCCAGTGCAATATGGTGTCTGATGTCTTAACTGCTGCTTACATTGGTGTTGGTTGTGGAACCAAGTAATGAAATCTTTAACAGCTTCAAACTTTACTCCATTTATTGTTATGCTTATTGGCCCAGTTCTGAGGACTTCTGATTTCTTTATGTTGAGATGTGTGTTAGGCTGGGTTCTCTAGAGAAGCAAAACCAGTAAATCTTAGAGAGAGAGAGAGGGAGAGAGAGAGAGAAAGAGAGAGAGAAAGATTTATTTTAGGAAAATGGCTCACATACTTATAGAAGTTGGCAAGTCCCAAGTTCTTGGCTCAAAAGTTAAACTTGAGGCTTTTCCCAACTCATGCAGCTGCAGGGGTTGAAAGCTCAAGGTTGGCAGGCAGTACCAGCTGTTGACTCCGATGAATGATGAATCCAAGATCTCCAGGCCCAATGGTGGATTATTTGCTCAAAGACAGTTGTAGGCAGCACAACAGGATCCCGATCCACAGAAAAGTGTCTTTTTTTCCCCCCCAGGATGTCCATAAATATACTGGAAGCAGTCTCACCCCTAGGGAAACTCCCTTTCAATGGATTGGCTGCTCAAAACATATACATCTGATCCCATCATGTCACGGGAACAACCCACATCACAATTGCTTAAACCACACAGAATTGTGGTCTAGCCAAATAAACACAGAACTCCAACTATCACAAGATGTAATCCATACTTCAGACTGAAGTCTTTAATCTTCATCAGTCAATGCTTAGAGTCATCTTCACTTTCAGCAAGCAAAGTTGTGTTGTCTGAATATCGTAAGTTATTAACAAGTCTTCCTCCAATCCTGGTGCCATGTTCTTCTCCATATAATCCAGCTTCTCAGATTATGTGCTCAGCATACAGATTGAATAAGTATGGTGAAAGGATGCAACCTAGACACACTCCCTTCCTGATTTTAAACCATGAAGTATCCCCTCGTTCTGTTTGAACAACAGCTTCCTGGTCTATGTACAGGTTCCTGATGAGCATAATTAAGTGTTTTGGAGTTCCCATTCTTCTCAATATTATCCATAATTTATTATGATCCACACAATCAAATGCTTTTGCATAGTCAATAAATCACAAGTAAACATCTTTCTTGTATTCTTTGCTTTCATCCAAGATCCATCTGATACCAGCAATGATATCCTTTGTTCCACATCCTCTTCTGAATCCAGCTTGCATTTCTGGAAGTTCTCTGTCAATATACTACTGTAATCGTTTTGTACTTATCTTCAGCAAAATTTTACTTGTGTTTGATATTAATAATATTGTTCAATAATTTCCACACTCTGTGGGATCACCTTTGTTTGGAATGGGTACAAATATGGATCTTTTTCAGTCAGTTGGCTAGCTAGCTGTCTTCCAAATTTCTTGGCATAGAAAAGTGAGCACCTGCAGCACAGCATCTGTTTGCTGAAACATCTTAATGGGTCCTCCATCAATTCCTGAGGCCTTGTTCTTCCCCAATTCCTTCAGTGCAGCTTCAATTTCTTCCTTCAATATCACTGGTTCTTGATCATATGCCACTTCCTGAAATGGATGAACATTGACCAGTTCTTTTTGGTACAGTGACTCTGTGTATTTCTTCCATCTTATTTTGATGTTTCCTGTATCATTCAATATTTTGTCCATCAAAAACCAAACCAAACTCTCTGCTATTTAGTCTGATCCAACTCATAGTGACCCCTCCTTGGGTTTCCAAGGTGGTATCACTAGGGAAGTTGATTGCCTAATCTTGCTTCCAAGGAGTGGCTGGTGGGTTTGAACACCAGCCTTCTGGGTATCAGTCAAATGCCTTAGGCACTATACCAGAGCTCTCATTTTGCCCTTAGTATCTTTCAATATTGCAACTTGAGGCTTGAATTTTTCAGTTCTTTCAACTTGAGATATGCTGAGTGTGCTTTTCTTTTTGGTTTTCTAACTCCAGGTCTTTGCACATTTCATTATAATCATTGACTTTGTCTTCTTGAGCTGTTCTTTGGAATCTTCTGTTCAGCTCTTTTATCTTGTCATTTCTTGCATTTGCTTTAGCTACTCTCCATTCAAGGGCAAGTTTCAGAGTCTCTTCTGACATCCATTTTGGTCGTTTCTTCCTTTCCTGTCTTTTAAATAACCCTTTGCTTTCTTCATGGATTATGTTCTTGATGTCATCCCACAATTCCTCTGGTTTTCCGTCATTAGTGTTTAATGTTTCAAATATATTTTTTAAATGGTCTCTAAATTCAGGAGGGATATAATGAAGGTCATATTTTGGCTCTCATGGATTTGTTTTAATAGTCTTTAGCTTCAACTTGAACTTGCATATGAACTGTTGGTCTGTCCCACAGTCAGATCCTGGCCTTGTTTTACCTGAAGATATTGAGCTTCTCCATCACTTTTTCCACAGATAAAGTCGATCTGATTCTTGCGTACTCCATCTGGTGATATCCATGTCTATAACCACCATTTATGTGGTTGAGAAAAAGGTATTTGCAATGAATAAGTTGTTTGTCTTGCAAAATTCTATCATGCAATCTCCAATGTCATTTCTGTCACCAGGGCCATATTGTCCAACCACTGGTGATTCTTCATTTCTAACGTTCACATTCCTGTCATCAGTGATAATCATCACATCTTGATTGCATGCTTGATCAATTTTAGACTGCAGATTTTGGTAAAAATCTTCAATTTCCTCATCTTTGGCTTTGGTGGTTGGTGCATAAATTTGAATAATAGCAGTATTAGCTGGTCTTCCTTATAGGCATATAGATATTGTCCTATCACTGACAGCACTGTACTTCAGGATAGATCTTGAAACATTCTTTGTGATGATGAATGCCATGCCATTCCTTTTCAATTTGTCATTGCCAGCATAGTATATCATATGGTTGTCTGATTCAAAATAACCAAAACCAGTCCATTTTGGATATCATTCTTTATGTGTTCCATTTCATTTTTGACAACTTCCAATTTTCCTAGATTCATACTTCATACATTCCTTGTTCCAATTATGAATGAATATTTGCAGTTGTTTCTTCCCATTTTGACTCATGCCACATCAGCAGATGGAAGTCCTGAAAGCTGTACTCCATCCACATAATTGAGGTCGGCTCCACTCTGAGGAGGCTTTGTATGGCATGGCAGTGGGAATATCTGCTGCAAAAGATTTCTTTAATATGTTGAAAAGCAAATATGTCACTTTGAAGACTAAGGTATGCTTAACCCAAGCCGTGGTATTTTCAATTGCCTCGTATGCATGTGAAAGATAGACAATGAAAAAAGAAGATCAAAGAAGAGTTAATGCCTTTGAATTGTGGTGTTGGACATGAGTATAAAAATACCATGGACTGCCAGAAGAACAAACAAATCTGTCCTGGAGAAGTGCAGCTTGCATGCTCCTTAGAAGCAAGAATGGCCAGACTTCACCTCACCTACTTTGATCATGTTGTCAGTCTGGAGCAGTCTCTGGAGAAGAATATCATGCTTGGAAAAGTAAAGCATCATTGAAAAATGGGAGGACCCTCAACATGATGGATTGACACAGTGGCTGCAAGAAGGGCCTGAAGCACTTTATGGATTGTGACAATGGTATAGAACTGGACAGTGTTCATTCTATTGTAAACAGGGTGACTATGAGTGAGTGCCAATATGATGGCAACTAACAACAATCTCACTCAGCATAATGTCCTCCAGGTTTACCCACGTTAAGAGGTATTTCACAGACTCTCCATTGTTCTTTTACCCCGTGTAGTATTCCATTGTGGGTATGTACCATAGTTGTTGTTTTTTTTCCTTTATGCATTCATCTGTTGTTGAACACTTAGGTTGTTACCATCTTTTTGCCATTATGAGTAATGCTGAAACAATAGGCTCAAGCAAAGCAAGCACTGTGAGGATGGTGCAGGACCAGGCAGTATTTCATTCAGTTGTACCTAGGATTTCTATGACTTGGAACCAATTTGAGGGCATCTAACAACAACAACAATGGCTAATGATCACATTTCTTCATGTGGTTGTTAGCAGCCTGGATGTCTTCTTTGATGAATTGTCTGTCCATGTCCTCTGCTCATTTTATAATTGAATGTTTTACTTTTTGTTGTTGA
>NW_006922092.1:1394072-1398677 GCF_000298275.1 Orycteropus afer afer | reverse complement strand
TATCTATCTATCTATCTATTTATTTATTTATTTTCTATTTTGATTTAGGTGAAAGTTTACAGGGCAAGTTAGTTTTCCATTAAACAGTTTATACATATTTTGCTTTGTGACATTGATTGCAATCCCCAGTTGTAACAATAAGCCCTCTTTCTACTTCTTCCCTGTGATTACTATTTCCCTTTGTCCTTCTTTCCTATACATTCTTGTCTTCTGAGCTTTAACTCTGGGCAAATTCTGCCCTTTTGATCTCTTATGGTTGATTGCTGTAAGGAGTGTATGTTTCGCTGGTGTTATTGTTCACCTCATAGGTCTGTCTATTATTTGGCTGAAAGTTGAGCTCTGGTAGGATGTTCAGTTCTAAGCTGGAATGATGACTAAGTGCCATTTTCTTGGGGTCCATGAGTCTCCATCAGACCAGTAAGCCTGATCTTTTAAAAATAATTTTCTTTTGAATTTTGTTTTAAATTTTTATCTTACTCTATTCAGAATCTCCTAATGAGATCCCTTTCAGAGTGGTTGCCAGTGGTAGCCAGGACCTATCTAATTTTTTTTATTTTTGGGTCATGGAGCCTGAGGTTCACGTAGTCCACTTACTTGGACTAATTGTTCTCATATGTCTTCGATTTTCTTCATTCTTCTTTGCTCCAAAGAGAGACAAATAGCTGCACTTTGGATGGCTGAATACAAAGATGTTCAGACTACCATGGCTATATAATAGGTTTTGAGATTGGGGAATGTGAGATCTCCTAATTTGTTCTTCTTCTTTAGTAGTGCTTTGCTTATCTGGGTCCCTTTCCTTTCTGTATAAAGCTGGTGATTAGTTTTTCCATCTTTTTAAAGAAAGATGATGGAATCTGGATCAAGATTGAATTGTATTTGTAGATTTTTTGAGAGTAGCATTGACATTTTCACAATGTTAAGTTTTCCTATTCATAAGCATGGTATATTCTTCCTTTTGTATAGGTTTCTTATAGCAGTATTTTGTAGTTTTCTGTGTATAGGCCTTTTGTGTCTCTGGGTAGTTACTGTAATGACATTGCTTTCCCAATTTCCTTTTCAGAGTTCTTTCTCTTTGTTAGTGCAGAGGAATCTGACTGATTTTTGTATGTTAATTTTGTAATCCTGCCATTTTGCTGAATCCTTCTGTTAGTTCCAGTTAATCTATAGGACTTTCTATGTCTAGGAGCATATCATTTGCAGATAGAGATAGTTTTATTCATTCTTTGCCAACTTAAAGGCTTTTTATTTCCATTTCTTGCCTCATTGCTCTAGCTCTCAAATTCACTGCTGTCGAGTCAGATCCGAATCATAGAGACCCGTCCTTGGGTTTCCGAGGCAGTATCTCTACAGAAGTAGATTGCCCAACCTTCCTTCTGAGGAGTGGTTGGTGGGTTTGAACCTCCAGCCTTCTGGTTAGCAGTCAAATGCCATAGACATTGTGCCACCAGAGCTCCTGTTGTTCTAGTTAGGGCTTCCAAAACAATATTTAATAGGAGTGGTGATAAAAGGCATCATTGTCTGGTTCCTTCTGAGAGGTAAACTTTTTCTGTCTCTTTCTGTTGACAATGTTAGCCATTGGTTTTGCTTATATGCTCTAGATTATGTTGAGGAATTTCTCTGCTGTTCAATTTTGCTGAACTTTTTTTTTTTTAATAAAAAATGAGTATTGTATTTTATCAAATGCATTTTCCATATCAATTGATATGATATTATGGAGTTTTCTCCTTTGTTTTATTTATGTGGTGGCTTACATTGATTGTTTTTATAATGTTGAACCATCTTTGCATGCATACCTAGCATGAAATCCACTTGGTCTTTTTTTTTTTTTTTAATAAAATTATCTTCAATGCCACCATGTTGATCACTCACATTTGCTCCATTGCTCTTCACTTCACCCAAATCAGTACTTGTCTGTACCAATCTAGCAGTGGTCCCATCCTACCCCTTGTAACCAACAAAGAAAATTACCTTCCATGAGGGATATTCGTCCATAATTTTCTTTGTTAGTGACATCTTTGCCTGATTTTGGAATCAGATTTATGCTTGTTTCATAGAATGATTTCTGCAATATTCCATCCTTTTCTATGTTGTGGAATAGTTTGAGTAGAATTTGTGTCACCTTGTCTCCAAATGTTTGGTAGAATTCACCAGTTAAGCCACCTGTTGTTGTTGTTGTTGTTGTTGTTATGTGCCATCAAGCCACCTGGGCCATGACTATTTTTTATTGGGAGTTATTTTATGATATGTTCAGTTTCTTCTTTTATGATGAATCTGTTTAAATTTTGCCCCTCCAATTGTATTAGTTTTGTAGGTAGTGTGTTTATAGAAATTTGTCCATTCGTTTAGGTTTTTAAATTTGTTCTTCATAGTATTCTGTTATTATCCTTTTTATCTAAGTAGGCTATGTTGTGCATCACCTATTTCATTTATTTGCATCTTCTCCTTCTTTTCCTTTCTAATTTTGCCAGTGATTTGTCAATTTTATTAATGTTTTCAAAGGACCAACTTCCAGTTTTGTTGCTTCTTCTATTGTTTTTCTGTTTTCAGTTTCTTTATCTCTGCTCTATTATTTACTATTTCCTGGTGAATATAGATTTTTGCTGTTCTTTTTCTCATTGTTGGAGATTTTGGGTCAAGGTGTTGATTCTGGTTCTTTCTTCGTTTTTGATGTGTGCATTTATAGCTTACCTGTGAACTTTTACTGTATCCCAAAGATTTTTGTGTATTATCATTCTTGTTTGATTGAGTTTTTAAAGTTAATTTAATTTTTTATTTATTCTTTTATCCAGTAGTTTTTATTTTTTTCTTAAAAAACAAACAACCTCACTACCATTGAGCTGACTCTGATTCATGGTGGCCCCCATTGGGTTTCCAAGGCTGTAAATCATTATAGAAGCAGACTGCCTCATCTTTCTTCCATGGAGTGTCTGGTGGGTTCAAACTGCCAAACTTCTGGTTAGCAACCACATGTCTTAACCACTCATTGCCAGAGTTCCTTCAGTAGTTTGTAGGCAAGGTGCTATTCAGTTTCCATGTATTTGATTTTTTTCCTTGATTTTCCTGTTCCTGATTTCTAATTTTATAGCATTGTGATCTGAGAAGACACTTTGTTGTATTTTGATGTTTTTAAGTGTATTCAGGCTTGCTTTGTGGTCTAATATATAGTTTATTCTAAAGAATGTTCAATATGCACGGGGAAAAATGTATATGTTGCTGCTGTTGGGGGAAGTGCTCTGTATATATCTATGAAGTCTAGTTGGTTGATTGTGTAGTTTAGATCTTCTTTATCTTGGTGGAGTTTGTTTCTAGTTGTTCTGTCCTGCATTGAAAATGAAGTATTGAAATCTCCTACTATTATTGTAGAGTTGTCTATTTTCCTTTTCAATTATGTCAAAATCTGATTTATGTATTTTGGGGCTCTTTCATTGGGTGTGTAGGTATTTATTTCTCTGCCACACCCATGATCAGTTGGACCATTGTGACACATAGGGTTTTCACTGGCTGATTTTCAGAAGTTGATCACCAATCTTTTCTTCCTAGTCCTTCTTAGTCTGGAACTCTGTTGCAACCTGTTCAGCATCATAGCCACTGATGTATAGGTGGTGAATGCCCATGAGGTACACTAGCTAGGAATGATAACTGGGTCTCTCACACTCAGTGCAAGAATTCTACCAGATGATATTTTCGCATATGAAGCAAATTTTAGCATTGATCTGATAAAGTATTATGAGGTTCAAAGAGTAGAGTGAAAACATTCTTGAGGCAAAGTGGCAGGTCAACTTTGTACCCAATCAGAACAAAGTGCCTGAGGGAGCCATGTCCACTGCTGTCCAGACCTCTGGTTCCCTGCCGAGAAGATATGTAGCATATGGGAAACACCTTCTGGCTGAGATGAGAGCAACTGCCTGGAAGAAGTGGCCTTTGACTAACATGCATGCGAATAGATGAGGTACAGCCTTGAGAACCCATGCCAGGCTGGATGCAGCCTCTGCTGTGTGCCAGACTTTCTACTCAAAAGGGATCTCAGACACTCGGCTGACAGAGGAAGAAGTGATGTTTCTCTTGGTCTTAGGCCTGAGTTTTCCCACCCATAAAAGGAGGTAACTGGCCAGGGTACTCTGAGGCTTGAGGCTATGACTATTATTATTATTATTGTCATGATTTGGGTGAAATTTTACCAAGTAAATTTGTTTTTCATTCAACAATCCATACACATTCTGTTTTGTGACATTCACTGCAATCCCCATAATGCAACAGCACTCTTCCCATTTCTTCCCTGCACCCACCCCTTCCCTTTGTCCTTCTTTCCCATTCCTTCCTAGCTGTATCCCTGAGAGAATGCTGCCCTCTTGATCTCATGTAGTTGATTATTCTAATGAGTGCATGTGCTCCTGGTATCACTGCTTGTCTTATAGACCTGTATGTTGTTTGGCTGAAATTTGAGCCACAGGGATTGAGTTCAGTTTCTGGCTTGAAAGGTGTCTAACACCCATAATCTCAAGGATATAGATATTTATTATCTTATATCCTCTTGTTCAATTGACCCTCTAATCATTCTATTATATTTCTCCTTGTCTTTTGTGGTTTCTGATTTAAAGTCTATTT
>NW_006922092.1:1380512-1392737 GCF_000298275.1 Orycteropus afer afer | reverse complement strand
CTGACTCATAGCGACCCCTCCTGGGGTTTCTGAGGCAGTATCACTATGGAAGTAGGATTGCCCAACCTTCCTTCCGATGGAGAAATAGAAAATTATTATTATTATTTTTTTAACTCTTATAGCATTTTGTCTGTGTTTTCCTCAAACTTCTTCCCTATCTTTTGAAGGCACCTAAATATAATTATTTTGAATTTCTTATTAAGTAGTTCCAAAAGCATTTCTTCCTTCAGAAGATTTTTCTGGCCCAGTATCTTTGTCACTTGTTTGAGCCATCTTATCCTGCTTTTTTGTGTGTTTTGAAGTTGTCTATTGTCTCTGAGACATGGTAGCATGGTAGTGTTATTGTGTTAATTTGTTGATTATGTGCTGGCTTGCTTCACCCTGAGCTTTTGTTTTGTTATATTTTATTTTAATACATCCAGGAAACAGTACAGATGTGATACTGTGGTTGCTAGTTTGGTAGCACTGGGGCATTTAGCTCCTGTCTGTGTGGATTTGGTAGTGGGTGAGAGTGTGGGCATGATTTCCTTATCATCTGTTGTGCACAGCATCTGAAGACAGATTGGGTGTTGACTGCCATCTGTTTTGATCCAATGGTGTAGAGCAGGTGGTAGTACTTTCCAGTGGGTGGAGCAGCAGCTGTGGGGGCCATAGGTGGGTAGGATCAATGGCTACTGACTTTTTAATCACTGATCACCAAAGTGGGTGTCAGTGCAGTGAGTGAATCTGGTTACCTGGTCCCTGCTCCAATCTGAATGCTGCTTGTAATAATTCAAAATTACTGTGCTGTGACAGTTGGCATTTTACTGCTCTGTATGTCCCCTTTTCTTTTCTTTTTTTTCATTCAGGTTCTTCCTTTCATTGGTATTCAATGTATTTCTTTATCCTTTCCTTTAAGCTCTAGATTCCAGCATTGTCATCTGTATCTGTTTCACTTGGTTGCTCAAGTCTTTGTTGTAGAAGACTGGAATAATGTATTGGCCTAGTCCGCCAACTTGGATGCTCACTCTGTGGTATCTCTCTCTCTCCTTTTTTCTTTTTATTTTCTTTCTTTCTATCTTTTTTTTTTTAATCTTCTGCCTCTTTCTCATTTTCTCTTTTCACCTTTCACCCCTTGAACACAGACTGCCATCTTCCTGAGTACACACACACATGCAAACACACAATCTACAACCATAAGCTCCTCAAATAATCCAGTGTTGCTGTGGCTACTGCTTCATTTTCATGGTGTTTCTGAGCTAAGGAGATTCATGCCAAGCCCACTTGACCGCTAATACTGTAAATGGAAGTGGAAGCATCTTCATTTTAGTCTGGGAGGCCTAAACTCCAAGAGGCTTTGGAAATTTCATTGAAGTTGAAACTGGGAGGAAGTAAATGGCACATTTCTATGTTTAAATGTAATAACACACACAACCACAGAAGAAATGAGCAAGTAAGCTAGTGCTGTTCCAGAGAAATAAGAAAAGCTGAGGATACAGTGCAACATGCTTGCTTAAAAGCCAGATTGAATTTGCTGAAACTCTCCCAGCTCCAGTGGCACTCCCAGCTTTTGGCAATTCTTCTTTTGTGGATAGAAGTATAATATTGTCATTTCTGTCTTATGGCCACAAGGTGGTCATATTATATTGCTTAACATGAAGGATTTATTGTTTAGCTTTTTCCATTTAATGATTGAGTGAAATGTAAACTTTTCTACATTATCACCTAGTTGAGGGCAAACAGTAGTAGCTTAATACTTACCCGATCAGCTTACAAGATCTCAAAATCACCAAAGATAGAACTCATGTATAGATTAAAACTTAGATCTGAAACACATATTTATCCAAAGAAAGACAAAATATGTCTTATTCATAATTTGTTGTTCTGTTGTCATGGTATGGTTTTGAAAATAAGTAGTGTCTTGTTATGTTATAGGATTTTGTCCCACAGCCCCTGTAAAGGTCAAGGTAAGCCTGAGCCACTCCTATCCTTTTTTTCTAAAAAGAAGAAGAAGAGGAGGAATATGTTGATGCAGAAGAGGAGAAAAGAAAAGAAGGTAGAGGAAAAGAAGAAAAAGAAAAAAAGAAGAGGAGAGGAGGGGAATTAAAAGGAGGGGAAAGAAAGAAGAGGAGGAGGAGAAGTAACAAAGAAGGAGAAGAAATCTCCAATAGAATTATAGGATTTTTTTGGTATAATTAAATGCATATATTTAATACATTACTACTTTTAAGAATGATGTATTCATGGTATTAAAAAGAAGCATTTCATAGTGCATTCAGATTCTGTGTCTGGGATGGAATGAAAAATTAAAGTTGAGTATTAAATGTTTTCTGTTTATAATTCCATCATGCATCTCTGTGACTGAGGATCCATAACACCAAAGACCAGTTTTAACAGTCTCTGTGAATTCAAAACCTGGACAAATATACTCCCTACTCCACCTTCTTGCTTGGCTTGGATTGCAAACTATAGATGTTATTGAATAGATGTAATGATGATGATGGTAACAAGGTATGTTTTACTCTTCTAAGCATGAAAGTTCAGACCTTAGAAGCTTTTCCAGATTCTCTTATAACCCTTGTTTTCTAGGCCTAAAACTATCTTGCTGAATTTCAGTTTTCAGGACTTAAGACACTGTGACAGAACTATCCAGTGGGCTGCTGGGACTATGTCCAGCCTGGTCGTCATTGTGCAGAGGGGATAGAGTCTAAGTTTGGGGATCAAGGAGACCTGGATTCAGATTTGTATTCAGATTTGAGCTTGGCCACTTGCTCGTTGTGTGTCCCTGTGTACACCACTTTTACTTTCTGAATCTTGGTTTTTTCACTTGTAAATTGGGGATAATACCACCAAGCACATAAATAGATGGTGAGAATTAAATGAGTTAGCTGATACAAAGAATCTAGTGCAGTGACTGCAGCACAAAAAGATATTAATCTCGTCTGCCATGCCCCTGATGTCTTCTTATTTGCACCAGCAGCTATAGCCACCGTTTCACATTTAAAAAATAAGGGGCCTAAGGGCATAGTGCTTAAGGCATTTGACTGCTAATCAGAAGGCTGCTAGTTCAAATACACCAGCCACTCCCCAGAAAGAAGGTTGGGCAATCTACTTCCTTATGATGCCACCTTGGAAACCCAAGGAGGGGTTGCTATGAGTCGGACCCGACACCATGGTGGTGAGTTTGGTTTTTTGGTACTCAGTATGAAGATGGAACTGTTCATTGAGTAAGAATTTTCCTATACCTAAATAATGTTGTAGGTTTAATTTAGACACTTTCTCAAGTGTCTAAGTTGATGGAAACTCTGTCTGTCCTTCTGGTTATCCAGACCAAAAACTTTCAGCATCCATGACTCCTTTCTTTCACATATCTCATATCCACCCCTTCAGGATTTTATGCTGTCTCTATCTTTGAAATATGCAGTATTTGACAACTTCTCACCACTTACACTGCTATCATTCTGGTCTGGTGCAAACAAGTATTCTTTCTTCCCGAATTTCTACAATAACCTCCTGGTAATCTTGCTTTGCCTCCTATAAAGTCTTCTCCCCTTAGCAATTAGCATACTACTTCAAATTATACTACATCATGTTATTGATACACCTATGACAATGCGATGACTCTCCACTCAGAGTGAGAGCCAAAATCTTTATAATGACCTACAAAGTCCTATCTGACTTGATTCCTTACTCTGTCCTCTTTTCCTACTTGATAACTACCCCTGTTGCAGTCACAATGGCCTCCTTGCTGTTCCTCAAATACACCAACCTTGCTCCTAACACAATATTAACTTTCAATCCAATTGACATCAAGTTGATTCTGATTCATGGTGACCTCATATGCATCACATTAGAACTGTATTCCATAGGATTTTCAATAGTCAATTTTTCAGCAATGGACCACCAGGTCTTTCTTCAGGGATGCTTCTGCATGGACTCAAACATCCAAACTCAGTTAGCAGCTGAGAGTGTTAACCATTTGCTCAACCTGAGGTAGGGTTCTAAGTATTAACTCTAACTGTTCCCTTTTTCAAGATCCTCCCTTCCAGATAGCCACTTGTCCAATTCCTGTGTCATTCAATTCTTGGCCCATTCTCAACGTCTCAGAAGGCTTCCTCTCACTCTCCAATACTATGATATGGTCACCCTTTTCACCCTCCTGACACAACTAGGTTACTTTTTATTTTGTCATCTAATACACTCACATCCCAAGCATCTAGAACAATGACTGGAATATAGAAGATGCTCTGCAAATATCTGTTAAAGGGATGAATGATGGGCAGTTAGGCCTCTTGACATCTTTTTATTCAAGTGATATCCATTAAAATATGCTTTGGAGAAAATCAACTTGTTCTTTCTTTCTTTTCATTAAAAATCCTTCCCATTCCAACCCATTATTTGTTTCACAACAGGGGATGGAATGGTTGCAATTTATCTAAGAGTTATTAGGTAAATCTAGTAAGAGGAAATGGTGTCAGGAGAGACAAGAACACAGGAAGCATTTCCTTCCATTCCTGGGGTGAGGTAGTAATGACATCATTTCTATGTGCTTTAGTTCTAGGCTCTTTCTTCCTTAAAATCAATTCCTTCTCAGTTGATAAGTGTCTTGTAAATGATACTTTTTAGTTAGCTAAATTCAAGAGCAAGGGCAAACTCTCTTGAAAATTGCTGAATCTGAGGTTTAGGCAAGTGTCCTCTCTCACCACAAGTTTTCTAGAGGAAGTTCTTTAGAATCCAGAACAGTCAGGAGGGGCTATGTAGACAGATGTCCTCATTCCACAAATGAAAATCCTGAAGCCTTTGCAGGAGAAGGGACTTACCTGTTAATGCATTATATTGTCCCTCTCTGAATCAAGATTCTCTTTCCCAGCCTTCTAAAAACTTTCAGACAGGAGATGGTGAAAGGAAGAAGAAAAATATGCCCCAAACCAAGCTTGTGAAATTGATACTTGAGGGAAACTTCCTGAAGATGCTCTGTAAATATCTGTTAAAGGGATGAATGATGGGCAGTTAGGCCTCTTGACATCTTTTTACTCAAGTGATATCCATTAAAATATGCTTTGAAGAAAATAAACTTGTTCTTTCTTTCTTTTCATTAAGAATCCTTCCCATTCCAACCCATTATTTGTTTCACAACAGGGGATAGAATGGTTGCAATTTATCTGAAGCAGCACAAAGTCTCTGCCTCCTACTTGCTGTGTGACCCTTTGCCTATTCCTTACCCTCTCTGAATCTGTTTCCTCCTCTGTGAAAGGGGAATAAATGGTGCCAAAATACAAGATTTCTGTGAATATTACAAACAAAACAAAAAACGCATACTTAGTAGTAAGATCCAATTAATACAATCATACCCCGAGTGAGAACTCCTTTGAACCATTGCTAAATTCTAAGTAAGTCAGGCTTAGAAAAGAATGCATCTTTTTAATTCTTCTAATTAACTTTGGTTCTCCAATACCTGCTTCATTTCCCTTTGGGTCTTTCAAAGGTATGTTTTCACATGCCAGTTCTTCTGGTTGTGTGTGTGATTTATTACCTCCATCTCCTCTTCTCCTGCTACCCTTCCATTTATCTCCAACTTCATAAAAGATGGTGCCGGTGGTGTTTGTCAGGTCTGTCTCTCACTCTTGGAGAAAAGGAAGTACATGAAAATTTCATCCAACAGGTTTGTAGCAATACTTTTCCTTTGTTTGAAACTTCACTAGACTCTGCAGGTGGTGATTTCCTTATTCCTGGTTTAGGAATCACAGGGGGGACTTCATTTTGTTGAGTAATATGATCTACTCAAGAAAGAAAATATTCTATATAATCTGTGTAGTAATAGTAGTGGCATGCAAGATAGGAGAAAAACCACCTAGAAACAGAAGGGACTCAGATTTGGAAATCAGATTATATGAGGTACCATACTATATAGAGATGGATTAAGAGCTTTTATGTCTATTTTGCATAAATTTCAGGACATCTAAGAACCTGGATTATAGCTCTATATCTATACACAATACAAATCAATTTTTAGTTTTGTTTTTTATTTGAAAATAATGACATTTTTCTTGATTATATATCTATGTTGGGGAAAGAACTGAAAGGAATTATAGAAGGAATACAATTTCACCCTCCATCTGAGCTAACTTTTACCCTAGAAACTGCATTTTAGAGATTAGTAATGAATTGCATCAGTGGTAAGAAGTACTCATTTTCAGCATTTTTGAATGGTTTTGGGTTTTATTCCTGTGGACAATAAGAATATTAAAAGGTGTTTATATCTTGAATTCATATAATATGAGGGTTTTTTGCCTTCTCCTCATTCTTCTCATTAACCATTTCCACTTACTGTTTTAACAACTTCAAAATCTCCCACTCCCTGCCCCTGGAAACCTCTGTCCTGGCCAGGAATGCCATGAAGCCATCAGAAATATCATTTATCTTTCATTTAACATGACTTAAAGAAGGACACATAAGATTAACTTGTTATTCTCAAGCACTATGCCTCCAATTTATTCTTTATACATTTTACTGTTTAATAGTTTTCATTGAATGTCAGTGAACTCCCTGAAATGTGATGAACATTTTTGTAAATTTAAACTTACATCCACACTCATCTGTCAATTTGTTATACTATGGTGCCTTGTGTGTTGCTGTGATGCTAGAAGTTATGCCACCAATATTTTAAATATGAGCAGCCTTGCCTATGATGGACAGGTTTCAACAGAGCTTCTAGACTAAGACAAACTAGGCAGAAAGATCTGACTATTTTGAAAAAAACCACCTAGTGAAAACCTTATTAATAGTAGTAGAACATTGTCTCATATAGTGCCAGAAGATGAGTCACTCAGCTTGGAAGGCATTCAAATATGACAGAAGCAAAGCTGCCTCCTCCAAGTATAATAGACCTTGATGAAGTGTATTGAGTAAAGTTTTCAGGAACCTTCATTTTCCGATGTGGCACAACTTAAAATGATAAGAAATAGCTGCAGATACCCATTAATAATTGGAACCTGGAATGTATGTAGTACGAATCTAGGAAAATTGGAAGGTGTCAGAAATGATATGGAGCACATAAAGATCGATATCCTAGGCATTAGTGAGCAGAAATGGACTAGTAGTATTGGCCGTTTTGAATCAGACAATCATATGGTCCACAATGCTAGAAATGAAAAATTAAAGGGGAACAGTGTCACATAAACTGTCAAAAAGAACATTTCAAGATCTACTGTGAAGTACAATGCTGTTGGTGATAGGATAATATCCACACACCTACAATGAATACCAGTTAATATGAGTATTATTCAAATTTACATTCCAAATACTAATGCCAAAGATGAAGAAATTAAAGATTTTGATCACCTTCTGAACTCTGAAGTTGATTAAACACAATCAAGATGCATTGATAATTACTGGTTATTGTGCTGCAAACTAAGTTGGAAAACACAGCCTTGGTAATAGAAATGAAGCTGGAGGCTACATGATAGAATTTCACAAGACCAATGACTGATTAATTAGAAATAACTTTTTGCAACAATATAAATAAATATACATGTGGACCTTGCCAGATGGAAAACACAGGAATCAAATTGACTACATCTGTGAAAAGTGACAATGGAGAAGCTTATTATCATTAGTCAGAACAAAGGCAATGGGCCTACTGTGACATTGACCATTAATTGTTCCTCTGCAAGTTCAAGGCAAAGGTGAAGAAAAATTTTAAAAGTCCATGAGAGCCAAAGTGGGACTTTGAGTATGTCTCATTTGAACTTAGAGACTGTCTGAAGAATAGATTTGACATATTGGATACTAAGGACTGAAGACCAGATGAGTTGAGGGGTAACATCATACATGCAGAAAAGAAAAGGTCATTAAAAAGATAGGAAAGAAAGAAAAGACCAAAATGGATGTCAGAAGAGACTCTGAAACTTGCTCTTGAAAGGGAAGTAGCTAAAGTGAATGGAAGAAATGATGAAGTAACAGAGCTGAACAGAAGATTCACAGAGTGGCTCTAGAAGACAAAGTAAAATATTATAATGAAATGTGTAAAGACCTGGAGTCAGAAACCAAGAGGGAAGAATATGCTCAGCATTCCTCAAGCTGAAACAACTAAAGAAAAAAATCGAGTCTCGAGTTGCAAAAATGAAGCATTCCATGGGCAAAATATTTCATGACATTAAAAAGAAGGTGGAAGGAAAACACAGTTACTGTACCAAAAAGAATTGGTCAACATTCTCCCATTTCAGAAGGTAGCATTTGATCAAGAACCAGAGGTTTTAAGGAAAGAAGTCTAAACTGAACTGAAGGTATTAGAAAAAATCAAGGCTCCAGAAACTGACAGAATACAAATTGAGATGCTTCAACAAATGGATGCAACACTAGACCCACTCACTCATCTATGCCAAGAAATTTGGAAGACAGCTACTTGGTCAATTGAATGGAAGACATCCATATTTGTCTCTATTCCAATAGAATGTGATACTTATCAAACAATATCATTAACATCAAGGAAATCCGGTAGCATAGTGGATAAGGTATTTGACTGCTAATCAGAAGGTCAGCAGTTCAAAGCCATTGGCCACTCCGCAGAAGGAAGATGGGATGATCTACTTCCTTAAAGTCACAGCCTTGGAAATCTAATGGGAGTTGCTATGAATCAGAATTGATATGATGGTAGTAAGTTTTGTTTTTTGGTTTTTGGTATCATTAATATCACACACAAGTAAAATTTTGCTGAAGATAATTTTAAAATGTTTCAATCAATACATTGACAGGAAACTTCCAGAAACTCAGCCTGGATTCAGAAGAGGACATGGAATGAGAATTATCATTCCTGATGTCAGATGGATTTTGACTGAAAACAGAGAATACCAGAAAGATTTTTACCTGTATTTTATTGACTACACAAAGGCATTCGACTCTATGGATCCTAACAAATTGTGTATAACATTGCAAAGAATGGGAATTCCACAACACTTAGTTGTGCTCATGTGGAACCTGTACATATGCCAAGAGGTAGTTATTTGACCAGAACAAGGGGATACTACCTGGTTTAAAATCAGGAAAGGCATCTTTCACCATACTCATTCAATCTCTATGCTGAGTGAATAATTCAAGAAGTTAGACTCTATGAAGAAGAAAGCAGCATCCGGATTGGAGGCAACACTCATTAACAACCTGAGATATGCAGATGACACCAACTTGCTTAATGAAAGTGAAGATGACTTGAAGCACTTGCTGATGAAAATCAGTCTATAACCTTCAGTATGAATAACACCTCAACATGAAGAACACAAAAATCTTCACAACTGGAACAATAAGCAAGATTCTGACAAAGGAGAAAAGATTGAAGTTTTTGAAGATTTTATTTTACTTGGATCCACAATTAATGGCCATGGAAGCAGCAGCCGAGAAATCAAATGGCATAATGCATCAGGCAAATCTTCTGCAAAGGACCTCTTGAAAATGTTAAAAAGCAAAGATGTCACTTTGAAAACAAAAGTATACCTGATCCAAACCATGGCATTTTCAATTATCTCATACACATATGAAAGCTGAACGATGAATAAGGAAGACCAAAGAAGAATTGATGCATTTGAATTATAGGGTTGGTGAAGAATATTTAATATACTATGGACTGCCAGAACAAACAAATTCTGTCTTAGAAGACATACAGCCAGAGGGTTTCTTAGAAGTGAGGATCGCAAGACTTCTTAGTTATTTTGGAGTTGTACACAGTTGTTAGGAGCCTCAGAGTCAGCTCTGACTCATAGCGACCCTATGTGTAACAGGAAAAAAAACAGTGCCTTATCCTGTGTTACCCTCACAATTTTTGCTATACTTGAACCTGCTGTTGCAGCCACTATGACAACCCATCTTGTTTAGGGTTTTCTCCTTTTTCACTGATCCCTCTACTTCATCAAGTATGGTGTCCATCTCTAGGGACTGGTCCCTTTTGACAACACAACCACAGTATGAGAGACAAAGTCCGGCCATTCTCACCTCTAAGGAGCATTCTGGATGCAGTTATTCCAGCACAGATTTGTTTATTTTTCTGACAGTCCACAATATTTTCAGTATTCTTCACCAGCACCACAATTTAAAGACATTAACTGCTGTACATTAGGTCACTATGAATTGCATCCAAGTTGATGGCACCTAACAATAACAAAAACATTTCAAAAGAGATTGGGTCAAGATATAAGTTACACTGATCTTGCCTCTTCAACATAACCAAGACTACCCATTCCCAAATGAGATTATAACCGCAGCTACAGAAGTTACAATTTAAAGCACACATTTTGGGGGTACATAACTCAACCCATAACTACTATATTAGATTCTTCTGGGTTCCTGTAAATAAAATAAATGTCACTGAAAGAGAACAAAAATGGATAGAGGATAAGCCCTTTCACTTCCTTTTGTTGTTGATATGCTCTTGTCTTGGACAGCTTTTAAGAGCTGGGGTATTTGTGCTTTCATTTAAGCACCTGTTACACATAGGCACTGGGCTAGAAGCTGACACGTAAAGTATGTAAATAAGACAGACATGGTCTCTGACCTTGTGGAATTTGCAGTGGAGTGGGTGAAACATACTATCAACAGTCATACAAATAGTTTGAGCTCATCACCCCAATGGAATCCCCAATGTGTAGTTTGTATTTAGATCACTTTTTCTTTTTTTCCTTAAATACTTCAACAATACTTAAGGCCAAAGTGAGCAGAAAAAGTATAAGGTGAAGCTAACGTTTTGAAAGAAAAATTTTAAAAAATCAAAGTTTTTACAGGAAAAGTTGTGAGAAAATATATTAATTATAGCATAAAACTTGTTTTTCCACTTAAACCACTTTCTTCAAATTCCTAAGAATTTAATCTCAACATAGTTCTACTAAATATCACATTTCTATTTAGAAAAACCACTAAAGAAAAATTAAAAAAAAAAAAGAGAGAGATTTTAACAACAACAACAACAACAAAAAAAAAAACTACCACGTTAAATCAGCATTTTAGAACCTTTTTTTTCTTCCTCTTGTCACTTGAATCACTTACTCGATGTGGGTCTTGTTTTTTCCAGTACGTTATTAAACACACACATCAGTCCAGTAATTTCTGTACAGCAACTTCCCTTTTTGTCAAGTGATTTCATTTCCTATTATATTTTCTTCTCACGAAAGCAATCCTAGGAACAACTAATATATATCCATTGTCATGTCAAATACTTTTAATTGCAACAGTTGGAGTAAACAATAATTATTTTTAATATAAATCTAACAGAAAAGAGATGTACACACAAATATGAAGTTAATTATTAGGTAAGAAAAGGAAAGCTTTTACAAATAAAAAAAAGTATAAGATATTTTGTATAAATATATTTTTAATTTTTGATAGGCTGTTAAAAAGATATGTGGTCTATCCTCTTACCCTATCCTTCTGCCAAGACAAAAACAAGTGCGACTTAAGTGACAGGGTAGAAGGGAAGCAAATGAACGTTTTTTTTGAGCACCTTCTAGGTGCCAGGCAACATTTTCTGTGTTTTCTCACTGTATTTTCTCATTGTAAACCTATGCAACTAGTGTATTCTTATTTTAGAGAAGAGTAAATTGAGACTTGTTGAGATTAAAAAATTTCTCGTGGTGGTTTGGCTAGTAAGTGTTGGAGCTGTGTTTGAGGGCAAGTTTGAAAGCACCATCATAAGTTATCCTGAGTGTGACACTGATTAAAACTAAAATATTTAGTTGTTCTCCACCCTGGCAAGATCATCTTGCCATTCCTTAAAAGGCAGGACACTTACAGAAACACAGGTTAACTGGAGACATTTGAATTTGAGGATGGAATTTAAATGCTTTTGGAGAACTGAAGTGGAGCAAGTTGTATTAGCAAAATGCAAATCTAAGGAAATGTTTTAAGTATTTCAGTTAAACTTTTAGTTTTATTGACTAAAATTTCATGGGTCAGGCAAATGGGAAATAGAGTATATATGATTCTTAGCATCAAGAATATTGTAAGTCAAACTTTTTGATATGTATGTATAGTATTTTGTCTATGGTTCTCTTAACCTTGAGAATGCTGAAATGAGATTAATTTTCTCAAAGGGAGAAATAATTTCTGGGTGCAAGTTGAGGCCTTACTCTTGGGATTGAGAAAGGCAGCTTCAAAAGAGTCTCAGGGTTTAGAATCAGCAGCTATCACATGGGCACATAATTAACTTGCCCAGTGTCTCTTGGTTACTAAACATGGGATAAAATCCAAACCAAGTTAGTTTCACTG
>NW_006922092.1:1369037-1378457 GCF_000298275.1 Orycteropus afer afer | reverse complement strand
AAGCAGTAGAGTTAAAACAAGGAGCTCTGGTAGCATAGTGCCTAGGGCACTTGACTGCTAACCAGAAGGCTGGAAGTTCAAATCCACCAGCCACTCCTCGGAAGGAAGATGGGGCAATCTACTTCTGTAGTGATACTGCCTCGGAAACCCAAGGAGGGGTCGCTATGAGTCGGGTCAGACTCAACGGCACATAACAACAACAACAGAGTTAAAACAATAGGAACTGCATTATATAAACACTTACTTTGTTATATATATTTAGAAAAGGAGCTCTGGTGGTACAACATAAGAAGAAAAATAAGGCTGTCTACTTTCATAAAATTTACAGCTTTGGAAATCCTAAAGGCCAGTTCTCCTCTGTCCTGTAGGGTTACTATATGAGTTAGAACTGACTCTATGGCAGTGAGTTTGGTTTTGGTTTGCCATAAAAGATAATGAAACCCTTTGGTTAATTAGATAATGGTACTACTTTGTTCTCTAGCCATAGGCTAGTTGGAGGAAGGTAAAGAAAGCAACATAATTGCTCAGGAACAATCTCTTGGAAAGCACTCCCCATATAGCATTCCCCATCCACACACCCTTGTGTGGGTGAGCTTATTTTTGTATTGAGCTTCCTGGGAAGGAGGAAAGGTGTCAAACCAAGCTAAATTCTTTGTAAATTGTGTACTTGCCCAGAGAAGAACACTGTTCCTATTGTAAGGACTCTTCCTTAGTGGTTGTATCACAGGAAATCAGGACTTACCTCTGAAGATCCATGATGACTAGCAAGAAGGATGGAGTGAGAAATTTCACAGTCATGCCAAGGTGACTTCATGTCTTAAATCCTGAAGAAGTCTTTTCAATGTTTCTTTGTGAATGTGGTTTTAGGCCAAGGATGCAATAAATAAGTACTTTGAACCACCAGCTCCACCATAACATAGATGTGTGATCTTTGAGTTTCCCCCACTTAAAGTAAGGATATTTGTATTTATCCCATTTTTGTGAGGATTAATTTGCACACACACACACATATATCCCTGACATCAAGTAAATTTAAGTAATATTTAACAAGATAGCATGAGATGACTACACAAATCTTTCAGCAAAAGAAAACTTTCCCCAAACCACAAATGTTCACATTTTAAAGTATCATAACTCTTTGTTTACTTGTCAATCACTTATTGCCAAGTAATTTCTGAATTAAATCCCACATCAACATTAAAACCAGTTAGCAAGTTCCTCAAGTATTCTGAAATTCTATGGCTATTTTAAAACTTTATATACACCAAACTTTTAATTTCAAACGTCAACTTCTATTTTTAATACAATCAAATTTTGAGCCGGAGCTCAAATTTGAGCAAACCATAACTTGAACTGGTGTTGTGTTTCCATGAAATTATCACATGCTTTGATCTGGCTCAATTAGGTATTTTGGAAACCACTATTTCTCCAAAAGCACTTCTCAGGCAAATGAAATGAAGCTTGCAAGTCAGTCATCTGAAAAATAAAAAATATAAGCCACAACTCTTAGAGTAGATGACAATGTACCAGTTTAAAATTTAAACCAGGAAGTGTACAACTATTTGCTTTATAAGATATGTAGCTATTACCAACATTGTCATAGATACAGAAATGGAACTCATGAAGTTTATAAGGCACACAAACATCAGGTGGATGAACTAGGGTTTGAATCCAGATGCTCTTTCCACTAATAATACACCATTTAACTTTCCATTAGCTACCATCTTATTCCCACCCCAGTCAAACAGCCCCATTGTACTGCTTTCTGGTCCTTGACTTTGCCACTTGAGTGTCCTTGAATAGTTTTCCTATCTAGAATGTGCTGTTTTCCTTCATCTCCCTCTATTGAAGTCGTCCCATTCTTCAATCTCCTGCTCAAACTGCTTATGGAAGATTCTGCTCATATGCCCTGGGAATTATTTTAGTAGCACTTGCCTACTCTAATATAGTCAGATCTTTACATGACTTTCTTCTTCTAAGAGACCAAATTCTTTGAGAACAGATACTTAGTCTTGTCCATCTCTATATCCCACATATTACTCAGAAAGTTGCTTAAAAAATATTTCTGGAACTGAATTATTTCTATATGTAGTAGGTATCCCCTTTCATTCTGTTAACATATGTTAGAAAATCAAATCTTCTGGACAGTTGTACCACGCTCCTTGAGAGCAGTAATAGTTACTGGAAACGCTTTAAAATGTTTTGAAAAGGACTTATCATAAATTATATCCCCAATAAAAGTGGTTTAGTAGAGTATATCATTACAGATAATATAATTTACTGAAAGAAATGAGGGATCATAAAATGAAAAATCGTAAATGACTTTGCTCTAACAGCTGCTACTCTGTCGGCTACACAATACTATGATAAAGTTATCTATAAATAAAAAGGAATGGAATTGGTAATTATTTATCAAACTGGAAAGTTTTCATGTTAAAAACATGTTTATTAAAATCAATGTTCAAATAAAACTTCAATCATGCTGAAAATTTGATAAGAGAGCAGGGAAGTGTGATGACTCAGGTTTGGTTTCAAAGCACGGGCGGATGGTTGCATATTGTGGAATTTCCTCTGACATAATGCAAGGATGAGGGTGCATATGTTCTCTGTGTTACGATAGTATAAAAAGCCGCTGGAGCACTCCAGCCAACACAAGTCCTCAGAGACAGCAGAGTGTACAAGTGTCTAGGAAAAGAGCCAGTGAGAAGTTTACAGGAAGTAACAGGAAGTAACCAGCTTCTGTAAACATGACTTCCAAGCTGGCTGTTGCTCTCTTGGCAGCTTTTATGCTTTCTGCAGCTCTGTGTGAAGGTAAGCAAATTTTTCTCATCTGCAGAGTTGTCCTCTGTGTAAGTGCTCAGATGGTAAGACTATCAATACTTTGACAACAAAAATCCTTTTGATTCAGGAAAAGAAAATCTTTACAGTCATTTAATGCTAAGTTGAAATTTTAATTATTTAGGCTGTTCCTATATGAAGTATAGTAAAATAGAAACTTTTATGTGGGCATTCTATTTCTATTATTCAGACTCTATAGTATGCATATATGTAACATAAATCTTTAATTTATACTATATTTTATTGGCCATAAACCAAACCAAACCAAACTCACCGCCATCGAGTGAGATCCACCTCACAGTGAGACCTCCTTGGGTTTCCAAGGCAGTATCTCTAAGGAAGATTGCCCAATCTTCCTTCCAAGGAGTGGCTGGTGGGTTTGAACCACCAGCTTTCTGATTAGCAATCAAATGCCTTAGGCACTATGCCACCAGAGCTCCTTCTTGGCTGTTGTTATCCGTATTAGTTATTATTGGTCAAGGTAACTCAGGTAATTTCCCTCCACTTAGTATTTTATTGACAAAGCTCTGACAACCACCAGTTTCTGTTTGGTTTAAAGACACCCTGATCCTGGGATCCCTTTTATGAAAAAAATATAGATTAAGATGTTTATGGCACATAATTTCTATATATTTTCTTTGCTCTTAGCATTCAGAGTTTTACTAAAATTTAAGATACCTCTATGCAACTCATAGATACATTACTATTAATTCTTCCTGAGATCATTTCTCTGTTGGTGAATTTTAGTTTGCCTACTATAAATTCAAGGAGTTCTGGTGGTGCAATGTCTAAGGCATTTGACTGCTAACTAGAAGTTTAGCTTTTCAAATCCACCAGCTGCTCCACAGAAGGAAGATGGGGCAGTCTACTTCTGTAAAGATTTATTGCCTTGGAAACCCAATGGGAGTCACTATGAATTGGAGTCAACTCTATGGCAGTAAGTTTGAGTTTGGACTATAAACACCCTCATGATATCACAGAGGATTATGCAATATCAAGTAGAATAAAAAGTATATAAAGATGTAAACAAAGACAATTCCAAAATTTTATGTAGAAAGTCATTCGATAAATTCAGTCATGATTGTTTTAAAAATAATGGAGATCAGGGTCTGGGAGAGTTTCAGGCCTTCAGTTTCAGGAACAGATTTGTGAAAAATATGATGTTTTTCACAGTTCCTGAATAATCATATTAGAATTACAGAAGGAATTGCTAGCAGTGCTGTGCCCTTTGATGAAATCAATCCTTAATTGCTTTTTTTTGTTTGTTTGTTTTCACAGCTGCAGTTGTGTCCAGGATGGCTACAGAACTTCGATGCCAGTGTATAAAGACACATTCCACACCTTTCCATCCCAAATATATCAAAGAACTGAGAGTGATCGATAGTGGACCACATTGTCCACATTCAGAAATCATGTAAGTCCTTTCAAAACTGATTAGATAATTTGCTGGAGCAAATCTAGATGGAGAAAGGAGAAGTCTCCAACAAAGTCTTAGGCAGCGGTAGCACAGGGGTGAACAAAGCAGGGAAAAAAAATCCTTTTCTTAATGATATTTAAGTATGGTGTATTCCCCAGCTATAGCTCCAAGTTGCTTTGGACTTAGATCTTATGTCTGTTACTGAGGAACCATGATGTGAATGGCAAATAGATGTCTGAAACCTGCTACGTATTGATCTTCATCATCTCTCTCTCATTCCAGTGTGAAACTTGTTGCAAATGATGGAGAGGACGGAAAAGAGGTCTGCCTGGACCCCAAGGCGAAGTGGGTGCAGAAGATTGTGCAGATATTTTTAAAGAAGTGAGTTATTTTTGTTTAAATATTTAATTTTTCCTGACATATATTCTCCAGAAGTCAGCTTACATATTTTATGCTACTACTAAAAATGTTTTTTATTTCTTTTACTTTTCTGCCATACTGAGCAATAGTGAATTTGTTTTACTCCTATCTAAGAAATGACATATCTCAATTTGTCCAGGAAGGTCAGGGCATAGCATGTATTCTGGCATAGTCATTGGTAGAGCCTCATGCTCAGACATGGCCTAGTCTCCTATTTATAGTTGAAAATATAGAGCATTTCTAACCCATGCATATCTAAGACTAGATTAATTTCTCAAGAAAGATATTTTCAGGAATGATACTTACTTCGTCTTATTAGAAAATTGTAATTTTAAAATTTTTACTTTATTTTTTATTTTCAGAGCTGAGAAAGAAGAACCATAAAAACAAAAACAAAAATAAAAACGTTTCTAAGAATTCCTCAGTGAAGATGCCAAAGAAGCTTGAAACAAAAATATTTCATGTATTGTGTAGGCCTAGTGTAGGGACTAGATAAAAAAAAGGATGCCCAGTTAAATTGAATTTTATCAAAACGATGACGTTTTCAATGATTACTGTCCCATGCAATATCTATGACATACTTATTTAAAGGAAAAAAAAAAAAATGTTGTTTACATTAAATCCTCAAGTTCATAGGAACCCTGTATTATTATTCATAACCCTAATCTGGTGGCCAGGTCCCCGGAGTCCCAGTTAAACTGTGTCTTCCTTTCTTCTTTGTTCCTACACTAGGGAAAAATAATTATCAACTCAGCCTTTATCCTACCTCACAGGGATGTTGTGAGGACAGCTGGAAGCACTTTACGTTTTTTCATTGTCATGGAACTTATCTTCAAGTGTAACTTATTCACCTATTTATTATTTATATATTTATTTAAGCATCAACTATATTTGTGCATGAATTTAGAGAAGTGGGAAAGGGAGCATTATTGATAAGATTGTATACTTACAGTGTATTTATATTTATTTTAGTTATTGAAGGATGTTGTATGAAGAAATTTTGATTAAAGTTGACTGATTTAGTAAATTAAAATACCAGGTGCCTGGTTAAATTTGCATTTTAGATAAACTGTGAATCATTTTTCAGTATATCATTGTCTGAAATTTACATTTAACTGGAAGTCCTACTTTTGGTACTCCTGGTCTTATCTTTTCACTGCCTACCTTGCTGGGCAGGGCTGTATTGAATCATCAGAATTCTGGGTTAGAACTATCTGCTTCAAAAGAGCAAAACTGCACTAGGCAATATAAACAGAGTAGTTTCTTGCTGGTTATAATGTACTCATTATGTAGAAATAGATTATGTTTTTTTTTTCAAAACTAGACTTTAATTTATTTTTTTAATTTAAGATGCTTTTATGTGTTTTCAAAGTGATTTTTCCCCTACCTCTTTAATACCATTGAAATAGAGATGTGATTATAAATTATTTCAAAAATACAATTCATTGTCAAAGTCATCAAGTGTTTGTCTTGTCTTTTGTAGTTTTAAAATTCACTGGGAATCTCAGTTTGTATTTAAAGAATCCTTTTATTTGGAAAATCTAAATATTTCTGCTTAGCATTTTGTATTTTATATGGAAAATCGGAAGTCCTTTCAGAGGTGGGTTATAAACAGTTGTCTCTTCCATGGAATACTGGAAATTATCTCAACTGCCCCCTGCATATCACTTTGCTAATAAGACTGGCTTCAAATTTTTCATCAATCAGAAAGTATTTACTGAATTCCTACCATGTGCCTACATAGCTTAATACTAACTCATTAAGAGAAAGGAGAGAGTACAAATTATAAGGTACCTATTAACTCATTAAGGAGATTAAACTGACACATATGAAGTGAAGAAAATCATTTGACAATATGACTAAAGGCAGAAGTTTATTAGCACTTTTTTGACACGTTTTAAGTCACAAGTTTAATATTGTATTATTTTTCATAGTAACCAAAAAGTAGGTAGCACCATCTCCACTTTACCAATGAGAAAATGAAGGCTCAGAGAAGTTCAATAACTGGCTCAAGGTCACAGTAATCATAAAAAATATGCATAGGTACACAAATAATTTAATAAAAGACTACCTGATTGAAACCTGTTAGATTCAGTGACAGATACCATGTGCTCTCCTCTTCATGACACCAGGACTAAATTGTTTTATACATATTGTAAGGGAAAATGTGCACATTATGAAGTTTGGAGTTACCAAAGAATGTTTTTGCATGACAGATACTGATTGACATGGGTCCATTGCCCAAGATTAATTTCTTGATGCCATTGACTTTGTGTACAGTTGCCATTGATGCTTCCTGTTGGTGTTTATTCTAAGATCTCTCTATGTGTTTACTTCTACATTCAGAGATGGCCTCAATTTCTTCTTTAGGTCTGTCTCTTCCTCTCTTTAATTTTGCTCCACATCCAAATCTATCTTTGCTTCTCACTCCAAGCAGATTTTATTTTCCTTGGTCTGCACAGAAAGTTTGATCATCAGCAGCTTTCTCACTGGTCTGAAAAGAGAGCTGTGTGGTAGACACAGACAATTTTGTAATATCCATGAAAATGTTATTTTTTTTTTCTTAATGGATGCATTTCACAGTATAAAGATAAGTGAACTTTGTCAAGGGCTATCAGAGTAAATATTATATTCTCATTCTGATATATCATGCACACTTGGCAGCTCAAAAGAACACATATCATATTAATATACTAAGCACATTTAGGAACTTGAAAAACAACTGGGTGGCCAGGCTGCAACTCCCACTGAAAACAAGTGAAGTAAAGTATTAAATATCTCTTTAAAAATCATTTCTGATGAACTCATCAGAAAGTGAAAAATAATCCATAATTTGATGTAAACTAGAAACCAAAGAATCAAACTAAGTATTGAAGCTGGCATTTATCCTCCCTGGGTACATATGTTAAACCTGTTAAACTTCTGTTAAACGTTTATCATACTCCCACCTAATCAGTTGGTGGATATTGCAAAGACTATGGTTAGAAGGACCATATTTAGTAATTCACTACACCACAGACTAACCCTTGGTTCTTCTACCCCCTGGCCCTTTCATACTTGAAGGATTAACTAATCACTTTACCAGTGCAAAACAATCATTAAAAATTAGTCCTTCAGTAGGGCAAAGAGTCCTCAGGTGACATAACTCAGGTACCAGACTTTTAGGTCTGCTGCAGGTACCCATTTAATCTGGTTAAAACAAAAACAACAACTCACTGTCGTCAAGTTGGATCCCACTCACAGCAACCCCTCTTTGCGTTTCTGAGGCAGTATCACTATGGAAGTAGATTGCTCAATCTTCCTTCCGAGGAATGGCTGGAGGATTTGAACTGCCAGCCTTCTGGTTAGCAGTCAAATTCCTTAGGAACTACACCACCACTTGTTGTTATGTGCTGTTGAGTCGGACCCGACTCATAGCGACCCCCCCTTGGGTTTCCGAAGCAGTATCACTACGGAAGTAGATTGCCCAACCTTCCTTCTGAGGAGTGGCTGGTGGGTTTGAACCGCCAGCCTTCTGGTTAGCAGTCAAGTTCCTTAGGCACTACGCTACCAGAGCTCCTACCAGAGCTCCCCTTTAATCTGGTTAGCTTTAATCTGGTTAGGTTCTTCAAAAATTGTCTCAGCTCCACTCTCTGGCTTCTGATGAAATTAACTGAGAGAAGATTATTCTCTTGCTCTGAGACTCCTGACATATCAGTATATCAAAATCTTTAAGAGTCTTTAGGTTTAGCCAATTTTTCCAGTCTAGAAATACTTCCCTCTTAGTCAACTCTCTCACAGTTACTACGTCTACAATCAGTTTTATAATCACAACCAGTCTGTTAACAATTTACACTCACAGCTGAATCATATAATCCAATCAGCATCTTTCCCCACCTTCTCTCCTACAGCCATCAGGATAGGAGGAAACTTTGTGAGGATCCTCCCTTGTCTCCCTCATTTTGAGTCTAAGCATACTTACAAAAGCCTGACACATCGTGCCTTCTCCTTCACCCCTCCATTTTAGATAGCCAATGTTTAAATTGCCCAACCCTATCAAACGAGTATTGATGAGACAAGTATGTTCCTTTCTCTGAAGAATCTTCTGTTCTGTTTGAGACTTTGAGCATCTGCATCCACAAGCAAAGTCCAGTCCAGTACAAGCCATCAGAATGCAGCAATTTACAACAGCTCACAAAGTCAAACATTTTTCTCTTCATTCAATCAGATTCTGCTCAGCTCATCCCTAGCCCCCGTGTGTTAGGTCAATGGATATCACTCATAGGCTCAGGAGTCCACACAACTCCCTACACTTCAGACCAGACAGTCCTTTCTCTCTTTCTCTCATCCCTAGCCTTTGTGGGCTCGGTCAATGGGTGCCAATCGAACATGTCCAAATTCAGCCTGTTTCTTCTTTGCTGCACTTTTTCCACTTCCATTCATCAAATGGACCCAGGTGGTTAAAATGAGCAAGCATACCAGGCTGTCTACTCACGAGTTACTTTTAACTTCTAATCCTGATTGGGAAATTTTTCCATGGGCACTGCACTAATTTTTCCTGCCTCAATGCACTGAAAGACACACCTCTTGTTTGAAATCCAAAAACAAAGCAATTTTCCTTTTTTTTTTCTTTTGCAGATCCTTCCTTCAAATGCAAACCTCCAGCCCTTGCAGCAGTCCTAGGTGAGTCTGAACGTTTTTTCAAATGCAAATTTCCTAGTGCAGCTCAAGTTTGCCACCTAAGCCCTCAGAATTCTATACACAGG
>NW_006922092.1:1364907-1367704 GCF_000298275.1 Orycteropus afer afer | reverse complement strand
AGGTACCAGTGCAAAATAAAACTATGAGATCCATTGTTCAAAAATTATTAAGAATTTCAACACTGAAAAAAAAGAATTAAATCAAGCATGGGGCCATTGTGATCAGTGGGCTCTCTGAAGGTCACATGCCTATGAAACAGGCTCTTCACATAGAAGATTTAAAAACTTGACCACATTCTGAGCAAGTTTCAATAAATTTCAAAAGATTGATACAATATACACCACATTCTCTGAATATTCTTTAATTAAACTAGAATTCAAATACAAAAATAAATTAGAAAAAAAGCTCATACGTTTGGGAATCAATCAACTTGTATATAATTTTGTAATTATAAGGAAAACAGAATGGAAATCAGAAAAACTTGAAGATAAAATTATAAATGTACTGCATATCAAAACATGTACATGGTAGACAGAATAATGGTCCCCAAAGATATTCACACCCTAATCATTGGAACCTTTGAATATTTTATCTTGAGTGACAAAGAATACTCTGCAGATGTGATTATGATAAGCATTTCCAAATGGGGATATTTTCCTGTATTAACTTAGGGAGAGTCCTAAGTTATCACAAAAGTCTTTATAAAAGGAGGCAGGAAGGTCAGAGACACAGAAAGAAATGTAACCTTGCAAACAGAGGTTGGAACGATGTAAGGAAAACGGCCTGAACCAAGGAATACAGGCGGCATCTAGGTGCTGGAAAAATAAGAAAATGAAACCTCTCCTGGAGCTTTCAGAAAGAAGAGCAGGCCTACACCTTGAATTTAGGATCGCTGACCTCCAGAACTATAAGATTATAAGTGTGTGTTGTTTTAACCCACTAAATTTGTGATAATTTGTTACAGCAGCGATTGAAACTGTGACTATTGAAATTTTTATAATTCTATCTACAGTGTTAAATGCTTATAATGATACTTACAATGTGAAATAGAGAGCTAATAAAGATGTGACAATGAATAATTAATAAATATGTAATTAACCAATAGAAGCAATTTATAAAAGTTGGTTGTTTTAAAAGATTAATAACATTGGTAAAAATAAAAAAATTGGAAAAATAAAGATAAATTATTAAGTTAAAATTAAATTTCAAAACTTAGAATAATGAGGCAAATTCCTACAATATCTTACTAAATCTATCTCAAGAATAAAACAAATCTTAAAAATTCTATAATGGTTCAAGGTACTTGAATCCTATTTTAAAGAAAGATCTGCAATTCAAACCTACCTAGAGCTCCACAGCAGAAAGACTTTGGTGATTTGCTCCTGTAGAGATTACAGCCCTACTCTGTCACAAGGGTCTCTACCAGTCAAAATTGACTTGACCACACCTAGCAACAGCAACAACATATAAGGAAAATATACATGTGCATGGATTGAAAGTAAATATTATAAAACAGATATCTCTTCTTCCTCAATCAATTTATAGATTCAGTGTAATTTTAATACAAATCTCAACATCTGTTTATGTAACTCGACAAGTTGATTTTAAATTTTATTTGAAGGAAAAAGATCTAAAAATATCCAGGATTTTTTTTTTAAGAAGACAAAGTGGGACTTGTTATTGTTGGCTGCTTACCCTACTAACATATCAAGACAATGGAGTTTCCCTACCTGTTAACTTTAAAGAAAAATGTGACTATTGGCCTGCAAGCAAAAAATTAGAACATGTGACATTATTAAAAACAAACCAAAAGTCACTGCCATCGAGTCAATTCCGACTCATAGTAATCCCCTTTGGGTTTCCGAGGTGGTCAGTCTATACTGAAGTAGATTGCCCAGTCTTCCTTCCACAAAGTGGCTGATGGATTTGAACTGCCAGCCTTCTGGTTAGAAGTCAAATGCCTTAGGCATTACACCACCATGTGGAGGCTCTTGAATTAATGAGGCTTTTAAAGATGTCAAAGAAGACATATGTTCAGATAATCTTGTTAAGAAGCTTACTAAAATGTAATCCAGATGATCCCAAATTTCAAGAGATCATCTTTGCATTTAATACTTAAAGAAAATGCCATAGGACGTTTGGAGTGGGAAAGAGAGTCCTCTCTTATTGTCTCACTTATTAGTCCACATTGCAACCTGTTTCTTCTATGTTATCTGGCTCCTAACAATCACTCTGAATACCTATAGCTGCCATTCTTAATATTGTCAGCATCATCTATGTTGTGGAGCAAAGCCCACATTCTTTTCTAATTCCCAATACACATTAACACAGAAGCCGCATAACAGAACTAATAAAAGATTTATGGGTGATGCACAATCAGGAAGCAACAGGAAATTCAACCCTGGTATTCAGTTCAGAAAAATATCTTGTTTCCTTCAGTAGAGGATTTGTCCCTGCCTATATTTCTTCTTAGACCAGGTAGTAGAGTCTCTGTTTCTTCCAAATTCTGCCTTCATTTTATTTTCATATTCTCCTCATCAAGGTCAAGGTCCTTTGCCCTCCACTTCCCAGCCTCTCATCTTATGATACTTATATATTATTGAATAAAACAATAACAAGCAAGTAATTTTAATGAAATGTGGATAGGAGAGGAAGAGGATTCCTTGAAAACAATTAGCAAGATGCTATCTAAGCTAGCTAGCCTAGACTTCCCTGAAAAAAAACTGAACTCCAGTCTGAAGGATGTGTAGGAGATAGCCACACAAAGGGAAGAAGGAGATGTGGGGGAGAATGGTCTAGACAACTGGAGGAAGTAATCTAAAGGTAAGACATGACATGATTTGAGAACTGAAAAAATTTCAATGTGACCAGAGTTGGGCATGTAATAGGACAAGTGCTGAAAAATAAAGCTCTACT
>NW_006922092.1:1363297-1363872 GCF_000298275.1 Orycteropus afer afer | reverse complement strand
AAAATTCTTTTTTTCTCAAGATTTTGATAAGTAATCAGCTTTCTTTGTTATTGTTATACTTTAGTATGGTTTTATTTTTTTCTTTGCCATTCAGCCTATGTTTGAAAAATTCAAAAGGAAGGATGAAAAACTATTTGCTTTTTGCCAATGACAGTAATATTGCAAGAGAAAATTGCTTAAGAATGTATTAACCCTCCATTAACAACAGAAAGTGTAAGAAAACAGTAATTTCTCCATTACTCACTTGTAAAAGATAACCAGACAGCAATTGCCTCAAGTTTGGTAACCATCAGCTGAATTTGCAGAGATCACAGACAACAAATAGGGACTTTCTCAAAGTTAAATACCACAGCAATTTCTTTCCACAAAATTTACAGATGGGGCAATCAACATTCTGCAAAAGATTACTTAAAGATCAAAGAATCCATGTCTTACAGGGAGTGGAGAAAGACAAATTTCTACCCTAAGTTCTTGTAGAAATAAATCAGATTGAATAAATATTATTAAATATTACTGCTATTTTCTAACCTTATTTGATAAATAAATCCTTATTTGATAGATAATAAATAAGACTC
>NW_006922092.1:1354738-1356852 GCF_000298275.1 Orycteropus afer afer | reverse complement strand
TATATATATATAATGTCCACCTGAAAAGAGAGAGAACAAAAAACAGACAGGCACTGAGAGAAATCAGAATAAAGTGTGAGTCCCTGCCTCATTCCCATTATATTTTCCCCACCTACTTAGAGCTGTCTTAACAGCCTGAAGGATTCAGTCTACCCAAGTCCTTGAGCTAATACTGGTAGTAGAAATAAAAATCCTGGCACTCAATCACCCCCTTTTCCAAGCAGGTTTCTACACCCCAGTCAGAGTCCTGCTGAGCTCCCATGCATTGCTCTCTACCCATACTCTCTGTAAATATCTCTTAATCAGTCCCTTTAGTTCTGTTTTCTTATATCTGTATATTGTGCTCCACTGAAACCTGTTCACCGTGGGCGATCCTGCTGCCATTTGAAATACCAGAGGCATAGCTTCCAGCATCATAGCAACACACAAGCAAACTGACAAGACAGGTGGTGGATTTGATCTGTGTGATTTATATTATCTGATGTTCTATCCTTTGGGAAAAACATGTATTTATGGAAAAGCAAAATATTTGGAGTCAAAATGTAAGCAGTTCTTGGATCCATCTGGGGATTGTTCCCTTGATCATGAGTAGTTGTTTTATGATACAAGGACCAAAAGCTCATTAAAAAAAAAAGATACAATTATCCTTGAATAAGCCCTCTGAAAAAGCACACTCTTCTATATCTGTCCTGATAACACTCCTGGTAGTTGTCATTGGATTTGGATTTTCAGGGTATAGAGGAGAGTCAAGGAAAAATATTGCCATAAGAAAACATTTTAAGTTATATAGTTTACTTTTTTGAGTTGGACTTGTGATGTACTGTTTCCTAACTCCATGGTGCAACAGCGTCTAAAATTTTCCAAGATTCTGCAATCCTAACTGATTTCCATCCTTGCTATATTTCTCAGAAGCTTAACGAGGCACAGCCATTGAGACAATGTACTTGATACGTGACAATATACTTGTTGATAGTAACAACAATAAAATAATTTTTGAATTTTGAATTTCTGTGAAAATGGTGAGCAAATAATGCCAGATAATTTATAAAACTAATTTATTCTGAAAGGTAGTGATATTTATGTTTAACTTTACAAAGAAAAAGAGCTACATACATTTATAATTATTTCATCATTCTGAGACAGACTATTCCCACTACAAATTTTACATAGCTTTACTAAAACCACAATTAAAGTGTCTCATAAAGGATTCATAAAAGCTCTTTTCACAGTGCCCATAAGCCTTATAAAATTAAGTAAAATAATTGTTTTAAATGTACAGAAGATAGTCCTCACCTTGCCAAGTTTCACTTGTAAAAGATTTAGGAACTTCAAATCCTGGTGATAAAATGTGTATATTTCACACGCATTTCACTCTTATGTCTATTATTTAACTTTTACTTTATGTATTTTCATTTTGGTACACTTTGAGCCAGGTAGTATTGTCCCATTTGGCAACTGCTCATTACAAGAAGTCTACTAACTCCAGGCCTTCTGTGCATTTAGAAACATGACATAATACTAGTTTGGGAGGCAATCGAATGAAAGAGTTTCATAGCAAATAATATGGCCTCTTATAGTTCACTGGCTTATCTCCATCACTTCCTTTCTCTCATCGCCAATTCTTGTACTTCCTCATTCAAAGTAATTTGATCCACCTTTAGCCCCCTTGGGAGACTTGCCTTTTCTCCTATTTGCCCATTATAATATTTTGTCAAAATAATTTCATTCTTATAAAGAATTCTGGTGAATTTGTTTCTCATCATACTTTCCTCTACTCAATATATTATCTTCACTCTCTAGGGACATTGTGTTTTTAACATCTGAAAAAGTTAACATTTAACTTCACTATACCGTAATCACACTCAACAAAGCATAACAACTATACAGGTCAGGCAGTCCCTGACTTATGACAGATGACTCTGTTGTAAGTCGGCTCATATATGAAGTTTTTTTTTTTTTTTTTTTTCCAGTTTTCTTCTTTTTTTTTTTTTTTTAATCAGTATCTCTATAAGTCTGGTAATTATTTGTATTTGAGGGTTGGAAACTTTACATATAAATATCTGAGAATCAGATCATCAGCAAATCAGATCATCAGCAAATTACGTACTGCAGCA
>NW_006922092.1:1346625-1354638 GCF_000298275.1 Orycteropus afer afer | reverse complement strand
AGTATCTCTATAAGTCTGGTCATTATTTGTATTTGAGGGTTGGAAACTTTACATATAAATATCTGAGAATCAGATCATCAGCAAATCAGATCATCAGCAAATTACGTACTGCAGCATTTATGTAGTATATATTACTAATGATAAGATGTACCACAAAACAAAACAAAAACATAGGTTCTAAATGAGGTTCAGAGTACTGGCATCCATTGTAAATTGGGGACTGTTCATGGAAAATTACTGGAATTAACTGCAATGAACTTGTAGGAATTGGTGTGACAACTGAAATGCTAACATGCTGGCCAAATAAAAATCATATTTTACTGTTGTTGTGTGGTGGTGGTTGTGGTATAGTTAATATTTTGTCAACACTTTTAGAAGTGTTGTCTCCTTATTATAAGTCTTTAAATGTTCTTTGTAAAAGAATTTTTAGAATTTCATTCTACAATTGTTAAATATTAATAATTATATTTAAAAAATGAAATAAAATATAATAAGATTCGCCACATATACCTGATGTTATGAAGACTATAAAATAAGTAAGGTGTATTTTCATACTTTGGGGATTTTGCCAAACACTGAATTATAAAGATGCAGATTCTGAAGGATCTTTAATAATCACTTAGTTACTTGTTTTGAGGAAAGCAATCTGAAGAACGGGAAATCCACAAGTGTTGAGCAATTTGTCTTTTGCTTTGGAAGACATGTTTTGGAGTGACATGTTTTGACCTGCTACAATAGTTGTTCCTGTATGGTTGTAAAAATTCTCTCTAACATGTAGCATGCACTCACTCACTCACTCCCAGTAATAAAGGTGATTGTGGATAAAAACATATGTAAAGTAAGACGTTAGTTACTTAGTCTGTAATAATGTGGCTTTTAGTTTATGCTGTAGCCTCAGGTCTTGAAACCACGTTGTACTGTCATTAGAATATCTACACTTCCCCATTTTTTTATATTCTTTTTTCACTAGTTCTGACCAAAATGCATAATTTGGATTTGTCAATCTTAAACCAAGGCAGGCAGAATTAGAGATCTTTTCCATGCTAAGCAAAAGCAGAACTAAGAAGCTTATGAAATTTCAGAAATCTATTTCTATGAGCCGTTCAATTCTGGAGATAAAATGCTAATACTAATGCTATCTGAAGGAGCTCTGATGGCATAGTAGATAAGGTATTTGGCTGCTAACCAGAAGATTGGCAGTTCAAACCCACCAGCTTCTCTGCAGGATAAAGATGAGGAAATCTACTTCCATAAAGATTTACAGCTTTGGAAACCACTGTAAGTTGGAATCAACTCGATAGCAGTGGGTTTGGTTTTTTGGTTTGAATGTTATCTGGAGATGATAACATCCATCTACCAAGCAAAGGTTCTAGATCAGTTATCTCTCCTAGCATCACTGATTTATTTGAAATTAAACTGAATTTTTATACTTTTGTAGACAAAGCTGTGTGTATTTATTGTGGATATGACCAAATAATACTCTGGGATGTCAAAAAACTATGGGGGTCTAGGTAGGATGTTAAAAGGAAGAAACTTCTCAGTCTTGCATAACCAACAGAATTGAGAACAACCTATGTGAGCCTCTTATCTTCACAAGCATCAGAGAAAAAATGTGGGAAAAAAAAATAATCTTTCTACTACCCTATGCTTGGTAGCTATGCCAATAAGTACAAGAACTTGTTCTAACAGATCAGTTCCAAAGAATTCATTCAGTTTACTGTACTTGATAAAATTTGTATCACTGATCCATAACTAATGTGAAGCTTTAGTAATTAGTCACTTATTCATCAGTAATTGCAAAGAACGGGAAGAGGAATGGAAGACACTATTATTCTATTCTTGCTAGCAAGGCACAAAACTTGTAGCATTTCTAATTCAAAGGAGAGAGTGAAACTTAATAAAGGATCAGAATTAGAATCTATGGCAATCACTCTCCATTGAATAATAATTCAGAAACCAAGCCATTGGACATTAGGCTATCAACTCAACAGTACAGATGAAAAATGAACACATTGATCAAAATGGGCTAAAATTAGAATGACATTTCTAAGTATTGCTGAAGATGTGGCACAACTGGATCTCTTAAATTCTGCTCATAGGAATGTACATGGAAAACTGACGGCATCTACTGAAGGTAACATATACATTATTTATGCCCAGTAATTTACCTCGTACACATGAGAAAACTGGACAATGAAAAATGCAGACACAAGAATTGATCAATTGGAATTGTGGTATTGGCAAAGAATATTGAATATAGTGTGGGCTGCCAGAAGAATGAACAAATCAGTCTTAGAAGAAATACAACCCAAATGTTTCTTAGAAGCAAAGATGGCAGGATGACACCTTGCTGACTTTGGAAAAGACTAATTGCTAGAAAAGAACACAGTGTTTGGTAAAGTACAGCATTAGTAAAAACTACAAAAACTAGGGGAAATCTTTGATGAGAAAAATTGACACAATAGTCACAACAGTGGAATTAAACATAACAATCATGAAGACGGCATAAGAGCAGGCAATGATTTGCTCTGTTATATATCAGGTTTCTCTGAGTCAGAGTCAACTTGACAGCAACTAAAAACAACATTTTTTTTTTTTTGGTAAACTCAATAGAAATATACATATATATTCCTAAAAGGATATATGGTAAAATGGTCATAACAGTATTAAGTTCATTAACCCCAAAATGGAAACTACTCACAAGTCCATGAACAATATCCCAAAACCCATTGCATTTGAGTTGTTTCTGAGTAAGAGACTCTGCAGTAGAACTACCCCACAGAGTAAATTCTTATGGAAGCCTACTGCCACAACTTTTTCCTTCATCTTTAGGTTAGCAGATGAGCACTTTAACCACTGTGCCACCAGAGATCCTTTCTATTGACAATAGAATATACGTTGATTATGGCATATTTACACAATGGAAAACTCTACAGTATTGCAGTATTGAGAAAGCTATCAATAATTACATACTAAAATATAGATGGTAACATAGTGCCTAGGGCACTTGACTGCTAACCAGAAGGCTGGCGGTTCAGATCCACCAACCACTCCTCAGAAGGCAGGTTAGGCAATCTGCTTCCATAGTGATACTGCCTCGGAAACCCAAGGAGGGGTCGCTATGAGTCGGGTCTGACTCGACGGCACATAACAACAACAACAACAACAAAATATAGATGAATTTCACTATTACATTGTTGAGTTTAAAAAGCCAGACTGGGCAACTAACAAAAACGTAGAATTCCATTTGTGTAAAGGACAAAAACAGGCAAAGGGAATGAATGTTTTTAGAAGTCAAATCATGGCAATTCTTGGGACGGAGGAAGTGACTAGAAAGGAATGTGAAATAGATTCTGGGGAACTGATACTGTTCTATTTCTTGATCTGATAGCTAGGTACATCAATATATTTAGTTTGTTAAAACTCAGCGAGCTTAAAATATGTAGACCTTTCGGTATTGTGGTACTATTAAAATTTTTTTAAGCAAAATAATGAGTAAGCATTCTGTGAAGAAGTATGGAAGAATAAAATATGGGGGAGTAGGAGAGAGGTTTCATCATGGAATATGGGTCTATGGGGATAAGTCTGGGCATGAATTGTGTGGAGAATGGGAGCTCTGGTAGTGCAGTGCCTAAGGCACTTGACTACTAACCAGAAGGCTGATGGTTCAAACCCAGCAGCCACTCCTCGGAAGGAAGGTTGGGCAATCTACTTCTGTAGTGATACTGCCTCGGAAACCCAAGGAAGGGTTGCTATGAGTTGGGTCCCACTCCACAGCACATAACAACAAACAACAACAACATGTGTAGAGAATAGACCATCAATGATTAAATACAGGACACTGTCATAATTCAGAGACATTATGCTACATTGCAGCTGAAGATATACTTGTATATATGTAAATTATTCAGGATTCTCTGAGAAACAGACAGCTAGACAAGATAGACATCCAAGAACTTTATTAGAGAAAATGCATATAAGCTAAAAATGGGGAGGGAGCTGAGGGAGGCTAGGAGTCATCAGGCCATGATACAGTGCTGAACTGGAGTGAAGGGCAGAGTGAAAGAAAGTTAGGTAGAGTCACCTTAGACTCCAGTGCAGTTCAAAGCAAAGTTCAAAAGGTCTTAGGGGAGTATTAAAGCCCAAAACATCTATCAGGGGAGACTGGAGTCTTCTAGGAAGGAGTTTGGTTTACACTGATATTGATGCTTAGTTATCAGCTGGGAACTACTGAATTGGGAACTACCTGGGTAACCTGAATGTGGAGTTTGAAAATGACCTGTTAGGACAAGTCCTTGTACTTATTGCCTTAGCTACCAAGCTCAAGGTGGCAGAAATGCTGTATTTCTTCATTCTTGCCCTGAAGCTTCTAAGAGAAAAGGTTTACTCAGGTGCTTTCCAATTCTGTTGTCACAGCTGCTAATCCCTTGCTCCAAGGAAGCTTGGTCTTGAAGAGAGAGCAATTGATGCATATCAGAACATAGCAGCTAGAGTCATGGATCAATAATACTCCTTGCAGTCTGAAACTTCAGAGATAAAATCTCATGACTGCCACAATAAGGGACAGAAAGCTTGCAATAGTAAATGTATTTAAATATACTATGCAAAATAGAAGCACAAATATATACGATTTACCAGTTTCCAAGGTGTAAATACTCCTATCATGGGTCATTTCAAGCTACAAATGGTATTACAACTGGCTGATAAAATTTCTAAAGGTCTAATATCTGCACTCATGAGCTAGCTTCAGCATACTACTGCTTGCAAAGTCTGTCTCCACCAGTAAAGGCAAAGCTAATGTTTATTAGGGCAAGAACATCAGACAGTTTGCAAAATACAGAGTCTTGTTATTTTTATTTTTTCTTTTCCCAAAGTAGATGATTGCTCAAAAGCTATCAACGAAATGATGCCCTTTGGCAAGGCTGACAGAATTATTAGGGAGAACAATTCAACTTTGTTAGTTTTCTGGGAAACTTTGTGGTCTGTGGTACGTACATGAGGTATCTGTCTCTGTGTTCTTATATTAGTGTTTCTAATTTAGTTAAGCCGGGTCCACACTGTTTCCCTCATCATGATTTATCTCCCTTTTTCAGCATAACATGATCATCTGGGTGCTGGCTGAGGTTAGTGGATAAAAATGGATAGACAGAGCTGACACACAATTTATGTAAAACAATTTTTAAATGCTTGGATGTCAGAGAGCAGGGGAGGCAAGAAAGATGAGGACAATCACAAAGACCAAGTATTGATAGAAGATTAATTGAGAGAACCATAAGCTGTATGGAACAATCCATCTAACATTAACTAACCAAATGTCTTTCGTTGTAATTTATTAATTGATTGCTCCGCTCTTCCTAAAGTGTACACTCAGGTACAGGGTAAATTAGTTATTGTACAGACTCCACTTGGCTGGATAGTAAATAGTTGAGGGTTGTTCTGGTTACCTAGTGCCGCTCTGACAATATACCACAAATGGGATGGCCTTAACAAACAGGAGTTTATTCTCTCACAGTTTGGAGGCTTTAAGTCCAAGTTCAAAGTTCCAGGCTCTAGGAACTGGGTGAAACCCCCTAAACCTTGGAGTCCAGCTCTGCCTCCCGCTCCAGACCTACTGGAGCTAAAGGTGTTTCTTCACTCAAGCAGTTGCTGGCTGCTGAGGCTAACAAGCCCAAGTTTGACAAATAAAAAGGCACAGTCCCAGTGTTACCAAACTACATGCAGGCCATTAATTTAAGTCCATTGTAAGTCCCAAGGTTGGCAGAGCATGGCAGGCTGCTGAACAAATGATACGGCTACCTGCAGGGTCCAAGTGTGCCCTAAGCTAGTGACAGTTCCCCAAGGTTTCTGCTTATATACAGGAAGCGGACCACATCCCTAAGGCAGCTACTCAACTGTTCACAGTAGAGTCCACCATGGACTTGATTATCAGTCTCATCATGGGAAATATTACATCCAGCTGCCCAGCCACTCAACCAGACCTAGCCAAGTTGACACATAGACTTAACTACCACAAGAGTAGTTCAAACAACAAATTATACGGTCAATTGGGCCTTTAATTTTTTTTTTTTTAAAGGTTGCCATCAAAACCATTCTGACTCCTCATGGCCCCCTATGTGTCAGAGGAGAACTGTGCTCCATGGGGCTTTAAATGATTGACTTTTCAGATGTATATTGCCAGACCTTTCTTCCCAATGTCACTGAGTAGCCAAATAGGTTAACTGTTTGCACTACTCAGGGACTCTGAAACTTAAAGCTCCTTTAAAGTTTTTGTTATTTGGGCCATAACCAAAAAAACTGAACCCACTGCCATTGGAGTCCATTCTAACTCATAGCAACATTTTAGGACCGAGTAGAACTGTCCCACAGGGTTTTCAAGACTATAAATCTTTATATAAGCACACTGCCTCCTCTTTTTCCTATAGAGCTGCAGGTGGGTTCTAACTGTTGATCTTTGTTACTAGGCAAATGTTTTAACCACTGAAAGAGAGGTATGTGGATATGTTAGGTTCACAAAGTTAAGTAAAAAAAACACATGAATGCAGGTATATTTGGTAAATATTTTAGAATTCCCAGAATATCTTAGAATTTAGAAACAATGTCAGAATATTTGGTATTTTCTGTGAATGAAGATTCTGACTTACAGAGGGTGAGATCATAAAAAAAGGTGAGCAATTTTTCTCTAAGACTTTCTATTGGTATAGATTAAACCATTAATTACATAACAGTTTCAAATGGTGACAAAGTAGGTCTACAATTTATATTTTAAAGATTAATTGATTTATAAAGCCACTATTAAGTGTATTCCAAAACTTCTTGTTGGCCCAAACAATAATTTAGGATTTTATGGGTTAAATTTGACTACTATATTTGCAAAGTGGACTCTTTCTCTGGGGACTAAGTTCACAGATGGACAATAACTAAGTTATGTTTAAGGAGCTGCCAAGACTAGGGGCTAAATGTTTTCTCTCTTGGACACAGGTTGAGAATGAGCATTCAGAAAGAAAAGGTGTTGATCCACGATTGCCTTGAACCATGTCTTCTCAATTCCAGATATTTTCTGTTGAAACCTGACTTGATTCTGAATATATCACCCACCTACCATGACGATCAAAAAAAAAAGGATGCATTCAATTGACACGAGCTTTGGTGGCATAGTGCCTAAGACAATTGACTGCTAACCAGAAGGCTGGTGGTTCAAACCCACCAGCCACTCCTGGAAAGGAAGATTGGGCAATATACTTCGGGAGTAATACTGCCTTGGAAACCCAAGGAGGGGTCACTATGAATTGTATCCAACTTCACAGCAGTGAGTTTTTTTTTTTTTTTTTTTTTGGTTATAAAGTAGAACGATGCTGTGTGTACCAACAATATATAGCCACATTTTTGGTTGCTAACATCTCATACTGATAAAGATGGAAGATTTTTATCAACTTCTGCAGCTTGAAATTGACAAAATATGCAATCAGAATGTGTTAATTATCACTGGTGATTGGAATGCAAGAGGTGGAAACAAAGAAGAATCACCAGCACTTGGAAATTTTGGTATTGGTGACAGAAATAATGCTAGAGATCAAATGATAGAATTTTGCAAGACCAACAACTTGCTCATTGCAAATACCTTTTTTCAACAGCATACATGGTGGCTATACATGTGGACTTCACTGGCGGGAGTACACAGGAATCAGACTGACTACATCTGTGGCAAGAGGTGATGGAAAAGCTCAATTATCTTCTGCCAAAGTAAGGCCAGGGGCTGATTGTAGAACAGACCATCAACTGTCATATTCAAGTTCACTTTGAATTTGAAGACAATTAAAACAAGTCCGTGAGAGCCAAAATATAACCTTGAATATATGCCTCCTGAATTTAGAGACCATCTAAAGAAAGATTTGTTGCATTGAACACCAATGACTGAAAACCAGAGGAATTGTGGGATGACATCAAGAACATCATCCATGAAGAAAGCAAAAGGTCATTAAAAAGACAGAAAAGGAAGAAAACAACAAAATGGAT
>NW_006922092.1:1341826-1345280 GCF_000298275.1 Orycteropus afer afer | reverse complement strand
GCATGTGAAAGCTGGACAACGAATAAGGAAGACTAAAGAAGAGTGGATGCTTTTGAGTTGTAGTGCTGGCAAATAATGCTGAAGGTATCATGGACAGGTAAAAAAAACTAACAAATCTGTCCTGGAAGAAGTGTGGCTGGAATGCTCCTTGAAACCCAGAATGGCCAGACTTTGTCTCACCTACTTTGGTCATGTTATCAAAAGGGACCATTCCGTGGAGAAGGATGTCATGCTTGGTAAGGTGGAGGGTGGATGAAAGAGGGAAAGGCCCTCAACGAGATGGGTTGACACAGTGGCTGTGGCAGTTGGCTCAAGTATAGCAAGGATCGTGGAGCTTGCGCTGGACTGGACAGTGTTTCCTTCTGCTGTGCGTAGGGTAACTGTGAGTCAGAGACAACTCGACGACACCTAACAACAACAACAACATCTCATGTTGTGTCTGACATATTTCACAATTTGGCTGGAGTAAGGGATTATAAAGACCACATATTTTAAGTGACAGAGAACCATTTTGCAATCTCTCTTTATATTAGGATTAACTTTGTTTTCTTTGTATAGAAATGATATTCCTAAGGATCAGGACCAAGTACACTGAAATCTCTTTGAATGACTGCTTATATAGCAAAGAAAGGAGAAACATTTCAAGATAGGAAATTAATCCCTTGGTATAATCTAAATAACAAAGCATTGGTATAACTTCCAGGTTTTTCTATAAAACTGGAAGTTTGATTAATTCTCTTCTAGTTAACTTTTTATTCTCTGGCTAAGCAGAAGTTAACTCATCATTTTGTCTGACAGGTAAGAGAGAGTCTTTTAAAATCGGTGATGTGTGCGACAGCCCTACATGAATTAAAGAAATTAGTGTTGAGAGAACTGGATGTTGAAATGATTTTCTTTTAGAAAGTGTTCCCTCTGTGATGGAAAATTAAATATTCAATGGAGTTATAAAATTTTTATTTATAAAACACATGAAATTTTCAAATAAAAATTGAATATGAATAAATATAATTATGCTAAATAAACCATAATTATTACTATGATTGTGAATTTTGTTTTATACAATTAATGTTACTGTCCAACATAACTCCTCCTTTTGTTTATAAAAGCATTCTGATGAGAAAAAAATAGGAAATGCTCTCACTTAGAAACCAAAGTAGCCTATTTAATATAAGCTTAACCAGAGATAAGAAATAAATATATTCAAATTGGCATTATGCTAAAAATTAGTCATCATTTAAAGGCTAAAAGTTTTATATACTGTATATTAAAAAAAGATGCCTGCTTCTGCTTGAAACCACATCTAGCCAGAAGGAAGAGAGGCTAAGGAAAGCCTTCTCTAATATCCACACTTTTAGAAAAATCAAGAAAAGTGTTAAGATTCCTTAAAAAAGAAAAACCTTTTAACCTGGAGTCATGCCAACTCATGGCAGCCCCTGTGTTACAGAGGACAACGGCTCCATAGAGTCTTCTTGGCTGTATATGTCACTTGAGGTCACTAGGAGTCAAAAAAAACAACTAGACAGCACCTAACAACAACAATAATCTTATGAAAACAGATTGCCAGGACTTCCTTCTACAACATCTCTGGGAAGTTTCAAACTGCCAATTTTTGGTTAGCACCCAAGGGTAAATTGCACCATTCAGGTAAAGATTACAGGTTCAAAATTTTTTCATTTGAGGATCTTTTATTACTAGAAATTTTAAATCAAAAATCAAAGGGTGTTTAATTTTATTCTATAATACATTCATATTCTTACTTTGAAGCAGCATATTTACTTGATTGAATTATACCATAGGTTTGGATTTAAAATATTTGAGTAGGTATGCTTTTATTCTTATAGTGATGGTGATTTACAACCATTAAAAATCAAGTTACATGTATGAAACATTAATTAGGAAAAAAAATTTGGATTTTTGCACACAACAGAAACAGGTTAAATTTTCTACATTTTTAATATTTCCTTGCATAATGTATCATTATTCAAATTGTATACAACTCTGAACTAAAAATTGAAGCTTGGATTTACCATTAAATTATTTGCTTTTGAATAACTTTTGAAGTCCTTTATAAGTGGCTCTTATGAATCTCAGAAAATACCACAAATTATGTGGTCTATAGGCTGATTCTACATGAATTTTCTAAGTAGCATGTTTTTTTATTCTTCTGACACATTCTTAGTATCAATATTAATTATATTTTACTTAGTTTTTAACTTGGGTATATTTTCTGAGTTACTTAACTATCTTTAGTGGCTTTGGACTAATACAACCTTGAAGCAATATTATATTCACTTATGCAAAAATTTTGCTGAAATTAAAAAAATTCAGTATGCTAACAGCTGAGAAGAAAACAAGTAATTTTACTGTATGTGAGCTACTTTGGTCCTCAGATAATAGTTATTAAGTATATAGAAAAAAAATAAAACAAGCTTTAAATACACTTACACAGGTAGTCCCCAACTTACAACCTGTTCAAGTCACAACAAAACAGCAATTACAACCATCTGTTTTTGTTTTTGTTTTTTTGTACATCTTGACATAAAGAAAACAAAAATCATCACAACTGGACCAATAAACAACATCATGATAAATGGAAAACATATTGATGTTGTAAAGAATTTTATTTTACCTAGATCCACAATCTATACACATGGAAGCAGCAGTCAAGAAATCAAATGACATATTGCATTGGGCAAATCTGCTGCAAAAGACTTCTTGAAATTGCTTAAGAGCAAGACATCTCTTTGAAGACTAAGGTGCACCTAACCCAAACCATTGTATTTTCAATTGCCTCATATGAATGTGAGAGCTGGACAGTGAATAAGGATGATCACAGAGGAATGGGTGCATTTGAATTATGGTGTTGGGAAGAATACCGGATATATCATGGACTGCTAGAAGAACGAGTAAATATGTCTTAGAAGAAGTACAACCAGCATGCTCCTTAGAAGCAAGAATGGCCAGTCTTCGTCTCTTGTACTTTGGTCATGTTATCAGGAAGGACCAATTCCTGGAGAAGGATAACATGCTTGGTAAAGGGAATGGTCAATGAAAAAGAGAAAGATTATCAATAAGATTGATTGACACAGGGGTCATAACAATGGGCACAAGCATAGCAATGATTGTGAGGTGGCACTGGACCGGGCAGTGTTTCTGTGTGTTGTGTAAGGGGTCATGATGAGCCAGAATACACTCAAGGGCACCTAACAACAATAACATAGTTAGTTATATGTACTACATACAGTGTTGTAGCTCATAATTTGCTGATCTTATCATTCTCATGTGTTCACTTGCAGAGGTTTAATATTATGATTGACTGTTCAAAATACTGCTTTAGAGCAGGCTATGGCAATAATAGGGAGCTCTGGTAGCATAGTGGCTAAGACACTTGCCTGCTAACCAGATGGCTGGCGGTTCAAACCCACCAGCCACTCCTCGGAAGGAAGGTTGGGCA
>NW_006922092.1:1335343-1336591 GCF_000298275.1 Orycteropus afer afer | reverse complement strand
CTGATGTCAGCTGGATCTTGGCTCAAAGCAAAGAATACCAGAAAGATGTTTACTTGTGTTTTATTGACTATGCAAAGCATTTGATTGTGTGGATCATAAAAAATTGTGGTAACCTTGAGAAGAATGGGAATTCCAGAACACTTAATTGTACTCATGAGGAACCTGTACATAGAGCAGGAGGCTGTCGTTCAAACAGAAAAAGGGAACACTACATGGTTTAAAATCAAGAAGGGAGTGTGACAGCGTTGTAACCTTTCACCATATTTATTCAATCTGTATGCTGAGCAAATAATCTGAGAAGCTGGACTATATGAAGAAGAACGTGGCATTAGGATTGGAGGAAGAATCATTAACAACATATGATATGCAGATGACACAACTTTGCTTGCTGAAAGTGAGGATGACTAGAAGTACCTACTGATGAAGACTGAAGAACACAGTCTGCAGTATGGATTAATCTCAATATAAAGGAAACAAAAATCCTCACAACTGGTACAATAAACAACATTACGATAAATGCAGAAAAGCTTGAAATTATCAAAGACTTCACATTGCTAGGTTCTACAATCAACGTTGATGGAAGCAGCAGTCAGGACATCAGACAACGTATAGCACTGGGCAAATCAGCTGCAAAGGACCTCTTTCAAGTTCTGAAGAGCAAAGATGTCTCCTTGAGGACTAAGGTACGCCTGACACAAGCCATGGTATTTTCAATTGCCTCATATGCATGTGAGAGCTGGACAATAAATAAGGAAGACTGAAGAAGAATTGATGCTTTTGAGCTGTGGTGTTGGCGAAGATTGCTGAAAGTACCATGGGCTGCTAAAAGAACTAATAGGTCTGTCCTGGAGGAAGCGCAGCCAGAATGCTCCTTGGAGGCGAGAATGACCAGACTTCATCTCACATATGTTAGTCATGTTGTCAGAAAAGATCATTCCCTGGAGAAGGATGTCATGCTTGGTAAGGTGGAGGTTGTCAAAAGTGGGGAAGGCCCTCAATGAGATGGATTGACATGGTGGCAGCAACAATGGATTCAAGTATAGCAAGAATCATGGAGCTGGCTCAGGACTGGGTGGTGTTTTGTTCTGCTGTGTATAGGGTTGCTATGAGTCGGAGATGACTTGATGGCACCTAACAACAACAACAACAACAAGTTATAATTAAGGATCAGAAATGACTCATAATACAGTTCTTCAACCAGGACAGTTTTTCTCAGGTGTGCCAGAGGCGCTCTGCTTTCTGGCCTTG
>NW_006922092.1:1330561-1335243 GCF_000298275.1 Orycteropus afer afer | reverse complement strand
TTCCTCATGAGCACCATTAAGTGTTCTGGAATTCCCATTCTTTTCAGTGTTATCCATAATTTGTTATGATCCACACAATTGAATGCTTTTGCTTAGTGAATAAAACACAAGTAAACATCTTTCTGGTATTCTCTGCTTTCAGCCAGGATCCATCTGACATCAGCAATGTTATCCCTCATTCCACGTCCTCTTCTGAATCCGGCTTGCATTTCTGGAAGTTCCCTGTAAATATACTGCTGCAACTGTTTTTGAATTATCTTCAGCAAAATCTGACTTGCATGTGATATTAGTAATATTGTTCAATAATTTCCTCATTTTGTTGGATCATCTTTGGAATGGGTACAAATATGGATCTCTTCCAAATATACCAAGCCCTTAAACATAACTAAAATGCCAATATACAGCCTTCTGCATACATTATCTGTGTATTAATTAAATGGCTTTGATTTGTGAACAAAAGAGTAAAATAATTTATATGGACGTTCATTTTTTACAACTTATTTTGAAATTAGATTTACAGAAGATTAGAAAAGATAGTACTGAGTGTTCCCATGTACCCTTCACTCAGTTTCACCTAATGTTAACAACTTACATAGCTGTCAAAGATTGAATTGTGCCCCCCAAAATATGTGCCAATTTGTTTGGGCCATGATTCTCAGTGTTTTGGTAGTTACATAATGATGTAATCATCCCCATAATGTGATCGGCCAACCAATTGTTAGGGGATTAATGAGAAATTCAACACCTTTACTAAGGTCACAGGACTGATCCAATGTAAGTGGACTTTCCCTGGAGTGTAGGCTATATTACACCTTATCTTATAAATAAATCTTATAAAAGAGAAAAAGTGAGAAAACTGAGCAGAAAGGAAGGAACCTCAAGAAAGAAGAGCCAAACCGGAATTCAATCTTTGGACCAGTGGGCTCTGATCTGACTACTTCCTAGACAGGGGAGGATTGATGTCAAGACACATGTAGGTGTCCATGGAGTGCCAGATCTGCAGGTGTAGAAAGGCAGCAAGGATCTTCTGCTAAAGCAAACAGAGAGAGAAGGCCCTCCCCTCAACCTCACTCCCTGAATTTGGACTACTAGCCTCCTAATCGGTGAATGAATAAATTTCTATTCAGTAAAGCCATTCACTTGTGGTATTTCTAATATAGCAGCACTAGAGAACTAAGACAATAATCTTGGTATTTTTATGAAAACTGAGAAATTAATATTAGTAAAATGTCATTAACTAAACTGCAGACTTTATTCAGATTTCCCCAGTTTGTCACCTATTGCTCTTTTTTCTGTTCTAGGATACAATCCAAGATATCATATTCTATTTTGTTGTCATTTCTTCTTTAACTCCTTTAATCTGTACTAGTTTCTTAGTCTTTTATGACTTCAACACCTCTGAAGAGTATTTTACAGGTGTTTTGCAGACTCTCCTTCAGTTTGGGTTTGTTGATGTTTTCCCATGAATAGAATGGGATTATTAATTTTTAAGAAATTATCACAAGATAACATGCTCTTGTTGTTGAATCAAATTGGGGAGCAATTGGCATTAATGAGATTTATTATGGGTGATTTTGACTTTGATCATTTGTTTAAAGAGGTACAGATTTCTCCATTGTAAAGTTACAATTTTTCCCTTTCCATACCCTACTTGTTAGAAAGAAGTCACTGGTTAATCCCACACTCAAGAGGAGAGGAATTAAGTTCCACCTCCTGGAAAAGACTAAAACAATTTGTGAACATATGTTACAATGAATGCAATAATTAATAAATATTTTGGATATATTTTAAAGCTATAAGCATTTACATTTCATATACTTAAACCAAAAAGCAAACCCACTGCCACTGAGTCGATTCCGACTCATAGTGACCCACATTGGCTTTCCAAGGCAGTGAATCTTTACAGAACTAGGTTGTCCAGTCTTGCTTCTGTGGAGTGGCTGGTGGGTTTGAATGACCAACCCTCTAGTTAGCAGTCAGATGCCTTAGGCATGTACATATAATTTGTATTAAGAGCATAGTTTTAAAAGTTCTAAAGAATATTGTAATTTATTTTAATTAATTAATTTATTTTGGGAAAAATGACAATCCTCACTAACACAGAATGATTACTCTATGTGGTAGTTAAGGTTATGTGTCAACTTGGCTGGGCCTGGTTTTGAGTGGCTAGGCAGTGGGATATAGTTATTGCCCATAATGAGGCTGATAATCAACTCCATAGTGAAATCTACTGTGAGCATCTGAATAGCTGCCTCAGGAATGTTGGTCTGCTTCCAGTATATAAGAAGACACCTTGAGAAAGGTCTCTGAGCTTCTTGGCATATCTGGATCCTGCGTTTGGTCAAGTCTTCATTTTAGTGACCGGCAATGTTGTCTGCAGATCTTGAGACTGTTTCTGGACTTGAACTATTGGCCTGCCATGTTGCTTGATATCTTGAGGCTGTGTCATTTTACTTGACTTTGAATTTATTAGCCTCAGTAGCCAGCAACAGCCTGACTTAAGAGATGCCATCAGTTCCAGTGGGCCAGGAGCAAGAGGCAGAGCTGAAACCCAAGGTCAAGGGGCCTTCACCCACCCACTAGAGGTGGCACTTTGAACTCAGACTTCTAACCTTCTAAACTGTAAGCGACTAAATCCCTGTTGTCAAAGCCATACATTTGTGGTATTTTCTGTTAAAGTGGCACTAGAGAACTAAAACACTCTATACCAGGCATTGTTTTAAATGTTCTACTTTTATTATAACTCTCTGAGGTAAGTGCTTTTATTTTCTACATTTAACAAATGAAAATAAATGAGGGAAAAGAAGTTAAATAATGTGTCCATTGTCATAGGACCAATAAGATACAGATCTGGGATTTAAATCTGAAAAATGTCACTCTGACCCAGAACCTACCTTGCCCTCTTAAATATTATGCTACAGTGATTCTCTACGAGATAAATAGTTATGCATACAGAGCATTGTTATGATTGCTAGTTGCAGTTGAGTGAACTCCTACTCAGAGCAACCTTATGTGTAATAGAAAAAAACGTTGCCTGATCCTGTGCCTTCTTCACTATCATTGGTAAATTTGAGTTCGCTGCTGCTGCTATTGTGTCAATCATTTAAATTGGGCATTTCTTTAATTTTTGCTGACCCTCTACTTTACCAACTATGAGGTCCTTTTCTAGTGATTGGCCTTTCCTGATGACATATCCAGTCAGTGAGTTAAAGTCAGAATATGGATATAATATTGAGGAGGAAGGTTGGAAGAGAAGCTCTAGTGGTATAACGGTTAAAGTTTTTGGCTGCTAATCAGAAGGTTAGTGGCTCAAACCCACAAGCCAATCCATAGGAGAAAGATGACGTAGTGTGCTTCTGTAAAGATTTACAACCTTGGAAACCCTATGGAGCAAGTCTACTCTATGTTATAGGGTCCAATGAGTTACGAATCGACTCAAAAGCAGTGGGTTTGGTTTTTTTTGGTTTAAGACTGGAGGCTCCAAATGGAGGTGAAATAAATTGTAAAACTATCCTGTTAAGACTTGTGAAGTTAAAATTAAGCTGTGCATATTTCATTGATTTAACAGATTAATTTTAAACCAAAGAAAATCTCATTCTTCTGCAATTGGTATCCACAATATATTATAAACTACTACAAATCAATAAATAAGACAAACAATCCAGTAGAAAAAAGAACACACATATGAATAGACAATTCACAGAAAGTAAACGGATGATGAATTTCATTAATTATTAAAAAAAAAAAAAGAGTTTAATTTCAACCTGTAAAAGTGGTGTAGTGGCATAAGCTTCTGACCTCCTCTACTTCATTAGGGAGAAAGAAAGAACCACCATCAGCACCAACCGCCCAAGGCAGAGGTCAGAAATGCCACGACCCACGAACTTTGTTTTTTCCAATTCTGACAACAATTGTTCCTCCCACAGCACTCTCTACTTCTCTGTAGGTTTGATAATTCATTGCATTGGTCACATAGAACTCACAGACAATACTCCCGATTATGGGGTATATTAGGGAAGTAACGGGCCCCCTAGAGCCAGGAAAGGGAGGGAATGGTCAAGGACCACAAAGTGGCAGGTTCCAGGTAAGAATTAAGTACAGGGATGGCTCAGAGGTTTCCAACAGCGAAAGGGAGACAAACTTGTCAGTATGTCATCCTGTGGAGTTTGTACATTGCTGTGAGACTTGAGGCTCTGCCACTGGTGTTTCAGATGCCAGCAGAGCGGCACATGGTGCATAGGTTTCAACACAGCTTACAGACTAAGACAGACTAGGAAGAAGGAGGAGGCCATCCACTTCTCAAATATTGGCCAGGGAAAACCTTATGAATAGCAGAGAAACACTGTCTGATACATTACTGGGCAACTTTGTGAATAGCTCGGAAACATTGTCCGACACAGTGCAGGAAGACGAGCTCCTTGGGGCAGAAGGCACTCTGAATAGGACTGGGAAAGAGCTGCCTCATCAGAGTGGAACCAACCTTAATGATATTGATAAAGTAAGTCTTTGAGGATCTCCATGTACTGACATGACATGACACAAATTGAGAAGAAACAGCTGCTGTGGTGGTTATGTTTGTGTGTCACCTTGGCTGGGCCTGGGTGAGTGGCTGGGAAGCTGGTGGTAGTTATTCCCCATGATGAGACTGGCAATCAACTCCATGGTGGGATCTACCACAAGCT
>NW_006922092.1:1321488-1327437 GCF_000298275.1 Orycteropus afer afer | reverse complement strand
ACAGTTTTTCTCAGGTGTGCCAGAGGCGCTCTGCTTTCTGGCCTTGGCTTCTGTGCTGCTTGGGCACATGTTACTAAGCTCTTTTAGCTCTACCATAGGTGCCCAGAAGAGGCACTGCACTCCACTCCACCAGTGAACTTGCCCACAGGGAGCTAGGTCCCTTGCTCCATGAGTCAGGAAGCCTGTCTTGTGCCAGTCTCTTGGTTTTGCAGCCTCTGCTGCCACTGTGTCTCTGGCATCTCTCTGCTGTCTCTCTGCCAAGTGTTCCAGCTCCCTCTCTTTGTCTCCTGGTTCAAAGAAATCTAGCACAAGGATCTTGGGTCCAAGGACATACTCTATTTCTGGCTTTTCTTTCTTGATGGTAGAGGGATCCCCTTTTCTTCCTCTGAGATGGCTCATTTTAAGCCTAGCTAGATGGCAAACCTAACCAATCCCTTCATTATGGTTCTATACAACCTATTTGCATGGTCCCATCTGTACAAGAACAAGGGGACACTGTATGGTTTAAAATCAAGAAAAGAGTGTGTCAGGATTTTCCTTTCACCATACTTATTCAATCTGTATGCTGAGCAAATAATCTGAAAACATAGATTGTATGAAGAATAACGTGGCTTCAAGATTGGAGGAAGACTCAGTAGCAACCTGCTATATTCTAATGACACAACTATGCTTGATGAAAGTGAGAATGACTTGAAGCACTTACTGAAGATTGAAGACTACAGTCTGCAATATGGATTATACTTCCATATAAAGAAAACAAAAATTCTCACAACTGGACCAATAAACAGCATCACAATAAATGGAGAAAAGATTGAAGTCAAAGACTTCACATTTCTTGTTTCTACAATCAACATCAATGGAAGCAGTAGTCAATATATCAGACGTAGTGTAGCATTCATCAAATCAGCTGCAAAAGACCTCTTTCAAGTGATGAAGAGCAAAGGTGTCTCCTTGAAGACTAAGGTGAGCCTGACACAAGTCATGGTATTTTCAATAGCCTCCTATGCATGTGAGAGCTGGACAATGAATAAGGAAGACCAAAGAAGAGTTGATGCATTTGAGTTGTGGTCTTGGAGAAGAATGCTGAAGGTACCATGGACTGCTAAAAGAACTAACAAATCTGTCCTGGAAAAAAGTGCAGCCAGAATGTTCATTGAAGCAAGAATGACCAGACTTCGTCTCACCTACTTTGGTCATGTTGTCAGAAGGGACCATTTCCTGGAGAAGGATATCATGCTTGATAAAGTGGAGGGTCAATGAAAAAGGGGAAGACCCTCAACAAGACGGATTTACACAATGGCTACAATGATGGCACAGTACTGGGAAGTGTTTTATTCTGCTGTACATAGGGTCGCCATGAGTCGGAGACAGCTCAACGGCACCTAAGAACAACAACAACATGTACAAGGGTGCCATGGACCTTATTTACATTATTAGCAAGATATCCACTCCCTTTGGTGATCCAGAAGCACCTCACATTTGCATAGTCCCACCCAGTCATCTAGTGGGAGTCACAAAGACCATGGCCAGAAGAGCATATTAAGTAATTCATTGCACCACAAACTACAGTGAAGTAGTACATCATAGCTACCAGATAGTTAACTGCTGAACGTAATAACAGTGACTTTTGGAGAGAATATGGGGAAATGGAAACTCAGGCATTACTGGAAAAATTATGCATATAGCGTTGGAAAGCAGTTTGGTAATATCTAGTGAAGTTGAAGATATGTGCATTTTACCAATTATTACATCTCTAAGAGATTATCAAGTACATGCATAGGAAGTAAGTGTAAGCATGCTCTTGAAGCATTGTTTGTAAGAGCACCATATGGAGGAAGGGAAAGAAACTGAAGAAGGATATCTGCTGCTGCTGTGAAACCTTGTTCTGACTGCTCAGAAAAGATGTCTTCCAATTCTTGCAGTGGCCCCAGTGGCAGAGCATAGAAGAGGAGTTCCTGCACAAATAAGCCCACAGCTACATCCTGAAAGATGTCTGCATGGCTGCACTAGCTTCCTGGAGGTTGTGGTCCATTTCATCCACAAGGACATGGATGTCCTCAGCACCACACTGCTCTACGCCTACTGGTCCCAGTTTTCTGCGTTCTCTCTGACAGGACTCCTGGCTTCCAGTAAGTCCTCCTGGCTGGTGGTTTTCAAGGAAGAGATCCACCCCACCTCCTCAAACTTGTCAAATTGATGGGTTGATAAACAATGCAGTGACATAATTTAATTGGATTAACATGGGTAAATCTTTAAAATGTATTTCCATATTATTGTAAAAATATAGATAACACATCTGCCAAATGAACATCATTCATGAGGACAGCTCAGTGACATCATTTGTGTAACCATCACCAATTAAAAAAAAAAAAAAAAAACAACGAACTCACTGCTGTCGAGTTGATTCAACTCATAGAGAACCCTCTTTGTGTTTCCAAGGCGTTATCACTATGGAAGCAGATTGCCAAATCTTCCTTCAGAGGAGTTACTGGTGGGTTTGAACCGCCAGCCTGCTGTTTAGCAGTCATCACCAATGTCCCTTGTCAAATTATTCATAGACAGAAACTCAACACTTTCCAAACAATGATTCCCCTTTCTCCCTTTCCTCCTGTCTCTTGTAACCACTACTAAAGTCTTATCTCTATATACTTTTGAGTGAAATTACATGAAAAATGCTACATTCAGCATAATGGCATTTATATGATGTATTGAAGTACCAGATAATTGTATTTATTATTTGTAGAGATGTGTATATGTGGTAAAGTTTTCAAACAACAATGGGAATGATACTATCATCTTAACATTCAGGTCATTAATTGGAAATGAAACTTAAGCTTCTGTATTTCTTATTTATTAAAAAAAGAGGTCTGAAGTAAATATAACAAAATGTTAATATTGCTTAACTTCAGAAGTGGGTAAGTATGTAACTATTTTATATTCTTATATATTTTACTCTTTTTTTCTAATTTTCATATTTCAAATGTTAATGATAAAAGCTTAATATGTTTGTGAATCTTGTTTTTTTTTCCCCCTCTTAATGGGGAAAAATAAGGGGGTTTAAATATTTCCTCCACCAAAAATCCCTTAGAATATTTATTTGCCAAGCTTCCTTCTTCCTTGTTATGGGAATTAGTAACTCTAAACCATATTTACTTCTGTGGTTTCATTTTGAAAAACAAAGTTTGGCTGGTTTAGATAAAGCCCTACATTAACCTAGATTCTGAGCTAAAGATTCTAAAAGGAAGTTATTATTTTCTCTGGCAGAGCTGAAGGGAAAAGCCAAAATATTTTGATGTTGACACAACTCTGGTAAAATGCCATATAGTGCACTGAGTCTATGATCCTTCATGGTGTTTGCAATAGAGGCCTTGAAACTATCCCAGCCCCATTTATTGCTCGGTGTAGGAGTAGAAACATTTCCAGAACTTCTGCTCTGCATAATGCTGTCTCCAGATTAATACTTAATATTTAATACATTGTTTTTACTTGCTTTCCAATAAACTTCTACTTTGAGGGGTTCTCTCAATGTTTACAAGCCAAAGAAAGTTAGCCATCTGTTACTACTAATGGTGGATTGCATGTCCTCCCACCTAATTTTTTTAAAAATTTTGACTTATGCATTAAATTTATATCTTATAAAATGGATATTGGCTTAAAGATATAAACATGCTGAAGTATACATTTTAGGATGGTGTTTTGGTTCTCTTCTGCCACTCTTAACAGAAAAATACCACAAATGGGTGGCTTTAACAAAAAGGTTTATTCTCTTATAGTTTAAGAGGCTAGAAATCCAAGTTCAAAGTGCTAGCTTTTGGAGCTGGGTGAAGGCCCCTGCCTTTGGCTTCAGCTCTGTCTCTTACTCTCAGCCCATTGAAGCTGGAGGCATCTCAACTCAGGCAGCTGCTGGCTGCTGAGGCTAACAAACCCAAGATCAACAAGTAAAATGGCATAGTCCCAAGATTATTAAGCAAAATGGCAGGCCACCAGTTCAAGCCAGAAACAGTCCCAAGATGGCCAGCCAACATAGCAAGCTGCTGAATGAAGACTCAGCTACATGCAGGTTCTAATCATGCCAAAAACTCAAGACCTTTCTCAAAGTGTCTTCTTATATATTGCAAGCCAACCATATCCCTAAGGAAGTTACTCAGATGTTCACAGTAGATTCCACATGGAGTTAATTACCAATCTCATCATGGGGAATAACTATATCCAGCTGCCCAACCCCTGAAAACCAGGCCCAGCCAAGTTGACACATAACCCTAACTACCACAGGTGGGAAACAAGACTTTTTCTGCATATATAAAGGTGATGAATCCTATATTCTTCACAATGCCTCATACCTTTATTCATACTGAATAGGGCAGATTTGTTAGTCCTTTTAGCAGTCCATGGTACTCTTACCATTTTTCTCCAAGACCACAACTCAAAAGCATCAACTCTTCTTCAGTCTTCCTTATTCATTGTCCAGCTCTCACATGCATAAGAGACAATTGAAAATACCATGGCTTGGGTTAGGTGCACCTTAGTCTTCAGGGAGATATCTTTGCTCTTCATCACTTGAAGGAGGTCTTTTGCAGCAGATTTTCCCAATGTAATGCATCATCTGATGTCTTGACTGCTGCTTCCATTGGTGTTGATTATAGAACCAAGTAATAAGAAGTCCTTGACTTGTACAGCAAGTGGTAAGAAAATTAGAGTTTCCCTCCACATATTTAAGACCTGCAATTTTGAAGGCAATTTTTTCCCATTTGTGACAAATCCTATAAATTGCCATTCTGTAATTCTATTTAAATAAAACCCGCTGCCACGGAGTCAACTCCAACTCCTGTTTTTGTTGTTAGGTGCCATTGAGTCAGTTCTAACTCATAGCAACCCTATGTGCAACAGAACAAAACACTACCCAATCCTTAGCCAACCTCACAATCTTTGCCATACTCAAGCCCATTGTTGCAGCCACTACGTCAATCTATCTTGTTGAGGGTCTTCCCCTTTTTCGCTGACCCCTCACTTTACCAAACATGATATCCTTCTCTAGGAAATTGTCCTTTCTAAAAACGTAACCAAAGTAGGTGAACAAAGTCTGGCCATTCTTGTTTCCAAGGAACATTCCAGCTGTACTTCTTCCAGGACAGATTTGTTAGTTCTGGCAGTCCATGGTACTTTCAGTATTCTTCACCAACACCACAACTCATAAGCATCAACTCTTCTATGGTCTTCCTTATTCATTCTCCAGCTTTCACATGAATATGAGATGACTGAAAATATCACAGTTCTAGGAAGGAAGATTGGACAATCTACTTCAGTAGTGATACCACCTTGGAAACATAAGGCGGGGTTGTTATGAGTCAGATCTGACTTGACAGCAGTGAGTTTGGTTTTTTTTTTTTGTTGTTGTTGTTGGGTTAGGAGCACTTTAGTCTTCAAAGAGACATCTTTGCTCTTCAGTACTTTAAAGGGGTCTTTTGCAGCAGATTTTCCCAGTGCAATACTTCATCAGATTTCTCAACAGCTGCTTCCATTGTTGTTGATTGTGGAGTCAAGCAATGTGAAATCTTGGACAACTTCAAACTTTTCTCTATTTATCATGAAGCTGGTTATTGGTCCAGTTGTGAAGATTTTCATTTTCTTTATATTGAGATGTAAGCCATACTGCAGACTGTAGTCATTAATCTTCATCAGTAGTGCTTCGTGTCATCTTCACTTTCAGCAAGCAAGGTTGTGTCATCTGCATATCACAGGTTGTTAATGATTCTTCCTCCAATTCTGATGCCATGCTCTTCTTCATATAGTCTAGCTTCTCAAATTATTTGCTTAGCATACAGATTGAATAAGTATGGTGAAAGGATCCAACCCTAGTACTTCCTTCCTGATTTTAAACCATGCAGTATTCCCTTGTTCTGTTCAAAATACAGCCTCCTGGTCTATGTATGGGAGCTCTGGTGGTGTAGT
>NW_006922092.1:1320807-1321388 GCF_000298275.1 Orycteropus afer afer | reverse complement strand
AGCCTCCAAATTGTAAGAATAAACTCCTGTTTATTAAGGCCATCCCATTTGTGGTATATTCTTGTCAGAGTGGTACTAGTTAACCAGAACAATTGCAAACATCCATTAATAATCAAAACATGGAATGTATGAAATACGAATCTAGGAAAATTGAAAGTTGTCAAAAAATGAAATGGAACACATAAATATTGTTATTATAGGCATTAGGGAGCTGAAATGGATGAGTTTTGGGCATTTTGAATCAGATAACCATATGATCTACTATGCCAGGAATGACAAATTGAAGAGGAATGGTGTAGCATTCATCATCATAAAGGATGTTTCAAGATCTGTCCTGAAGTACAATTCTGTCAGTGATAGAATAATATCCATATGCTTACAAGGAAGACCCACTAATACTACTATTATTCATATTTACACACCAACCACCAAGGCCAAAGATGAGGAAATTGAAGATATTTTATCAACTTCTGCAGTCTGAAATTGACCAAACATGCACTCAAGATGTGTTGCTTATCACTGGTGATTGGAATGCAAAAGTTGGAAACAAAGAAGAATCACTGGTACTTGGAAAATTTAGC
>NW_006922092.1:1277751-1286033 GCF_000298275.1 Orycteropus afer afer | reverse complement strand
TTTTTTTTTTTTTTTAAACCTCACTGCCATCAAGGTGATTCCAATTCATAGCGACCCCCATTGGGTTTCTGAGGAGGTGAATCTTTATGGAAGTAGGTTGCCCCATGTTCCTTCTGTGCAGGGCTGGTGGGTTTGAACCATCAACCTTCTGGTTAGCAGTCAAGTGTCTTAGGCACTGCGCTACCAGAGCTCCTTCAGCCAGGAATCAGTGTTCTAGAAATAGTTTAATTTGCAAAGTCTTGTGTAATTTTGTAGACAACGTGTTTGAATCTCTTATTGCCTAACATAAGATCTAAGTCCAGGTGAAGAGTACCATCTGAGACTTGACATCCAAAGCACTTTGATTTTATGTATTTAAGACCAATGAAAATTTCCAGCTAGTAGTATGGGAAATTATCCTCATGCATTTACAGTTCTGTTTGAGAAATTAAAAGGATCCCTGATGGCATAGTGGTTAAGAGCGCTGAAAGATCAACAGTTTGAACCTACCAGCTACTCCAGGGTAGAAGGATTTGGCAGTAGGCTCCATAAAAATTGTAGCCTAAAATACCCTATGGGCACAGTTCCACTCTATCTAAATAGGTAGCTAGTCCCTCCAATAAATACAGTGGTTGGAGCTTTTATATTGATCCACCTCATGCAGCAATTACAAATACAGCCACAATGTAGGCATAATGTCACAAAACTCCAAATAACATAGCCCATAATCATATAACTTTCATTTATGAAGCTCTTACTATGTTCCTATAGGTGCTTTACATACCGAATTCTAGTTACAGAAGATCTTATGAGTCTTATTTGCTTACAAGTGGATTTCACTCATTTTTTAAAATCCGAAGTCTGAATACTTGGAAAACCATATTTGACTAGGAAATCTGACAAAAACTGCTTTCAAAGATTTTCAGCAACTCCTGCATTTCATGAAATAGAAAATGAAGAAAACAGAAAATGTAAAATTTGAGAGAAAATTCTTGAGAAGCAAAAAGATAATGTCTGGAAATATTTAAATTTACAGTATAATTTATTTTTTAATTAAAATATTTTAAATTTGTATTAAACTAACAAATACTCATTATTTCAAAACTCAGCCATATAGAGGGTGTTATAATGAAAATCTGACCCTTTTTCCCACATTCAGTTTCTCAGAAGAAACTATTTTTAAAGCCTAGCTGTTTTGGAGCTGATAGGTAAGGCCATACTTGTAAATATTATGCATGAAACAAGAGGTTTTAAATTTATGCATTTTAATTTAATTTCTACTTTCTAATAGGATGATTGCTAATCTAGCCTCCTTATATGTTTCCATCATATTTTGGGCTATGGTAATAATTTAAGTTATCTGGACTTTTTTACTGGAAAATTTGAAAATCAATAATAAGTATTGACATATCCTGTCTATGAAAATACTGTTTATTAAAAAGATAAGTGCTCTAAGATGATAACATAATCTTTCTTGTCCAGTTTTTGTTTTATCCTGAAATTTCTATTTACTTTTCTTTTTCAATCTATTACTTGCCCTTATCTTCATTTTCTTCCCAATCAAATATCATATTTTTTCAAAGATCTTGGATCCAGGACTCTCCGATCTCCTTCTCTCAAATGGAGAGGTTGTTTTCTGGCCTCTTGATTCTCTGGTTGGATTCACTGTTTTCTTGTACCTGTGTTTTCCCTCATTGTAGACTGATTCCTTTGTTTTGCTGAAGCACATCTTTAGGGGAGTATCCAAAGAAAGGTTGTGTGACAGATAAATTTTCTAAGTTTCTACATATTTTAAGATGTAGTTTGTCTTTGATCCTTAAACGTAATAGATAGCTTGGCTGGATATAGAATTCTAGTTTGACAATTATATTCCTTCAGAACTTTAAAGATATTATCCAACTGTCTCCTGGCTTCACTTATGGCTGATGGGAAATGTGCTACCAAATAAACCAAAAAACAAACCAAACTCACTGCCATCAAGTCAGTCCTGACTCATAGTGACCCCTTCTTGGCTTTCTGAGGTGGTATCACTACAGAAGTAGATTACCCAACCTTCATTCCGAGGAGTGGCTGATGGGTTTGAGCTGCCAGCCTTCTGGTGAGCAGTCAAATGCCTTAGGCTCAGTGGCTTGATTTTTCCCTTGCGAAATGTTTAAGATTTGTACTTTTGACTTTCTAAACTTCAAAATGATGTACTCAAGTCTGTGTATGTATTTGTGTTATTGTGCTGAACACATGTAGAACTGTTTCATTCTGGAAACTCACATTTTTCAACTCTGGCAAGTTCCCCTTTATTTTTCTTTGATGACTTCCTTCTTTTCATTTCTCTCTAATATCTTTTCTGGAACTCCAGAAAAGTAGTAATTCATCTTATTCTCTGTGCTTATTTTCCTTTTCTTCTATTATTCTATCTTTACATTTAGTTCTACTTTCTGGGATATTCCTCTTAGTTTTGTGTTCTAATTCTTGTATTAAATTATTTCAGTAATTATCTTTCAAGTTTCCAAGAGCTCCTTTATGTTCTTAGAACAGCATCCTATTCACAGCATCTTATTTGTGAAAATAGCTTCCTTTATTGAAAAATACTAACAAAAAATTAAAATAAAAATAAAAAATGTTATCTTTTATTTATAAATTACTTTTATAAAAATTTATTTAAGAATAGTTTTAGATTTACAGAAAAATTATGGTGATGTTAGAGAAAATCCCCATTAACCCACACCCAGTTTCCTCTATTATTAGCATCTTACATTAATAGGGTGTTTTTGTTACAATTAATGTACCAGTTATGGAAGCAGATTGACACATTTCTCCTCTCAGCTGCTGGTAGGTTCAAACTGCCAACCTTTTGGTTGGCAGTTGAATGCTTAACCACTGCACCACCTGGGCTCCTACAGACACATTAATATTAACTGAAGTCCCAACTTTATTCAGATTTCCTCAGTTTTTATCTAATATCCTTTTTTTTTTTTTTTTCCTGTTCCAGAATTGCTTTTAGATTACTACATTACATTGAGTTGTCATGTCCCCTTAGGCTACTCTTGGCTGTGACAGCTTCTCAGAGTTTCTTCTTTTTTGAAGCCCTTGAAAGATTTGAGGAGTCCTGGTCAAGTATTTTGTAGAATGTGTCTGAACTGGAATTTTTCTGGGATGTTTTTCTCATGATTAAACCAGGGTTATGGGTTTTGAGAAGGAGATTACAAAGAGGTAAAGGGCCATTCTCATTATGTAGCAAAGGTATATACTATAAACATGATTTATCTCTGTCAATGCTAATTTGATCACCTAGATGAGGTGGTGTTTGTAAGCTTCCTCCAGTGTAAAGTTACTTTTTTCCCCTATTTTTCAAACTACACTCTTTAGAAAGAAATCATTCTGTTCAACAACATTTAAGAAGTATAGAGAGAGTTCTGCTCCTCCTTCACGATGGAGTATCTACATAAACTACCTGGAATTCTTGATAGGAGGTTTGTCTCATCTTCCCTACTTATTATTTAACCATTTATTTATATCAGTATGTACTTATGGATGTTTGTTTGATATTTTGGATTATAAGCCAATATTACTTTATTTTTTTTTTCCAAATTGTTCCAGCTTTGGCCATCAGAAGCCCTTTTTTCATAAGGTTCCTGGGTCTCTCTGACACACCCTTATCATTGTGGGTTGTTTCTTTTTCTTGGGATGGATGTTGGGGAGGCAGTTCTTAATTTTCTAGCAGACACTACAAGATGCTCCAGGCTGATTTTATATATTTATTGTCCTAGTTTTAGTAGCAGTAATTTCTCTAAGGTTCAGTGGTTCTTTGTATTCAGGAATGGTATTGGAAACAGAGTTGGTTTGCTAGTGTTGTCATAAAAAAATACCACAAGTGGGTGTCTTTAAAAAACAGGAATCTAATGTCTCACAGTTCTGAAGACTAAAATTCCAAATAAAGTTCTTGTCCATGTCAATGATTTCGTTGGGACTGTCTCCTAGCTTCTGGTAATTGCTAGCTGTCCTTGAGGTTCCTTTCCTGCTTATAGGTACATTTGCGTCCATCACTACATGGTGTCTTCCCACTGTGTGTGTCTACGTGTATGTTTTCCATTTTTGTATGACACCATCAGAAGGGATTAGATTTAGGATTTATCTCCCTCTGGCATGACCTCAAATAATGTCACATTCACATGTACAAAGATTAATACTGCAATATATTTGTTGGGGGGGCGTACACAATTCAACCCATAACAGAAAGCAAGATCTGGATGTTACTGAGTGGAATTGCTTCTAGACCTTTTCAGAAGAAAAACAAGGAAATACATGTCTGTATAATAACTAGTGTACATACACATAACTATAAATATTTCTATAAGTGACCATCTGTCTCTATCTTAAGACACAAACTCATACTCATGTCTCCAACTCTAATCATTGCCACATAGATCAGTCTAGCATCCTCTTCCTGCTTATCTGTAATCTCACACTTCAATAGTAAGAAATCTAGTTTCTACCATCTGCCATCAAAACCAACCTAAACCAAACTCACTGCCGTCGAGTAGGATCTGACTCATAGTGAACCCTCCTTGTGTTTCCGAGGTGTATCACTACAGAAGTAGATTGCCCAATCTTCCTTCTGAGGAGTGGCTGGTGGCTTTGAACCACCAGCCTTCTGGTTAGCAGTTAAAATGCCTTAGGACCACTATCTGCCATTTATTTATTTAATTGTTCAATTCCACTATATATATAGTGGCTTTAAAATTGTTAAGCTGTACCTAGTGGTAAGTAACTTTATCAACTAGAGTTCTTATGTGCAATTGCTTTTGTTTTTAAAATTCTTAAAGACTCCTCTCATTTCCAAAGTTGATTTGCTCAGCTCCATTTTCATCTACCTTCTTCAGTGAGAATGTTTTATACATTTGTAATGCAGTTAGATTGCTTTGTCATATCCTGCATTTCATTTTATTTAAAAAAAAAAAAAAAAACTCCAAACTCACTACTGTCGAGTCGATTGTGACTCATAGTGACCCCCTCCTTGGGTTTCCAAGGCAGTATCTCTGTGGAAGTAGATTGCCCAATCTTCCTTCCAAGGAGTGGCTGGTGGGTTTGAATTGCCAGTCTTCTGATTGCAGTCAAATGCCTTAGGCACTATGCCACCAGAACTCCTTCATTTCATTTAGGATCTCCTAAATTTTAAAACATTTACATACATTACAGTGTCATATGGAATGATCTTGCCATTCTAAGAAAAGGCTGTATTTCATCTATTCCGTCTTCCCTCTAAACCCATTGCAACCATTGATCTTTTTACCCTCTATCTGGCTTTGCCTTTTCCAGAATGCCATATAAGTAGAATCATAAGTCAAACTGGCTTTGCTCACTTAGCAATATACATTTAAGATTCATCTTTGTCTCTGCATGGCTTGAAAGCTCATTCATTTTTACCACTGAATTGTGTGTACTACATTGAATAGATATGTCACGGCTTGTTTATCTTGGTTGCTTCCAGTTTGGGGCAATTATTAATAAAGTTGCTATAAACATTCATGCCTAGGTTTTTGTGTGGCCTTAGATTTTCAAATAAGTTGGGTAATTTCCTAGAAAAATGATTGCTGTATCATATGATAAGATTGTGTTTATTATTGTAATAAACTGTCCAACTGTCTTCCACAGTTATATTTCCACCAACACTGAATGAATGCTCCTATTGTTTTATGTTTACTTTTTACTCATTTTAGTAAGATATACATAAGGAGCTCTGGTGGCAGCATGCCTGAGCCACATGACTGCTAACCAGAAGGCTGTCAGTTCAAACCCACTAGGCACTCCACGGAAGGAAGACTGGGTAATCTGCTTCTGTAAAGATTTACCACCTCAGAAACCCAAAGGGGGTCACTGTGAGTCAGAAATGACTATACAGTGAAATGCCTATACTGATCTTTTGTCCATTTTTTGGATAGTTGTTTGTTTCCTTTTGCTGAATATTAAGAATTCTTCGTATATTTTGGATATAAGTCTTCTATCAGATATGCATTTCCCAGTACTTTTTAATTCAAATCCAACAATATATTAGGCAACTACAATAAAAAATTCATGGTGCAAGTTACTTGTACTAGAATCAGGATGTATGGTTCTTTTGCACAAAGAGGAGCTTATAATTAAGAGAGATATAAGAGGAGTAACAGGTAAAAGATAAACAACTCTTCAAGGGAAAATGTTAATTTCCAAATAAATCACAAAGCCAATATATGATATTTGAGTACAGAGTAAAGAGAACTGAAGAGGCAGCCTGAAAATGCAGCATCATAGAAAATCATAAACCAACCCACTGCCATCAAGTTGAATCTGGCTTGGAGCAATCTTATAAGACAGAGTCGAGCTGCCGATAGAGTTTCCAAGGCTTTAAATCTTTACAGAAGCAGACTGCCTCTCTTTCTCTCATGGAGTGGCTGGTGAGTTCCAGCTGCCAATCTTTTGGTTAGCAGCTGAACTCCTTTACTCCAGTGCCACCAGAGCATCATAGAAAGACATGGCTAAAGAAACAATAGAATAAAACATAATTACTTTGAAAGTGGTAGTGGAGAGATAAAGAGTGGTTGCTAAATTAACCCATTTCATAACTGGGGAAAAAGAATAACCTTTTTATAGTGATGAGTAATGGGACTACAATTCAAATGGCTTTCTGCTTTTTTATGTGGATGATAAATAACGAAGTGTCATTTGGAAGGTAAAAGCATGAACTGATCAGAAAAAAATACATGTAAGAGAATTTAATTATGTGTAACCATACTATCAAAGTTGAGAATAAAATTGAAAAATGGTTAGGATACAAAGCAAAGCAGTTGAATTTCAAAGCATTCTCCCCACAGTAGGCTATGGTCCCTCACAGCAGGGCATTGTGCATCTTCTATTTGCAGGATTGCTGCTCTTTCAGGCTTAGGAAGTAAAGTACCTGTGTTCCCCCCTCTAATTCTCCATCTACTCTGTCATGCCTGAAATGCTTTGATGGATGTAACTGCCCTTCACTCCTCATTGGATACATGGATTAAAATGCCAACAATACTGCTCTATCACCAAAGCAGACACAAAATTTTACAGTAAGATGTGCATAACTGAGATCAGATCTTTTTTTCTGAGGAAAGTAAAAAAACATTTTGATGATGGGGAAGCTCTAGAAGGAAGATGTAAAGGTCGGGAGCTGGTGAGGTTAGGTGAAGGACAAAGTCCACTCTCATTGCTTGTTCACAGACCAGCCTACCTATCAACTTCTGTGGCCACTACTTTTGATATCACTATAATGCCCCAGGGCTTAACTCCTAAGAGGATATGACTAGTTATCTACCCCTTGATGTCAGAAACAAAATTATCAGCATTTCAAAAGGTGACCACAAACTTACCATTCTTGGGAGTAGGTGGAGAAAGCAATTAAAGTGACAGAATAAATAGGTGTGGTCCCTGCATTATATTTTGAATTAACTGAACCTACAGGAAATAAGTCCCTTAAATATTCACACCTTCTTTATGGTATTTCCCAGCATCCAGTTTCATTCTCTCTGCAATTATTTGATAAGGGCAGACAATTTCTGTTTCATGAGGGTTCATCTCAACTGTTACTGTTTCACTTCATTTTCATTTTGGAAGTTCCTGGAAATGGATGGCAAATTAAGAGATATCGTTCATTCACATAACATAATTTAGTTTATCAGCTATCTTAATTTCATAAAGCTGTGTGTTTATGGGTTTCAAAGCCTTTAACAATCTCTAAGTAAAAGGGATTGTTAAAGGGACTATACATATGTCAGAAATATAGTTTTAGAGCCAATGTCCTAAGAAGGGCTCTGCTCCTAGTCTTTTCCACACCAGCTGGCTCCCTATAAGCTGTGTTTTCAATTTGGTAAGGTTGAATATATGGAAGCTCAGAGCTGACTCCCACTTCCATGCCCAGCGTATTCATCTGGTATGCAGCTCAAAATATTGCTCCTTTATATCCTCCATTTCAACTTACATCCTTAGATAGCTTTATTAAAGTTTATAGTGTTAAGAAAAACTAATTCCTAAATCTGGAAACAAGTCAAATAGATTACTATATAACTTTCCAAAGCCACACCAGAGCATTGTCTGTTAAACCCACATAAATTAAACATCTCTGCTTAGAAGGATTGAACTTTGTTTGAATTTCTACTTATTACTGATTACACCCAGTATTTGCAAAGCTGCATATTAACTTGCTAAGGATTAATGATTGCAAATGTTTTTGTCTATCTGAAGAAAGGTGATACCACAGAATGTGGAAATTATCAAACAATATCATTAATAGCAGGACCCCT
>NW_006922092.1:1270511-1277651 GCF_000298275.1 Orycteropus afer afer | reverse complement strand
TTAGTCCATTTTTGTATCCTTCCCTTCAAGGCTCAGGGGTCCAAGATTATCTTCTGTGTCTGTGTTAACTGGTTTCCCTTTTCTTTGTTGAAGAGGGTCTGTGCAGTCCTTCTGCCTAGTCCGCCATCTTGCCAGAACTTCAACGTCCTATATCTTTACTGCTGCTTCTATTGGTTTTGATTGTAGAACCAAGTAATGTGAAATCCTTGCTCAATCTTCTCTCCATTTATCATGGTGCTGCTCTTTGGTCTCCTTGTGAGGACTTTTGTTTTCTTTATATTGAGGTGTAATCCATACTGCAGACGGTAGTCTTTAATCTTCATCAGTAAGTGTTTCAAGTCATCCTCACTTTCAGTGAGCAAAGTTGTGTTGTCTGTATAATGCAGATTGTTAATGAGTCTTCCTCCAATCCTGATGCCATGTTCTTCTGCATATAGTCCAGCTTCTTGGAATATTTGCTTAGCATACAAATTGAATAAATATAGTGAAAGAATACAACCCTGACAAACTCCCTTCCTGATTTTAAACCATGCAGTATCCCCTTGTTCTGTTTGAATGACAGCCTCCTTATGTGTGTACAGATTCCTCATCAGTACAATGAAGTGTTCTGGAATTCCCATTCTTCTCAATGTTATCCACAATTTGTTATGATCCACACAATTGAAGGTGTTTGCATAGTCAATGAAACACAGGTGAACATCTTTCTGGTATTCTCTGCTGTAAGCCAAGATCCATCTGACATCAGCTATGGTATCCCTTACTCTACATCCTCTTCTGAATCTAGCTTGCATTTCTGGAAGTTCTTTGTCAATGTACTACTGCAACCATTTTTGAATTATCTTCAGTAAAATTTTACTTGAGGGCAATAATAATGATATTGTTTGATAATTTCCACATTCTGTGGTATCCCCTTTCTTTGGAATGGGTACAAATATGGATCTTTTCCCATCAGTTGGCCAGGTAGTTATCTTCCAAATCTCTTGGCATAGCCAAGTGAGTGCCTCTAGTGTGGCATCCATATGTTGAAACATCTCAGTGAATATCCTGTCAATTCTAGGAGCCTTGTTTTTAGCCACTTCCCTCAGTGCAGCTTCAACTTCTTCCTTCAATACCATCACTTCTTGATCATATGCCACCTTCTGAAATGGATGAACATCAACCAATTCTTTTTGGTACAGTGACTTTGTGTATTCCTTCCATCTTCTTTTGATGTTTCCTGAATCATTCAATATACTCCCCATAGAATCTTTCAATATTGCAACTTGAGGCTTAAATTTCCTGTTCAGTTCTTTTAGCTTGAGAAATGCCGAGGGTGTTCTTCACTTTTGGCTTTCCAACTCCATGTCTTTGCACATTTCATTATAGTAATTGGCTTTGTCTTCTCAAGCTGCTCTTTGAAATCTGTTCAGCTTTTTTATCTTGTCATTTCTTCCATTTGCTTTAGCTACTCTCCATTAAAGAGCAAGTTTTAGGGTCTCTTCTGACATCCATTTTGGTCTTTTCTTCTTTTCTCATCTTTTTAATGACATCTTGCTTTCTTCATGGATGATGTTCTTGATGTCATCCCACAATTCTTCTGGTTTTCGGTCACTGGCGTTCAATGCATAAAATCTATTCTTTAGATGGTTTCTAAATTCAGAAGGGATATAATGAAGGTCATATTCTGGCTCCTGTGGACTTGTTTTAATTGTCTTCAACTTCAAGTTGAACTTGCATATGAGCAGTTGATGATCTGTTCAACAATCAGCTCCTGGTCTGGTTTTAGCTAAAGATATTGAACTTCTCCATAGCCTCTTGCCACAGATGTAGTCAATCTGATTCCTGTGTACTGCATCTGGCAAAGCCCATGTGTGTAGTTGCCATTTGTGTTGTTGAAAAAAGGTATTTGCAATGCATAAGTCATTGTTCTTGGAAAATTCTATCATGCAATCTTCCACATTATTTCTATCTCCAAGGCTAAGTTTTTCAACTACTGGTGATTCTTATTTGTTTCCAACTTTTGCATTCCAATCACCAGTGATAATCAGCACATCTTGATTGCAATGTTAGACTGCAGAAGTTAGTAAAAAATTTCAATTTCCTCATCTTTGGCTTTGGTGGTTGGTGCATAAATTTGATTAACATTTGAGTATTAATTGGCTTTCCTTGTAGGTGTATGGATATTATTCTATCACTGACAGCATTGTACTTCAGGATAGATGTTGTAACATTCTTTGTGAAGATGAATACCTTGCCATTCCTCTTCAATTTCTCACTCCCATCATTTGGATCATATGGTTATTTGATTCAAAATGGCCAAAACTGGTCCATTTCAGCTTACTAATGCCTAGGATATCAATCTTTATGTGTTGCATTTCATTTTTGACAACTTCCAATTTTCCTAGATTCATACTTCATACATTGCATGTTCTGATTATTAATGGATGTTTGTAGTTGTTTCTTCTCATTTGAGTCATACTACATCAACAAATGTGGATCCTGAAAGCCTTACTCCATCCACATCATTAAGTTTACCTCTAGTCTGAGGAGGCAGCTCTTCTCCAGTCACATTTTGAATGCCTTCCGACCTGAGGGTCTCATCTTTCGGCACTATAACAGACAATGTTTCAGGGCTATTCAGAAACTTTTCTAGTTATATATCAGACAGTGTTTCACTGCTATTCATAAGGTTTTCACTGGCCAATTCTTTGAGAATTCTTCCGGTCTGGAATTGAATTCAGATTTTTCTGACTCTGTCTTAGTCTGGGAGCTCCACTGAAACCTGTCCACTGTGGTTAACCGTGCTGGTATTTTATATACCAGTGGTATAGCCTCCAGCCTCCTCGCAACATGAAAGCCACCACAGTATGATAAACTGGCATACAAGTCATGCTTTGCCTCTGGAAGGAGTCATTTTTAGCCTAGTGGGATGGCAAAACTGACCAATTCCCACCTGAGGGTTCCATACACCTTATTTGCATGGTCCCACTCCCACCAGGGTGCTATGAACCTTATTTACATTATTAGCAAGCTATCCAATCCAGATGGTGGGCCACAAGCACCTCACATTTACAATAGTCCTATTCACTCATTTGGTAGGAGTTACAAAGACTATGACTACAAGGGCCATATTAAGTAATTCACTGTACATGGCACCTTTGTGGAAGATCAGTTGACCTTACCATATTTTGTGGTCCTAAGATTAATGATTAAGAACTCAACCTCTAGAATTTGACTCTCTGGGTTTAAATCTTGTTGCAACCACCTACAGGATGGTGACTTTGAGTACATTACTCAGCCACAGGAAGCCCTAGTTTACTAAACTTTTTTCCAGGAAGAAATAAGGGGGAAGAGCTGAGGTCAAAAGGCTCTTAGTAAAATGGCTTACCCAAGGTTATACATTTAGGCTACTGGTGAAGCTCAGATTTGAACCCAAATCATTCAATCTTGTGCTTATAACTCATTGAACCCTAGCACATTGGACTTTCCTTAAAAACATGACTCTGTTCAAATTGCTTTCATTTCTTTCCATAACTTTGAGAAAGTGTTCATCTTTAATGACAAATTGACTTTTCATATTCTTACATGTGAGAGAAAAACAAGAATCTTGCACAAACCATTTATAGTTTTATGGGAATAAAATCTTATTATTTGTAATTCCTGTAATATATCATCTCTAAAGAGCCATGGTGGCTCAATGGATAAGTACTTGGCTGGTAACTGAAAGTCTGCCACTTCACAGGGGAAAAATGTGGTAATCTGCTTCTGTAAAGGTTACATACAATCTTGGAAACCATTTAGGGCAATACTACTCTGTCCTATAGGATTGCTATGAGTCAGAATCAACTTCATGGCAATGGAATTTTTCTTGTTTAGTCTCTCTATAAGCCTGGGATTGTGGGCTTATAAATGAAAGCAACAAGGTTGGAATCTCAATTCATTAAAAAAGAAGGGACATGATTGGTATAACATACTACACAAAAACATTGTTCCACATCTTACTTTGGTGAGTAGTGACTTGGATCTTAAAAGCTTGCAAGCAGCCATCTAGACAAAATGATGGGTCTCTCCTCATCCAGAGCAAAGAAAAATGATGAAAACCAAAGACACATGAAAACAATTAGTTCAAGGGACTGGTACACCATGCAACCCTCAGCCTATTTGATTATGAGACCAGAAGAACTAGATGGTGCTCAGCTACCACTGTCAACCACTCGGAGGGGGATCTACATAGCGGATCTAGAGAGAGTGGGATAAAATGTGGAACAAAACTCAAAATCACTTGAAAAAAAAAAAAAGGGGGGACCAGGTTTGCTGGTCTGATAGAGCCTGGTGGAACCCCTGAGATTATGGCCCCTAGCTGCCCTTCGGGTCTGGAATTGAACCTACTGCTGTGGCTTCCAGCCAAACAAAATCAGGCATATGAGCTGAGCATTTACATTAGGTAGATACACTCTTTGGAGAAATCAGTCATGGGAGAAAAGAAGGGCTGTGTATGCACAGGGAGACAGCTCAGGGGGCAGGAATGCCCCCTGAGGACAGGTAGGAAAGGACACAGGGAAGAGGTAACTATGGGGAGGAAGGGAGAGAGCTATTGTATTGTGGGAGATTGCAGTCAATATCATGAGACAAAGTGTATGTGAATTGCTGTATGGAAGAAGAATTTGCTCTGTAAATTTTCACTCAAATCACAATAAAACTTCAAAAAAAGAAGAGACGAAAACATGTTTTTCCACTAGAATTTCTTCCTTTCATTCTGGGATTTTCCCATAGATTTTGCAAAGGATTTTCTTCTATGAAGAAAAGATGCTGAATTGTCATACCTTTCTAGATAAAGAATTTCACAAGACCATGATGTGACTGTGTAGGTTGTGAAAAGTAAAATTGTACTACAAGAAATTGGGGTTTGGCAAATATTTAAGAAACCACAGCATGAAATATGTTTCACTTGAAGTGTGCATTCTGTGTTCTTTGAAAAATTACACATCCAAAAATTTAAACATCAGGCCAATGTTTTTTGAAAACTTCCCTTTCAAAGATAAAGGATTAAGCAAGGGAGTATTGCTTCCCTTAACAGAACAAAACACAGAACCTCTGTGACCAGAGATTTAGGGATGAAAGTGTGAAGATATGGTTATCAAATTTTAAGTGCCTGATTTAACTCCCTGAGTTTTCCCTAGTTGGATGACTCTCTCTTTGTTTCCACCACTTTTGTCTCCCACAGGCTCATGAATTTTCCTGTTATATTAGATCCAACCATAGACAGCCTTTTGCCTTGGTTTTTTCTCAATATGATTGAAACATAATGGAACAGTTTTTAAATTACCAAATGAAAAGAAAAGAAAAAAATGCATCTAGAATTTTTTTTTTTTTTTAAACCTCACTGCCATCAAGGTGATTCCAATTCATAGCGACCCCCATTGGGTTTCTGAGGAGGTGAATCTTTATGGAAGTAGGTTGCCCCATGTTCCTTCTGTGCAGGGCTGGTGGGTTTGAACCATCAACCTTCTGGTTAGCAGTCAAGTGTCTTAGGCACTGCGCTACCAGAGCTCCTTCAGCCAGGAATCAGTGTTCTAGAAATAGTTTAATTTGCAAAGTCTTGTGTAATTTTGTAGACAACGTGTTTGAATCTCTTATTGCCTAACATAAGATCTAAGTCCAGGTGAAGAGTACCATCTGAGACTTGACATCCAAAGCACTTTGATTTTATGTATTTAAGACCAATGAAAATTTCCAGCTAGTAGTATGGGAAATTATCCTCATGCATTTACAGTTCTGTTTGAGAAATTAAAAGGATCCCTGATGGCATAGTGGTTAAGAGCGCTGAAAGATCAACAGTTTGAACCTACCAGCTACTCCAGGGTAGAAGGATTTGGCAGTAGGCTCCATAAAAATTGTAGCCTAAAATACCCTATGGGCACAGTTCCACTCTATCTAAATAGGTAGCTAGTCCCTCCAATAAATACAGTGGTTGGAGCTTTTATATTGATCCACCTCATGCAGCAATTACAAATACAGCCACAATGTAGGCATAATGTCACAAAACTCCAAATAACATAGCCCATAATCATATAACTTTCATTTATGAAGCTCTTACTATGTTCCTATAGGTGCTTTACATACCGAATTCTAGTTACAGAAGATCTTATGAGTCTTATTTGCTTACAAGTGGATTTCACTCATTTTTTAAAATCCGAAGTCTGAATACTTGGAAAACCATATTTGACTAGGAAATCTGACAAAAACTGCTTTCAAAGATTTTCAGCAACTCCTGCATTTCATGAAATAGAAAATGAAGAAAACAGAAAATGTAAAATTTGAGAGAAAATTCTTGAGAAGCAAAAAGATAATGTCTGGAAATATTTAAATTTACAGTATAATTTATTTTTTAATTAAAATATTTTAAATTTGTATTAAACTAACAAATACTCATTATTTCAAAACTCAGCCATATAGAGGGTGTTATAATGAAAATCTGACCCTTTTTCCCACATTCAGTTTCTCAGAAGAAACTATTTTTAAAGCCTAGCTGTTTTGGAGCTGATAGGTAAGGCCATACTTGTAAATATTATGCATGAAACAAGAGGTTTTAAATTTATGCATTTTAATTTAATTTCTACTTTCTAATAGGATGATTGCTAATCTAGCCTCCTTATATGTTTCCATCATATTTTGGGCTATGGTAATAATTTAAGTTATCTGGACTTTTTTACTGGAAAATTTGAAAATCAATAATAAGTATTGACATATCCTGTCTATGAAAATACTGTTTATTAAAAAGATAAGTGCTCTAAGATGATAACATAATCTTTCTTGTCCAGTTTTTGTTTTATCCTGAAATTTCTATTTACTTTTCTTTTTCAATCTATTACTTGCCCTTATCTTCATTTTCTTCCCAATCAAATATCATATTTTTTCAAAGATCTTGGATCCAGGACTCTCCGATCTCCTTCTCTCAAATGGAGAGGTTGTTTTCTGGCCTCTTGATTCTCTGGTTGGATTCACTGTTTTCTTGTACCTGTGTTTTCCCTCATTGTAGACTGATTCCTTTGTTTTGCTGAAGCACATCTTTAGGGGAGTATCCAAAGAAAGGTTGTGTGACAGATAAATTTTCTAAGTTTCTACATATTTTAAGATGTAGTTTGTCTTTGATCCTTAAAC
>NW_006922092.1:1261621-1262946 GCF_000298275.1 Orycteropus afer afer | reverse complement strand
GGATTACATGTCAACAAAAGGAAAATGAAAATCCTCACAATTAGACCAATAAGCAGCATCACAATAAATGAAGAAAAGATTGAAGTTGTCAAAGATTTCATATTTCTTGGTTCCACAATCAACACCAGTAGAAGCAGCAGTCAAGACATCAGAAGCCATATTGCACTAGCCAAATCTGCTGCAAAAGACCTCTTTCAAGTGATGAAGAGCAATGTCTCCTTGAAGACAGGCGTGCCTAACCCAAGCCATGGTATTTTCAATCATCTCATATGCATGTGAGAGTTGGGGAATGAACAAGGAAGACCGAAGAAGAGTTGATGCTTTTGAGTTGAGTTGGTGAAGAATACTGAAAGTACCATGGACTGCCAGAAGAACGAAAAAATCTATCTTGGAAGAAGTGCAGCCAGAATGCTCCCTTGGAAGTGAGAATAGACAGACTTTTTCTGACCTACTTTGGTTCTATTGGCAGAAATACCACAGGTGGAATTACTTTAACAAACAGCAGTCTATTCTCTTATAGTTTTGGAGTCTATAAGTCCAAGTTCAAAGTGCCAGGGCAAGGGGCTGGGTGAAAGCCCTTGGCCTTGGGCTTCAGCTCTGCCTCTTGCTCCCAGCCCACTGAAGCTAGAGGTGTCTCTTCACTCAGGCAGCTGCTGGGTGCTGAGGCTAACAAGCCCAAGGTTAACAAATAAAATGGCATAATCCTGATATTACAAAACCACACGGTAAGCCACTGATTCAAGTCCCATTAACATTTCCAAGATCAGCAGACAACATGGAAGGCTGCTGAATAATGACTCGGCTACATGCAGGATTCAAGCATGCCAAAAGCTAGAGACCTTCCTCAAAGTTGCTTCTTATATACTGGAAACAGATCACATCTCTAAAGCAGCTGCTCAGCTGCTCCAGTAGATTTCATCATGGAGTTAATTACCAATGTCACCATGGGAAATGCTACATCCAGCTGCCCAGCCACTCAAAACCAGGCCCAGTCAAGTTGACACATAACCTTAACTGCCACAGTGGTCAACAAAAAATAAACAAGGAGAACTGAAAGTGGACATTTTTGGGCACTTTTAAGGCAATATATGATGCTAGAGCCAGCCATTGCAATAAGGAAGGGAAACATATTGTAATGAAATTAAGAGTAAGTGAAAGAGAAATTAATAAGAAATGAGTGTTGGGAGGCGGGGCAAGATGGCGGACTAGGCCGAAGGATTGCACAGACACTCTTCAACAAAGAAAAGGGAAACCAATTAACACAGACACAGAAGATAATCTTGGACCCCTGAGCCTTGAAGGAAAGGATGCAGAATTGGACTAAA
>NW_006922092.1:1226249-1243332 GCF_000298275.1 Orycteropus afer afer | reverse complement strand
TAATAATAAATAAATAAATAAATAAATAAATAAATAAATAAATGAGTGTTGAAAATCTAGTCTATGAAGAGAGGAGGAAGATTGGGTGGTAGCCTGAATGGGCAGTATGGTTAGGAAATTTTGAGGTTTGTGGGTGAAAAGAGAAAAATTAGAATGAATAAACACAAGAGAAACAGGAAAAATAAAGCCCCAGAAAAGTCAGGTTCCAAATAAACATTGTCAAGTGATTGGCTTAGGGACATATTTGGACTTTAATGAAACAATATGAAAATATTTCTGAGACATTCACCATTGGAAACTTAAGAAAATATAAGTGAAGTAGTGTTAGTTCACTGATTTTTGGTCTTCCATGCAAGAAACCTGGCTTTGGAGTCTAGAAGTCCAAGTCCAAAGTGCCAGATCAAGGGGCTGGGTGAAAGCCCTCGACCTTGGGCTTCAGCCCAATAAAAATAAAAATTGAATCAAAATTTGTGGTCAGTGTATTTCATGTACAGCCACCACCTATCTGTCAGTGGAGGTCTGTGCTCTGCTGTGACGCTGAACAGGTGAGGTGAATTGCTTGATGTGGCCTTTCTGGTCATTGTCCTCCATTTTGTGATGTATTGTAAATTCTATTATCCATACCTGTTTAGGGCGGTGTGGTAGTTAAAATCTTGTGTCCACTTGCCTGGGAAACAGGCAAAGGAGCTCTGGTGGTATAGTGCTTAAGGCATCTGACTGTTAACCAGAAGGTTGGCAGTTCAATCCCACCAGCCACTCCATGAAAGGAAGACTGGGCAATCTACTTCCATAAAGATTTACTTCCTCAGAAACCCAAAGGGAGTTGCTGAAAGTCAGAATCTACTCAATGGCAGTGAGTTTGGTTTTCTTTGGCATCAACTCCATGGTGGAATTTACCATGAGCAACTGAGTAGCTGCTTTTAAACTCCTGATTGTTACAGTCATCCACTTGGGATATTTCTGTTGAAGCAGCACAAAATAAGCAAAACAGGTGGGATATATCTTGAGTCCCACCTTGCTGGTGGGGGTAACTCAAATCACCACCCTTATCTTCCTTGAGGATATATACAGGAATCTTCTGGGAAGGTTCATTCTCTCTCTTGCTCTGGTTCTGCATTTTGGTGTTTTGGCTCATTGTCTCACCCTTGCATTTGAGACACCAATCATCATCTGATCTGCTGATTTAGGTTCATCAAACTCAGAGAATTGGGAGGATCCTCCAGACCTACTTACAGACCTGGGACCTGCCAGTCTGGCAGCCTCCCAGCCTCCACCACCACTATGTGAGATGATCCCTTGGGTATCTGTGAGTTCTGTGAGATGTTACAGAGAAATACAGAACCCTAAGACAAGAGAGAGATCACTGAGAGGATGAGGCTGAGTTAATGTCTGAAATGATGGAGTGGCATGGTAGTTTGGACATTTGGGACATCTTTAACTTCTGCCTCATGGGGACCAGCCTTTTGCTGATCTTTCTAAGAGAAACTGTTGAAGCAATAGGTTTCAGCAGAGCATCCAGATTAAATCAAACTAGGAAGTAAAGGCTGGTGATCTTCTTCAGAAAATTAGCCAATGAAATCCCTATCAATCACAACGGTCTGATCCACAACCAATCCTGGGGATGGTGAAGGATTGGGTAGCATTTCCTTCCATTATGCATAGGGTCATCATAAGTTGGGGTCCAATTTGATGGAAGCTGACAACAACAAGTTACAGAAACCATCCTGCAACTACATGCTGTTGTTGTTGTTGTTATGGGCTGTGGAGTTGGCCCCGACTCATAGCAACCCCTCCTTGGGTTTCCGAGGTAATAGCACTGCAGAAGTAGATTGCCCAACCTTCCTTCCAAGGAGTGGCTGGTAGGTTTGAACTGCCAGCCTTCTGGTTAGCAGTCAAGTGCTTTAGGCACAACGCTACCACATAGAGCCTGAGAATGGAAACAACACCAAGAAGTTGGGTCCAAGAAACCAGAGCTTGATAACTGACAATGGCTGAGTCTCAAATTAAGTTGTACTTGAACCTAATTATAAACCTGAAATGTTCAGTTAACTAGTCAATTAATTCCATTTTCTCATGAAGCCCATTTAGCTTATGATTTCTCACACTTGAAACAGAAGAAATCTCAACTGACAAAGTAGGAAAGGCTGAAAACAGTGATTATAACACTGAGTAAAAGATTTATGTAGGGGAAGAAAGTAGTATTTCTGAGAGAAGAGATACCTCTGATGTCATCTAAATTTTTGACAGATTTCCAGAAAGTAAAGCAATTGAAAACTGCCCTTCTATCTTTCTCAGGAAGGCTTGGGTTTCTACAGCTCCTTCTCAAGGACTAATGCAATCTGAAATAACTGAGCTCATCATTTTACTTAATACTTGGAAATGACAGTGTGTTATTGTTTATTTAAACGTTGTTACAAAACAATGTATGAGAAGTCTTGTAGTTTTCAAATATAAGATTGATGAGTTAACAAAAATTGCAATAGGAATGCTAGATATGGTCAAACTAAGAAGTGTTATAGCACAGGCTTACCAGTTAACTGGTTGCAATCAAGTTGATTTAGACTCATAGTAGCCCCATGTGTGTCAGTAGAACTGTGTTTAATAGGATTTTCAATAGCTGAATTTTTGAAAGCAGATTCCTGGGTCTTCCTTCTGAGTCCCCTCTGATTGGACTCTAATCTCCAACCTTTCAATGAGCAGCTGAGCAAATTAACCATTTGTACCACACATGGAGGCCAGTACACACTTGTTGCTATTGTTAGGTGCCATGAAGTTGGTTAGACCTCGTTGCAACCTTATGTACAACAGAAGGAAACATTCCCCAATACTGTGCCATCTTCACAAGTGTTGAAGTTCACGTTTGAGTTCACTGTTGCAGACACTGTGTCAATCTGTCTCGTTGAGGGTTTCCCTCTTTTTCCCTGACACTCTACTATATGAAGAAGAACACAACATCAGGATTGGAAGAAGACTCATTAACAATCTGCCACATGCAGATGGCACAACTTTGCTTCCTGAAAGTCAAAATGACTTGAAGCACTTATTGATGAAGATCAACAACTACAGTCTTCAGTGTAGATTACACAGCAACATTAAAAGAAAAAAATTGTCACAATTGGACCAATAAGCAACATCATGATAAATGAAGGAAAGATTGAAATTGTCAAAGATTTCATTTTACTTGGATCCACAATCAACACCCATGGAAGCAGCAGTCAAGAAATCAGATGTCATATTGCAATGGACAAATCTCCTGCAAAAGACATTTTTAAAGTGTTAAGGAGCAAAGATGTCATTTTGAAACCTAAGGTGTGCCTAAACCAAGCCATGGTTTTGTCAATAACTTCATATGCATGTGAAACCTGGACAATGTGTAAGGAAGACCAAAGAAGAATTGGTGCTTTTGAGTTGTGGTGTTAGTGAGGAATACTGAAAATACCATAGACTGCCAGAAGAACTAACAAATCTGTCCTGGAGGAAGTGCAGCTGGAATACTCTTTTGAAGCAAGAATGGACAGACTTCATCTCACCTACTTTGGTCATGTTGTCAGAAGGGACTGTTCCCTGGAGAAGGATATCATCCTTGGTAAAGTGGAAAGTCAGCAAAAGAAGGAGAAGACCCTCAGCAAAAGGACACAGTGGCTTCAAGGATGGGCTTCACGGATAGGCTCAAAGATTGTGAGGATGGCACATGACTGGGTAGTGTTTTGTTCTGTTGTACATAGGGTCACTATGAGTGGGAGCTGACTCGATGGCACCCAACAACAAACCAACAGCAACTTTTGTCATGTTATTAGAAAGGACCAATCCCTGGAGCAGGATATCCTGCTCAGTAAAGTAGGGGGTCAGTGAAAAAGGAGAAGACCCTCGATGAGATGGATTGACACAATGGCTGCAATGATGGGCTCAAGTATAACAAGGATTGTGAGGATGGCTCAGGACTGGATAGTTTTTCATTCTGTAGTACATAGAGTTGCTATGTGTTGGAGCAGACTCAATAGCACCTAACAATAACAACAACTCCTTTACCAAGGATAATGTCCTTTTGTAGGGAACAATCCTTCCTGATAACCTGTCCAAAGTAAATAAGATAATGTCTCACCATTCTCACTTTTAAAGAACATTCTGACTGTCTTTCTTCCAAGACAGATTTGTTCACTCGTCTGGCACTCTAAGGTATAAATATAATCTTTGCCAACACCGTAATTCAAAGACATAAATTCTTCTTCAGTTTCTGATCTTCATCAGTAAGTCCTCCAAGTCTTCATCACTTTCAGCAAGCAAGGTTATATCATCTACATATGAGTCTTCCTCCAATCCTGATGCCATATTATTTTTCATATATCCAGATTCTTGGATTGTTTTCTCAGCATATGGATTAAGTAAGTATGGTGAAAGAATACAACTCTGGTACACATCTTTTCTGATTTTAAACCATGCAGTACCCTCTTGTTCTGTTTGAAAGACTGCCTCTTGCTCCATGTACAGGTTTTGCATGAGCACAATTAAATGTTCTGGAATTCCTATTCTTAATAATGTTATCCACAATTTATTATGATCCACACAGTCAATCATAATGATATTTATGATATTCTCTGCTTTTGGCCAACATCCATCCAACATGAGCAATAATATCCCTCTTCCACTTCCCTTTTGAATCTGTCTTGGATTTCTGGCAGTTCCCTATCTATGTATTATTGTAACAGTTTTTGATTCACCTTCAGCAAAATTTTACTTGAGTGTGCTATTAATAACATTGTTCAATAATATCTACATTCTGTTGGATCACCTTTCTTTGGAATGGGCATAAATATCGATCTCTTCCAGTCATTTGGTGTCTTAGCTATCTGGTGCTGCTGTAACAGAAATATCACAAGTGGTTGGCATTTATAAACAGAAATTTATTCTCTCACCTTAGGAGACTAGAAGCCCAAATTCAGGGCACCAGTTCCAGGGGAAGGTTTTATCTCTCTGTTAGCTCTGAGGAAGGTCCTTGTTTTGGTCCTCTAGTGCCACTCTAACAGAAAATACCCCAAGTGTATGGCTTTAACAACAGGGATTTATTCTTTTAAAGTTTAGGAGGCTAGCACTCTGAGTTCAGTGTGCCAGCTCTAGGGCCTGGGTGAAGGCCCCTTAACCTTGGGCCTTAGCTCTGCTTCTTGCGCCTGGCCTACTGGAGCTGGAGGCATCTCTTAACTCAGGCAGCTGCTGGTTGCTGAAGCTGACAAATCCAAGGTTGACAAGTAAAATGACACCATCCCAAGATTATAAAGCAACATGCAGGTCACTAGTTCAAGTCCAGAAATGGTTTCAAGATCAGCAGACAACATGGCAGGCTGCTGAATGAAGACTCTGCTACATTCAGGGTCCAAGTGTGACAAAAAGCTTGAGACCTTTTTCAAAGCTTATTCTTACATACTGGAAGCAGACCTCATCCCTAAGGGCAGCTATTCAGCTGCTCACAGCAGATTCCACCATGGAGTTGATTACCAGTCTCATCATTGATAATCACTAAATCCAGCTTCTCAACTACTCAAAACCAGGCCCAGATAAGTAGACACACTATCTTGACTACCACAGTCCTTGCCATCAATCTTCCCCTGAGTCTAGGAATTTCTCCATGCAGGGATCCAAAGGTCCCTCCCAGCTTTCTTTCTTGGTGGTAGGAGGTCCCTCTGATCTCTGCATCTTGCTTAATCCTTAGTATCTCAAAGAAGATACAGCCTAATCATGTATATTGCATCTTACCTCATTAACATAACTGCTTCTTATCCTGCCTCATTAACATCATTGAGGTGAGGATTCACAAAACATAGAATAATTACATCAGATAACAAAATGGAGGATAATTATATACTACTGAGTGTCATGGTCCAGCTCAATTGACACACATTTTTGAGAGACACAATTAATCTGTAACAGCTGGCCATATAGCTGTCTTCCAAATTTCTTGGCATAGATGAGTGAGCTCTTCCAGTATTGCATCCATTTGTTAAAACATCTCAATTTATATTCTATCAATTCTTGGAGCCTTGTTTCTTCACCAGTGCCTTCAGGGGAGGTTGGCCTTCTTCTTTCAATACCATCAGTTCTTGATCATATGCTACCACTGCAAATGGTTGAATGTTGACAAATTCTTTTTGGTACAGTGTCTGAGTATTCTTTCTATCTTTTTTTCAATGCTTCCAGGGAAGGCTTACCCTCCCCCAAACATCAATTGCCCCTCCTGTCTACTTTACTATCTCTTTCCTTCCCTTCTATGTGCTCTGAGTCCTTTGATGTGCCAGCCACTTGGGAGCAAAAATGGAAAATGGAGCTTACAGTCTAATGAAAGTGTCAGACAAGAAGCTAATAATCAATCACATGGAAAAAATATTACAATTTTAAAAGTATGACAAAGGAAGGTGCACTGTGATATTGTGGTTTTCAAACTTTTTTTTTATTATTATGATCTATGGTCAGTGATACATTATATATCAGAATCTAATGCACACAAATTGTCAGAATGGACAACTTCTGGAGAAGGATATCATGCTTTGCAAAGTAGAGGGTCAGTAAAGAAGGGGAAGACCCTCAACAAGATGGATTGGCAGTGGTTGTGACAATGGACATAGCAAAGACTGAGAGGATGGAACAGGAGTGGACAGTGTTTTGTTCTATTGTACATAGGGTGAATATGAATCAGAGTCAACTCAACAGCACCTAACAACAACAATATACACATAAAGAGAAACAAAATTTTTGGAGACAGCATTTATCCTTATTATGTGCAACTCTGACATTTTTCTACTTCATTCTATTCCTTTTTTTTTTTTAATGCTGGTCTTAATTTCCTAAATTTTACTAATGCTATGAAGGGATTTGACTTAATCAGAGTAGTTAAGGGTGCCTTTCCTAAGGAAGTGATGACTGAGCTGAGGTCTAAGATGACTAACAGATAATTAGGTAAAGGAGAGGAGGAAAGAGCAGTTTAACAAGAAGAAAGAGTAAGTGCAAAATTTGTGGCAGGAGGAAGTAGAATATGTACTTGGGACTAAGAAAGGACAATGTGTTGCTGCAGTGCAGAGAGCCAGGGAAAGCCTAGTGCCGGGTGAGGGTGCGACACAGCAGGGCCAAGACCACCAAACAGGGTCTTGCAGGCCATATTAAGTATTGTTGCCTTTAATAACAGTGAGATGTCATTGATGACTCATTCTTTGAAAGGTTATATGAGCTAATTGTGTGCAAAAAAAAAAAAAATGGATGTATATAGGTATAATGCCTAAGAAGTCATCAAAATAATCCAATCAAGATAAAACCATAGCTTAGATTTGGGTATGGAAAGAAGTGTCTTCCCAACATTCAAAATTAATTCCTATTATAACACAAACAGAATGGCTCATAATACAACTCCCAAGCACATGTCATATTCTACACAATCAATCACTCTAGCAGCTTTTTGACAACACAGATTCCTTGGACCTTACTCTAAAAAGTATTTATTTGAGTGGTCAGTTGTGGAGCTCAGGTATGTGTATGCTTTTAAAAGTTCCACGGGGTTTCTGATGCACAGCTAGAATTCCTATTATGATGAACTATTAAGAGAATGATTCTCTTTTATTTTACACTCAGATCCTAAGTGATCTGATGTGATTATTTGACTCTAAATAGTATCCAAGTGTTGTTGTTGTTGTTGTTATGTGCCGTAGAGTTGGACCTGACTCATAGCAACCCCTCCTTGGGTTTCCGAGGCAGTATCACTACAGAAGTAAATTGCCCAACCTTCGTTCCGAAGAGTGGCTGGTGGGTTTGAACCACCAGCCTTCTGGTTAGCAGTAAAGTGCCTTGGGCACTACACTACCAGAGCTCCCATCCAAGTGATAGTTACTCCTAAATTTTTATATAATCCAAGCCCAAACTTCTATGCTAAACCACAGATTCTTATGTCCAACTGTTCATTACTTTATACACTTACATGGGTGAATTTATTGGAATTTTTATAACATGATCAAAATAAAACTTTAAATCAGTAGCTTCTCCCCATCTAATTTTCTTTGAGTTTCTAAATTCACCAACGGCAACTTCCTATTTCTACTTGCTCAGTATAATCTCAGATTCAACCTTTACATATCTTTGTATCCCATGACCCATATACAACTCACCAACATGTCCTTTCAATTTTGCCTTTAAAAAATACTCCCACTCCAACAACTTTTCACCAGCTTCATGACTACCATTCTATACCAAGGTCTGGTCATCTCACAACAGAACTACTGGAGCAACCTTCACACTGGTCTCTCTTCACCTTTTTTGCCTCCATATTTTTTATTTTCCACTTTTCCCCACAGCAGTCAGAGTAAAACTTAAAAAAAAAAAAAAATTAAGACAGATCATTTCATTCTTCTGTTCAAAATATTCTACTGGATTTGCCTCTTACTCAAGAAAATCCAAAGTTCTCATCATATCCCACAAGGCATATACTCTTCACTCTCACCATCTCTGTCACTTTTTGTTAATATTGCTCACCCACTTGGTCTTTAAATATGTATAATGAATTCCTAACTCAAGATCTTTGCACATGCTTCTCTCTCTGCCTGGATTTTTTTTTTTCCATAATCTTCATGGTTTTGCCTTTACTTCTTTCAGGTTTTTGCTCAAATATTGTTAAGTTAGAGTTGTTCTAAGAACTCTGTCTCTCAAAATATAGATATAGAGATAGATGCACACATGCATATGTGTATGTGTACATACATATATGTATATGTATGTACACAGACACCAAACCAAACCAAACCCATGGCCACTGAGTTGATTTCTTCTCATAGCTACCCTATAGGAGAGAAGAGAATTGCCCCATAGAGTTTCTAAGGCCATAAATCTTTTTATTTTGAAATTTTCATTGTAATTTGGGTGAAAGTTTACAGAGGAAATTCATTTTGCATACAGCAGTTCATACATTTTCTGTTTCATTACATTGACTGCAATCCCCCACAATGTAACAGTTCTCTTTCCCCTTCCTCTTTGTAGGTACTTCCTCCCTGTAGGTACTTCCTCCCTATATTCTTCCCTCTCATGCACTCCCACCCCTGGAGCTGTCTCCCTGTACAAAAGCTGCCCTTCTGTTCTGCCAGGACTGATTGCTCCAAGGAGTGTATCTACCTGATGTAAATGCCCATATGTCTGTCTATTGTTTTGCTGGAAGCCATAGAAGTTTGTTCAGCTCCAGACCCAAATGGTAACTAGGAGCCATAGTCTCAGGGGTTTCAAGAAGCTCTATCCAACCAACAAATCTGGTCTTTTTTTAAACAAATGATTTTGAGTTTTGTTCCACATTGTTCTCCCATTCTATCCAGAATCTCCTTCACTGAGCCCCCTCTGAGTGGTTGACAGTGGTAGCTGGGCACTATCTAGTTCTTCTGGTCTCATGGTCATATAGGTTGAAAACTGCATCATCTACCAGTCCCTTGGACTAATTGCTTCCATGCACCTTTGCTTTTCTTCATTCTTCTTTGTTCTGGACAAGGGGAGCCCTTTGGTTTCCTTTAGATGGCCTCTTGCAAGCTTTTAAGACCCCAGTTGCTACTCACCAAAGCAGGATGTAGAACAATATCTCTGTGTAGTATGTTATACCAATTGAGCTTGATGTCATGTCCCCTGTGACCATGGTCCCGAGCCCGCAGGCCTAACTACTTGCTCCCTCTGGGTAGCTGACTGTGGCCAAGAAGCCACCACAAGCTTGCCCCTTGTCAACTCTACTACACACCCGGCCATTCTTATAGCACATTCAAATATGCATGTAGAAACATTGTCTGCTAACCCAAGGCCATAAATCTTTATGGAAACAGACTCCCTCATCTTTCTTCCATGGAGTGGCTGGTGAGTTCAAACTATGAACCTTCTGTTTAGCAGCCAAGTGCTTTAACCAGTACACCACCAAAGCTCCTCACACACATACACACACACACACACACAAACATAAATATTAATTATTTTGCTTGCTTATTTTCTGGTTGTCACCCTAATGGAATGCCTGCTCCTTGAGAAAGAAGACTTTGCTTGGTTTACTGCTATATGCTTGGTAAAGTAGAAACTCAATAAACATTTGGTGAATTAATGGAGTATATAGAGAGGAGATGAGGCAGGCATGAAGAAAAGGATGTGGTAGGTGACAAGAACCTAGAAAATACGTAATGGCATCTCTAACATACCTGCCATGTCACTGGAAAAAGTCAAATTCTCATCTCTCTCCTTAGCAGGTAAAACTTTGCAAAGCAAACCTTAAGAGAGGTAAGACAGAATTATTAGGCAGTGGTTATCAGTATCCCCTCTCTGTCAGATAGCCTGGTTTTGAATTTTAGCTCCACTGTACTCCTGTACGAGCTTAGCCAAGTCATTGAACCTGTCTAAATCTATATATTATAATTGAAAACTAAGCTAAAAGAGTTCATTATTGGGGAGAAAAAATGAAGATAATTTATCAAATGTACTTGGCACAAAGTATTTGTCATGAAATAATTGTTGTTGTTGTTGTTGTTATGTGCCATCGAGTCGGCCCCGACTCATAGCGACCCCTCCTTGGGTTTCCGAGGCAGTATCACTACAGAAGTAGGATTGCCCAATCTTCCAGCATTATATCCGAAAAAAAAGAAAAAATGTATTCTGTGTGATTCAGATGGTTTTCATTGGCTGTTTTTCAGAAGTAGATTACCAGGGCTTTTTTCCTAGCCCATCATAATCTAGAAACTTTGCTGAAATGTGTCCACCATAGATGACCCTGATGGCATATGAAATATCAGTGGTATAGCTTCCAGCATCATAGCAACAAACAAGCCACCACAGTACTAGAAATTGACAGACAGGTGGTGGTTATTAGGCTTACCCTGGAGCAAATGTTTAGATAACTTAAGGAAGATCTTTCTTACTTGCTAAAATGCTTGCCCAGAGTAAGACATAAGTAGAACAGGCACAGTCATGACCTTTCTTGTATTGGCCTAGTTATACCTTCAGATTTCATGAATAGAAGTAAGGCATAATCTGACCAATTGTCAGATGAAAAGAGGAAGAGAGTTGAGAAAAACAAAAAGCCTGATTCAGCAGAGTATTTAGTGCGTCATGTTACACCACATCCTGTTATTCTTTTATGCCATTAACCAGTATCACATGTCCTAGCAGCAGATAGAGAAATCAGAACAATTTTACTCAATATCAGCAATGATTGCCAGAGGCCACCAACTCCCATTCTAGTCAATATGGCCACCAAATGATGAAAAAAAAGTATAAATATGAAATTCCTTCATAACCCTAGCATTCAGAGAGACTATAGATGAATTATAACTTTATATAGATATAGAATTATATTTTTATGCATAATTTCAATAATTGGAATGCGCAGATCTAAAATCATGTAAGAACACATTCTAACATATTTGCTGTCTCATTCTTTTTTCTTCCCCTCCCCAATAACAGACTGATAAATGTCCTAGATTTTAGCTCACAAATACTCATATCATTTAAGCCTTCTTTGATTCATATGCATGCTTGAGTAGATTTGGATCCAACTCACAGTTTCAATATCCACCAAAATATGAAGAACTAAGGTTTGTATCACAAGTATTGACATGATTAAGACAGCCAGGATGGTGAAACCTCTCTCCAAAATGACTGTTCTCAGACATGGAAATGCATGTTGTTGTTGTTGTTGTTATGCGCCGTCAAATCGGATCCGACTCATAGCGACCCCTCCTTGGGTTTCCAAGGCAGAATCACTACAGAAATAGATTGCCCAACCTTCTTTCCAAGGAGTGGCTGGTGGGTTTGAACCGCCAGCCTCCTGGTTAGCAGTCAAGTGCCTTAGGCACTGCGCTGCCAGGGCTCCTATGGAAATGCATAGTGGAGCATTAATTTCATTTGTATTGAGGCTCTCCGGTTTGGCACTCCAGCATCTTACACTGCTAAATAAACAGACAGTTCATTTTTACCTCTGTCATCAAGTATCTAGAGTTTTCCATAAACTTCAATGTTGGATGAGCTGACCAATAACAAATGAATGATTAGGTCAAATTTTGAAGCAAAAAATGTGCCATTGGTGAACACGAAGGAAAAATTTTGATGTAAAATTCAAGACTTAAATCACATCCGAGAATCTGGGAAAAGGCATTTGCTCTGAAAAAGAATAGAAGGTAGTTGGACTGTGGGGTCTTTGAAACTTCTAAGTGTGACTATCCTCTGTGAGCCCCAAGAAAGAGAGAGAAAGGGGGCCAATCCAACCTCCTATAGTGTTGGACAACTATGGTTCACACAGAAGAACCTGAAATGTTTCAGGGCTGTAGCAGAGTAAAGTCTGACTACAGGTTTGCAATTAATGGATCAACTCCCTGGCAGGACTTACTGAAATAAGAGAACAAAGAAGAGAATAAGATTTCCTCAAGGTTAAATGAGGTGGATAAATCACTAATGCTCTTAAATCCCTCACATAGAACAGAATGTTAACCTTAACTCCAAGTGATGGAAGACATGCTGCCACAGCAGGTTATCTCCAGGCAGTGGTGTCTTGGGTTCTGGTAAGTCAGACACAATTAAGACAACTTCACAACCACCTGGAAACTAAGGACTCTTAAATGGTTTAGGTATGTGTGAAAGAGACTTGGAGGTGGCGTCTTCTGACTTCTTTCAAATTCACAAGGGAAAGACAGAATCACCATCAGCAGCCCAAGGCTTATTCCTATGGAGTCAAATATGTCACTATACTTCAAACCTTTTTACCAATTCTGACACCAACCATCCCTCCCACGGCACTCACTACTGCTCTACTGTGTTTGATAATTTGTCCCAATGGCCACGCAGAACTCACAGACAAAATTCATGATTATGGGGTTTATTCTGGTGGCATAGTGCCTAAGGCATTTGATTGCTAACCAGAAGGCTGGAAGTTCAAATCTACCAGCTACTCCTCGGAAGGAAGGTTCAGCAATCTACTTCCCTAGTGATACCACCTTGGAAACCCAAGGAGGGTCCCTAGGAGTCGGATCCAACTCAACAGCAGTGTGTTTGTTTCTTTTACAAGCTACAGTTTGGGTTCAGGAAGATGCACAGGATACAATTCTTCCATCAGGACAGTCTCCCTTCGGCTATGCCCTCAGACATGTCTCTCTGATCCTTGGCATCTTAGTATGGCCTCTGCCTTGCTCAGGCAAGTGTTTTACAAAGCTCTTTTAGCTCTGCTGAAAATTACACCTACTTGTACCCCACTCTTCAAGCAAACCTCTTGTCCAAGGGCACTCAGCTTTCTTGTTCTGTGGGACACGTAAGCCCACTGCTCTGTCTTGTGTCTCTTGATTCCACTGCTGCTGCCTCAGTCAGGCATCTCTGCTGGGATGTCTCTGCTGATGCATCTCTGCCAAGGAGGCCCAGCACAGGGATCTCAGGTCCAAGGACGTGCTCTACTTCATCTCCAGCTCTTCTCTCTTGATAGCAGTGAGATCCCCTTTTCTGCCTCTGTTGTTGTGTTGTTATTTGCCATTGAGTCGGACCTGACTTATAGCAACCCCTCCTTGGGTTTCCGAGGCAGTGTCACTACGGAAGTAGATTGCCTAACCTTCCTTCCGAGGAGTGGCTGGTGGGTTTGAACCGCCAGCCTTCTGGTTAGCAGTCAAGTGCCTTAGCCACTACACTACCAGAGCTCCTCTAGGACGGCTCATTTTAAGCCTGGCAGAGTGACAAAACTAACCAATCCCAACATCAGAGTTCTACACACTTTATTTGCATGGTCCCACCCAGTAATCTGGTGGGAGTTACAAAGAGTATGGCCATACCAAATAATTCACTGCACCAAAGGCAAAGAGAGGGAGATATACAATACACCACAAAATGGGGAACAATGGCTAAAAGGGCCATATTAAGCAATTCACTGCACCACTCTATGATAGGAAGTAACGAGTCTTTCATAGAAAACAATAGATTTAGTAGCTTACTACTGTTTGGCGTATTTGGGCATATTGGTGTCCGCTACAAAGAAAGGTGATCCAACAGAATGTGGAAATTTTCAAACAATATCCTGAATATCACACGTAAGTAAAATGTTGCCAAAGAAAATTCAAAATGGTTGCAGCAGTATATTGATAGGGAACTGCCAGAAATTCAAGCCAGATTCAAAAGAGGACATAGCATGAGGGATATCATTGCTAATGTCAGATGGATTTGGCTGAAAGCAAAGAATACTAGAAAGATGTTTTATTGACTATTTAAAGGCATTTAACAAATCATGGATAATACTGAAAAGAGTGGGAATGCCAGAGATTTATTTGTACTCATGAGGAAGCTGTACATAGGTCGAGAGGCAGTCATTCACACAGGACAAGGGGATACTGCATAGTCTAAGATCAGAAAGGTGTATGTCAAAGTTGTGTCTTTCACCATACTTTTTTAATCTGTATGCTGACCAAATAATCCAAGAAGCTGGACTATATGAAGAAGAATGTGGCATCAGAATTGCAGGAAGACTCATTAACAACTTGTGATATGCACATGACACAACCTTGCTTGCTGAAAGTACAGATGACTTGCTATACTTACTGATGAATTGCACCTCAGCATAAAGAAAACAAAGATCCTCACAACAATGGCAACATCATGATAAAGAGAGAAAAGATTGAAGTTATCAAAGATTTCATTTTACTTGTATCCACAATCAATTCCCCTAGAAGCAGGAATCAAGAAATCAAAAGACATATTTCAATGGGCAAATCTGCTGAAAAGAACAAAAACAAAACAAAACAAAAACCTCTTTAAAGTGTTTAAGAGCAAAAATGTCACTTTGAAGACTAAGGTGCAACTTGACCCAAGCCATGATATCTTCAATAACCTTATATGCTCATATGCATGTGAGAATTAGACAATGAATAAGGAAGCCCACAGAAGAACTGATGCATTTGAGTTGTGATGCTGAAGAAGAATACTGAATGTAGCATGGTCTGCTAGAAGAACAAACAAATATGTCATGGTAATGATTGTGAGGAAGGCACAGGACTGGGAAGTGTTTAGTTATGTTGTATATAGGGACACTATGAGTCAGAATAGACTCAAAGACACTAATAACAAACCGTAACAGTAGCTTATTAACATTTCACTTACCAAGTCCCTGCATCACCTGTTATAGCCAGGAGAAATATTGCTTATATTTGAGGTGTATACATTGTATATTTCAGACTTATAGGATGTCTCATGCCTAGAGGAAGAGAAAAGTGGCATATATTTCCCCAGCTCAGACACCACTATTGTTAGATTGATTCAGTGTGTGTGTGTCTGGCGGGGGTGGGGTGGGGGTGGTGTTCTTCACATGGCTACGAAACTGAAACTAAAGTGTCTATACTGACTACTTGTAGATTTGCTGGTCTTGGAAATATCACCTAGACATAAGTGGGCAGATTTTAAACCACCTTTCTATCTGCGCCAGGACCAACAGATGAATATACAATATTTGAAAGAGTGAGGCCTAAAAGATTTTGTGGGAACTGTACAAGGTGACAGGGGAGGGGGATTCTTGGGAAGTGATCTGTAAGTCAGCACCTATGATCATCAATCAAAGCAAACAAAAAGAGACAGAGAATTTTTTTTTTTTTTTCTCTAGCTAGAAGCCCTACCATTTTTTTAGCTTCTAATGCAGAATACTTCGAAGGTTGAGCTGTAGCTTCAGGACCAATAATTAGGTAGGTCTTATTGCCTATGATAGTTTCCTTATGTATCAAAAATTATGGTTGTAGTTCCACAATTAAGGCAAAAATATTTTAAAATGTGACTAAATTATCCTAGAAAAATTCACAAGGAATAATCAGTTTTAAAAGGAGCTCTGGTGGTGCAGTGCCTAAGGCTTTTTTTTTTTTTCTTTTTTTCCTGGTTACGTTTATTTTATTTTATTTTTATCGTGCTTTAGGTGCAAGCTTACAGAGCAGAGATTGTTTTACATTCAACATTATGTGTACATTTAGTTTCACTCCCCATTTTCCATGCCCAACCCTAACCCACTCTCTTCCCCTCACTGCTCAGTAACACTAGCCCCCCATGCCCCTCTAAGTTATGCACTCCTGTTTGTCTTGCACTTCCTCCATGCAAATGTTGCCCCTCTGGTGCCCCGTGGTCGATTGCTCCAAGGGTTGCATTTCCATAGAGTATGTGGGTGCATCATCCTGGGTTGAGTGGTCTGCATGTACATCTTGTTTACTATTAGACTGAGACCCAGCCCCTGGGAGTGAGTTTTATTCCAGGCCCATAATGTATCCCAGGGTCATAGTTTTGGGGGGGTCTCACCAGACTCCATCCAACCAGTAATTCTAGTCATTATTGAGTTTTTGGCCAATAAGAGACCATTAGCTGCATCTTAGATGGCCACTTGAAAGCGTTTAGGATCCCAGTCACTACTCACCAATGTAGGATGAGGAACAAGAGTTTTGTATATTTTGTTGTGCCCATTGAGTCTGGTGTCCCTAGTACTATGGCCCTGAGTCTGATGGATCCCTCTCCCACAGTGTCTGGCTCTCTATGAGGGATTCCTCTACATCTGTCTTCTGTTGTTTCTGTGAGGATTGTGAGTATTTTGTATCACTGGTATCTGTGCAAGATTAGCCTCTGCTGAATCTATCCTTAGTCTAGAGTATAATCTTGTTCACTGACCTCCATCTGATCTTCTCAGACGTTATGTGTCTATCTGTACCCTGATGTTTGGTGTTGATGGTAATGCAGTATTGTAGATATACTGGTGGGTATTAGCCTCTGTCATCTATAACTTATGTGCACAATTCAGTGTTCTCCCTTTTCCTAATGTTATCATGGTGGTCACAGACTTTCTATACCATCCCTCCCTTACCTATGTCAGCATGTGGCCCCCAACTAGCCTAAAATTAATCCCTCCCCTTCCCTCCCCACCCTGGTAATCTACAAAGTGAGTTCCCTTTCTCAAGCAAAACTTTGTCTTTTTACAGCAATGGGCTCATACACTATTTGTCCTTCTGCAATTTACTTATTTCACTCAGCATAATGTCCTCTAGGCTCATCCACTTTGTGAGGTAATTCACTTATCCTTCATTGTTGTTTAATGTAGCATAGTATTCCA
>NW_006922092.1:1223841-1225539 GCF_000298275.1 Orycteropus afer afer | reverse complement strand
TGTAGGTTCTCTTTTTACCCTTTTGATGAAGTATTTTGATGTGCATATGAATTTAATTTTTAAAAGGTCCCAGTCATCTAGTTTCTCTTCTACCTCCTGTGCATTCTAGGTTATGTTTGATAGTATATTTATGCCATAAATTAGGGCTCCTAGATTTTCCATTATTTTGTCTTTGATGAATTTTATCATTTTGGGTTTTACATTTAAGTCTTCAATCCAGCTTGCATTTGTTGTTATTTATAGGGTAAGGTATGGGTCTTGTTTCATTTTTCTGCAATTGGATATCCAGTTTTGCCAGCACTGTTTGTTAAAGAGACTGTCTCTTCCCCATTTAATGGGTTTTGGGCCTTTGTCAAAGATCAGGTATCTATAGATGGATGGATCTATTTCTGGACTTTCAATTCTGTTTCTTTGGTTTTTCTGTCTATCATTGTAACAATACCATGCTGTTTTGACTGCTGTGGCTGTATAGTAGTTTTAAGATTCAGTAGTGTGAGACTTCCCACTTGGTTCTTCTTCAAAAGTGCTCTGCTTATCCAAGGTCTCTTTCTTTTCCATATGAAGTTAGTAATTGGTTTTTCCATGTCTTTAAAAAATTTTGTTGGTATCTGGATCCGGATTGCATTAAATGTATAGATTGTTTTAAGTAATATTGACATTTTCATAATATTCAGTCTACCTATCCATGAACAAGGCATGTTCTTCCACTTATGCAGAGCCCTTGTTGTCTCTTGTACGAGTGTTTTATAGTTTTCTTTGTATAGGTCTTTTGTGTCTCTGATAAGGTTTATTCCTAGATATTTTATCTTTTTAGTAGTTATTGTAAATGGTAATGTTTCCCTTATTTATCAGAGGTCTTTTTGTTGGTGTAGAGGAATCCAACCTGTTTTGTATGTTGACCTCGTACCTGCCACTTTGCTGAACTTCTCTATTAGTTACAGTAGTTTTTTTGTTGAGTCCCTTGGGTTTTCTATGTACAGGATCATATCATCCACAAATAGTTACAGTTTTACTTCCTCTTTGCCAATTTTTATGCCTTTTATTTCTTTTTGTTTCTTGCCTTATTGCCCTGGCCAGGGCTTCCAATACAATGTTAAATAAAAGTAGTGATAGAGGGCATCCCTGTCTGGTTCCCGTTCATAAGGGGGAATGCCTTGAGTCATTCTCAATTAATAATGACATTGGCCATCGGCTTTGCATATACGCCTTTTATTATGTTGAGGAATTTCCTTTCTATTCCTATTTTGCTGAGAGTTCTGAACAGGAACAGGTGTTGGATTTTATCAAATGATTTTTCTATATTGATTGATATAATCATATGGCTCTTTTTTTTTTGTTTGTTTTGTTTATGTGGTGAATTACATTGATTGTTTTTCTGATGTTGAACCATCCTTGCATACCTGGTATGAATCCCACTTGGTCAGAATGTATTATTTATTTATTTATTTATTTATTTTATGTTGTCGGATTCTGTTCACTAGGATCTTGCTGAAGATTTTTTGCATCTATGTTCATGAGGGATATTGGTCTGTAGTTTTCCTTTTTAGTAGTGTCTTTCCCTGGTTTTGGTATTAGTGTTATGCTTCCTTCATAAAATAAGTTTGGGAGTTTTCCATCTTTTTCTATGTTCTGGACCAGCTTGAGTAGTATTGGTGCCAACTCTTCCCTGACTATTTGGTAAAATTCTCCAGTGAAGCC
>NW_006922092.1:1208751-1223350 GCF_000298275.1 Orycteropus afer afer | reverse complement strand
TTAGAGTGTTGATTTTGTTTCTTTCCTCTTTTTTGATGTATGTATTTATTGCTATAAACTGACCGCTGAGTACTGCTATTGCTGTGTCCCATAGGTTTTGGTATGATGTATCTTCATTTTTTCTAGGAATTTTTTATTTCATTTTTTATTCTGTTATCCAGTAGTTTTTGAGCAGTGAACTGTTCAACTTCCATGTTTGATGTTTGTTCCTTGATCTTCCTATTATTAATTTCTAATTTTAGAACACTGTGGTCCAAGAAGATGCTTTGTAGTATTTCAATGATTTTGCATTTATTGAGGCTTGTTTTATGTCTATCATATGACCTATTCTGGAGAAGAAGGATCCATGTGCATTGGAGAATGTGAATTATGCTTTTGTTGGGTGGAATGCTCTGTATATGTCTATGAGGTCAAATTGGTTGATTGCGTTGTTGAGTTCTTCTGTATCTTTGTTGTGTTTTTTTCTAATTGATCTCTCCCTCCTTGAAAGTGGTGCATTAAAGTCTCTTACTACTATTGTAGAGTTGTCTATTGTCCCTTTTAATTCAATTAATATTTGCTTCACGTATTTTGGAGCACTTTCATTGAGTGCATATTTATTTATTATCATAATGTTTTCTTTGTCAATTGACACTTTCAGCATCATATAATGTCCTTCTTTGTCTCTTATGTTGTTTTTCACCTTAAAGTCTATTTTATCAGAAATTAATATGGCCACTCCTGCTCTTTTTTGGTTACCATTGGCTTGGTATATTTTTTTTTTCCACCCTGTGCTTAAGGCTTTTGACTGCTAACCAGTCAGCAGTTTAAATGCACCAGCCACTTCACCAAAGGAAGACAGGGCAATCTATTTCCATAAAGATTTAGCAACTGGGAAACCCAATGTGAGTAATTACGAGTTGAAATCAACTCACTGGCACTGAGTTTTAATCAGTTAAAAAAGGAGACTGATGAAAATTTGTTGATAGGGTCCTGCTCTAGTGTTTGCTCAGTTACCAAAGACTTGCAGGACCTCTGAGACTGTGGCCTGCCTCATGTGTTATTTAACAGTAATAAACACTTTATTATGTACCATTTAGTCATCTCCAACATATAGTGACCTGATGTACAACAGAAAAAAACACTGTCCAGTCCTGTGCCAGCCTCACGATCCTAACTATATCTGAGTCCATCGTTGCAGCCACATGTCAATTGATCTTGTTGAGGGCCTTTCCTTCTTTCATTGACCTTCTACTTTACCAAGCATGATATCTCTCTCTAGGGAATAGTCCCTTCTGACAACATAACCAAAATCGGTGATACAAAGTCTGCCCTTTCTTGCTCCCAAGGAGAATTCCAGTTGCACTTTGTCCAGGACAGATTTGTTCATTGTTTTGGCAGTTCATGGTACTTTCAGCATTCTTTGGCAACACCACAATTCAAAAGCATCAACTCTTCTTTGGTGTTCCTTATTCATTGTCCAGTTCTCACATGCATAGGAGTCAATTGAAAATATCATGGCTTGGGTTAGGCACATCTTTTTCTGCAAGGAGACATCTTTGCTCTTCAGCATTTGAGAGAGGTCTTTTGCAACAGATTTGCCAAATGCAATATGTCTTTCAATGTCTTGACTACTGCTTCCATTGGTGTTGATTGTAGAACCAAGTAATATGAAATCTTTGACAATTTCAATCTTTTCTCCATTCATTGTGATGCTGCTTATTGGTCCAATTGTGAGGATTTTTGCTTTCTTTATGTTGAGGTGTAAACTATACCGCAAGCTATATTTTTTAATCTTCATAACTAAGTGATTCAAGTCATCCTCACTTTCAGCAAGCAAAGTTGTGTCGTCTGCATATCTCAAGTTGTTAATGAGCTTTCCTCCAATCCTGATGCCACATTGTTTTTCTTATAGTCCAGCTTCTCAGATTATTTCCTCAGCATACAGATTGATTAAGTATGGTGAAAGGACACCACCCAGACACACTCCTTCCTGATTTTAAACCATGGAGTATCTGTTAGGTAGGAGCATGGCAGGCCAGGCAGGTAAATGATTAAGCCAGAGGGAATTATAAGAACTGATCAAGCAAGGAAGCACCTGACCAGAACCCATACCAAACCCCAGCACGTAACCCTTACTTATGAAAGATCCCAGCACCTGACTCCTACTCATGAAAGCCCCCAACCATTTCCTGCCTACTATGTTAATGATGTGCTTCAGCTCTACTTCCTGCCCCCATGCTAATAGGGTGCTTTAACCTTATTGGTTCCTGTAACACATACCCTGTTCTCAGTCTGGTCCAGTGAGGAACAGGAAAAGTAACATTATAAAAACCCTTTTCTTTCACCCGGGTGGCGTGACTTCTCGGGCCCCTCTCAGGGACCCATGAACCTCGCCCAGGAGCACAGAATAAAACTTTCCTTTATCTTGCTCTTTGTGCCTCCTCTCTTCTTCGCCTCAACTTTACATCTGGTGCCGAAACCCAGGGAGGGGAAGTGGGGTGCAAGTAATCTCTGCTGGAACAGAGTGCTGCACCCCCCTTCTCCCTTTCCTCCTCCTTTTCATGGACCAGGAACCTCCGGCTGCCATCATCCAACACCGGTGAGTTTCACATTTTGACTAGTTTCCCAATCCTGGGTACCTAGATCCCAGGTCCTGGTTCCATTTCCAGAGCCTCTGTCCACAAACAGTGAGCTCACGTCAGAGTCTCTCCCACTCCAAGGACTGGGGTGCCCTGGGGACTCCCTGGGTTCCCTGTCTTTCCACGGCATAGCTGCTCCAGACTGAAGACTACAGCGGAGACGTCCACTGTTTTCTTCCAGTCTCCATTTCCAGGATTCTGGCAAAACGACTGGGATGCTGGTCCTTTGGCAGAATCTTTCCACTGGGACTTAAGGGATAATGGGTAACCAGAATTCTAAACCACACCCAACTACTCCTCTGGGTTGTCTCCTACTCAATCTCCGCACCCTGGGGTTGGCTCAGGACTTACATTCCAAACGCCTAATTTTCTATTGCACTACTGTTTGGCCACAATACCCACTAGTTCTCGGTGGCCTGAACAAGGAATTTTTGGTTTTAATATTCTTACTGATCTCGAAGGAGCTCTGGTAGCATAGTGGCTAAGGCACTTGACTACTAACCAGAAGGCTGGCGGTTCAAACCCACCAGCCACTCCTTGGAAGGAAGGTTGGGCAATCCTACTTCCGTAGTGATACTGCCTCGGAAACCCAAGGAGGGGTCGCTATGAGTCGGGGCTGACTCGATGGCAAACAACAACAACAACAACAACTGATCTCGATAATTTCTGCCGACATGCAGGTAAATGGCTGGAGGTCCCCTACATCCAAGCTTTCTTTTACCTGTGCTCTCATCTCTCTCTCTCTCTTTCTCTCTCTCTCTTTCTCTGCTTTATGTGCAATACCACCCAAATTCTCCTAACTCACGAAACTCCTATTCAAACCCCTTCAAACCCCCTCTAAAGGCTCCTCAAGCCCTCTCAATTCCCCTAGCCTGGAGTCTCTGGGGTTAGAATACCCTTCAGCCTCTTTGGGGGTTCAAGTCCCCTTTGGCCAAGTTAGGTAGGGTAGAGGGTTTGAATCCCTCTAGCAGCTCTAGTAGAGAGTTCACATTCGGTTTCGTTGGGGTTGGTGTCTGTCTGTGTGACTGTTTAGTGTGAGTGATATATGTGAAGTTCCAAGACAAAAAGTCGTGGAATTTGAATGGGTCTGAAGTTGCATTCTGGGTGAGGTCGGATTGGCATAATGGTGTGGCTTAGCCCTCTGTTCCGGGGTTTATACGGAGACACCTCAGCCAAAGATCCACTGGAACCTTCATAAGAAGGGCAGACAACCAGGCATCAGAGAGGTCCTCGGGACTTGTCTTTTGTTCTGGGTGTGCCACTGTCTCTATGGGAGGTACCACCAGTAAATCTACTGTGTTAGAATACATGATCAAAAATTTTCCAAAGGGATTTAAAGAAGATTATGGTATTAGCCTCAGTCCATCTAGGTTAAGAATCTTTTATGAGACCCATCCACCAGAGCACCCAACTGCCTCTTTTTCTGACCCACCTGAATCTCTTCCATCCCCACCTCATAGACCAACCCCTTATTCAGGACAGGCACTTTCATCTCCACCTTCTGTTAACCCCACTGCACCCTCTCCGCCACCCCCACCTTCCTCTTCAGTAACATCTCTGGACACCACTTCCCCAGAGTCCTTTTTCACCCTTCCTGGTGAGCAGCCACACCCGTTCTCAACAGCCCCTTCTTTGTCCCTTACGTGAAGTGGCTGGTTCGGAAGGTGCTGTCTGCGTTCATGTCCCATTTTCTCTTACTGATCTATCTCAAATTGAAAAGCATTTAGGTTCTTTTTCCAATGACCCCACCACATACATCAAGGAATTTCGTTATCTCATACTTATGATTTAACTTGGCATGATGTCTATGCCATTCTTTCTTCCACCTTAAACCCAGATGAAAGGGAACGAGTTCTTGGAGCTGCTTGGGAACATGCCAACCAAATTCATTTAACTGACCATACCATGCCAGTAGGTCCAGAAGCTGTTCCTGGCCAGGACCCTGGATGGGAATACCAACTAGACACCCAGTCTGGGTGGAATGGCTGCACTGCAGAGACAAAATGCTCCAATGTCTCCTAGCAGGCCTACAGGCTGTTTAACATAAAGCTGTTAACTTCGACAAACTGCAGGAGATTACTCAACTCCCTAATGAAAACCCAGCAATTTTTCTTAATCGCCTCACTGAGGCCCTTACACAATACACTTGCTTAGACCCAACCTCCCCAGCAGGAGCTACTGTTTTAGCTACTCACTTTATCACCCAATCTACTCCTGATATTAGGAAAAAACTGAAAAAGGCAGAGGAGGGCCCCCAGACTCCCATCCGAGACCTGGTGAATATGATCTTTAAAGTCTTTAACACCTGGGAGGATTGGGCTGAGGCAGATAGGGAATCCGGCACTGGCCAGAAGGCTAATTTGCAAGCCCAAGCCTTGGTGGCAGCCCTGAGGCTGGCTCCTACTTGACCAGCCAGAAGCAACCTCCCAACTGGAGCCTGTTTTAAATGTGGAGAGAAAGGCCACTGGCCAGCCATTCTCCACATCCACAACAACCTTCCGGACCTTGTCCAGCATGTGGTCAAATGGGACATTGGAAGAGTGACTGTCCTTCGTTGCCAAGACACAGAGGGCCAGTCCCTCCAATCCCTGACCCACTGAAGACTGAAGGAGCCCCGACTCATCGACCCCAATCACTCTCGTCGAGCCCAGGGTAACACTCAAGGTAGCGGGTAAGTTGACATCCTTCTTGGTGGATCTAGGGGCTACCTATTCTGTCCTACCTTCCTTCCTGGGACAATTATACCCCTCCCTGGTCTCAGTGATGGAAATTGATGGATACCCCTCTGAACCCCAGGTGACAGGTCCTGTCACATGCCTCATAGACAACAGAATTATTACACATTCCTTTCTAGTAATGCCTACCTGTGCCACCCCACTTTTAGAAAAAGACGTTCTTTTTAAGTTAGGGGCCACCCTACACTGGGATCAGGACCCCTCAACACTATTTCTACTACCATTTATCTCTACTCCATCCTCCACACTGAACCCCAATTTAGTGGATCCCATTGTGTGGGACATTTCTGCTATTACTGCCCACCATTGTGTGGGACATTTCTATTATTGCTACCCACCACTCACCTATTATTATTCATTTAAAAGACCCCTCATATTTTCCCTCTAGACCCCAATTTCCCATCTCCCTGACACACAGGTAAGGACTGAAACCTCTTATTCAATGCCTCTTATCTAAAGGTCTTTTAATTCCTACACATTCACCCAATAATATTCCCATCCTACCAGTAAAGAAATCTGATGGCTCATACCGTTTAGTACTAGATTTGCGCATTATTAAATGAAGCTGTAATCCCTGTTCACCCTGTTGTCCCCAATCCTTACACACTCCTGTTTCATATTCCACCATCTACCACTCATTTTTCTGTATTAGACCTCAAAGATACCTTTTTTTATCCAAAATATTCAATTTGCATTCATGACCCTTGGGACTCCAGATGGGTGTCAGGAGTCGAGGGCCAACTATATGCCACAAACGCAAGCTTTCTACCATCAGGAACCATCTATATTGCACGGGAATATGTTCAGACCACCCGTACTCCAGTACAAATCTCTAATAGCATCTCTCAGGCTGAACAAACCTTGCAAGAACGAATTCTAGAAAGACCTCAGAAGGTCCTGGTGTCTTCATGGGTACAAATTATTCAACATACTTTATTCTTTCTTAACTATTCTCACACTTAACCCAATATTTCCCACTGTTTCCTTTGTGCCTCTCTTCTGCTACCTTTACTTGCAGCTCTACCCATTAATTCCACTCAACCATCACTGACACCCACACCCAATCCTTCCTGCACCACTCCTCCCCTACAAGTGCCTTTTTGGGAACCCGAAACCCTTAACCAAACACATCCTTCCCGGATTTGTTTATTCACCAACAACACCTTATCTACCCTTTAAGATAACATTTCCTGCTCACAAAACATCTTTATTGTGTCCTACATCTCTGTAGCACCTGGCACGTACTTTTGGTGTAATGGAACTTTAACCAAATGTTTCAACTCCAGGTCCCTGCTTTCCAGTAACAATAGTACCCCAACTTACTCTGTATGGGGAATCTGAATTTTCCTGGCTATTACCTGAAACCAAAAGCAAAAGAGCTGCTTTTCTACCTATCATGGTAGGCCTCATTTTGGCCTCAGCTTTTGCAGCAGTGGGAATAGTAGGTGGAGCCTTGGGGCATAGTATAATATCAGCCCAAGGTTTCCAAACCCTTCTAGAGGTAGCACTTGAAACCATTGCAGATTCCCTGGCCTCCCTCCAGTGGCAGCTAACCTCTTTAGCCCAAGTTACTTTACAGAATTGAAGAGCCTTAGATCTATTAACAGTGGAAAGAGGTGGGACTTATCTCTTTCTTAAAGAAGAATGCTTTATTATATCAATGAATCCAGTCTAGTAGAACAAAACATCAATACACTGACACCAAACGGGAACCTCACCATTTGAATGGCTCCAATCACCACTAACAGCCTGGTTATTACCTCTTATAGGACTTCTTATGCTAGTAAGCAGGAGCTCTGGTAGCATAGTGCCTAAGGCACTTGACTGCTAACCAGAAGGATGGCGGTTCAAACCCACCAGCCACTCCTTGGGAAGGTTGGGCAATCCTACCTCCGTCATGATACTGCCTCGGAAACCCAAGGAGGGGTCACTATGAGTAGGGGCCTACTCGATGGCACATAACAACAACAACATGTTAATGAAGTGCTTCAGCTCTACTTCCTGCCCCCATGCTAATAGGGTGCTTTAACTTTATTGGTTCCTGTAACACATACCCTGCTCTCAATCCGATCTGCTGAGGAACAGGAAAAGTAACGTTATAAAAAAGCTTTTCTTTCACCCGGGCAGCACAACTTCCCGGGCCCGCTCAGGGACTCGTGAACCTCGCCCGGGAAAGCAGAATAAAACCTTCCTTTATCCTGCTCTTTGTGCCTCCTCTCTTCTTTGCCGCAGCCTTGCAGTATCTCCTTGTTCTGTTTGAATAACAGCCTCCTGGTCTATGTACAGGTTCCTGGTGAGCACAATCAAGTCTTCTGAAATTCCTATTTTTCTCAATGTTATTCACAATTTCTATGATCCACAGAATCAAATGTCTGTGCATAGTTAATAAAACACAAGTAAACAACTTTCTGGCATTCTTTGCTTTGAGCCAAGATCCATCTGATAGCAGCTATGATCTCCCTCACTCCACATCCCCTTCTCAATCCAGCTTGCATTTCTGGAAGTTCTTTGTCAATATACTGCTGCAACCATTTTTTAATTATCTTCAGTAAGATTTTATTTGTGTGTGACATCAAAGATATTGTTCAATAATTTCCACATTCTGTGTGATCACCTGTCTTTAGAATGGGTACAAATATGGATCTTTTCCAGTTAGTTGATCAGGTAATGTCTTCCAAATCTCTTGGCATAGCCAAGTGAGTGCCTCCAGCAGGGCATCTGTTTGTTGAAACATCTCACTGGGTATTCCTTCAATTTCTGGACCCTCGTTCTTTGCCAATTCCTTCAGTGCATCTTTGACTTCTTCCTTCAATACCATTGGTTCTTGATGATATGTCACCTCCTGAAATGGATGAATATCAACCAGGTCTTTTTAGTACAGTTACTCTGTGTGTTCTTTCCATCTTCTTTTAATGCTTCCTGCTTCATTCAATATTTTGCCCATAGAATCTTTCAATATTTCAACTCGAAACTTAATTTTTTCCTCAGTTCTTTCAGCTTGAAAAATGCTGAGTGTGTTCTACCCTTTCGGTTTTCTAACTCCAAGTCTTTGCACATTTCATTACAGTAATTGGCTTTGTCTGCTCTAGCTGCTCTTTGAAATCTTCTGTTCAGTTCTTTTTTCTTGTCATTTCTTCCATTTCCTTTAGCTACTCTTCACTCATGGGCAAGTTTCACAGTCTCTTCTGACATCCATTTTGGTCTTTTATTCCTTTCTCATCTTTTAATGACCTCTTGCTTTCTTCATGGATGATGTTCTTGATGTCATCTCATAATTCTTCTTGTTTTCGGTCATTGGTGTTCAATGCATCAAATCTATTCTTTAAATGGTCTACATTCAGCAGGTATATATTTAAGGTTATATTTTGGCTTTCGTGGACTTGTTTTGTCTTCAACTTCAGGTGGAACTTGCATATGAGCAGTTGATGGTCTTTTCTACAATCAGTCCTGACCTTGTTTTGGCTGAACATATTGAACTTCTCCATTGCTTCTTGCCACAGATGCAGTCAATCTGATTCCTGTGTACTCCATCTGGCCAAGTCCATGTGTATACACTATTTGTGTTGTTAAAGAAAGGTATTTGCAATGAGTAAGTAGTTGGTCTTGCAAAATTCTGTTATGCAATCTGCAGTGTCGTGTTTATCACCAAGGTTATAGTTTCCAACTACCTGTGGTCCTTTTTTGTTTCCAACTTTTGCATTGCAGTCACCAGTGATAATTAACACATCTTGATTGCACATTCAGTGAATTTTAGACTGCAGAAGTTTATAAAAATCTTCAATTTCCTCCTCTTTGGGTTTGGTGTTTGGTGCATAAATTTGAATAATAGTAGTATTAAATGGTCTTCCTTGTAGGCATATGGATATTATCCTATCACTGATAGCACTGTACTTCAGGACAGACTTTGAAACATCCTTTGTGATGTTTCACAATGCCATGTCATTTCTCTTTAAATTGTCATTCCCCACAGAGTAGAACATATTGTTGTCTGATTCAAAATTGTGAAAACTGGTCAATTTCAGTTTCCTAATTCCTAGGATACCAATCTTTATGTGTTCCATTTCATTTTTGACAAGTTCCAATATTTCTAGATTTATACTTTGTACATTCCATGTTCTAATTATTAATGGTTGTTATAGCTGTTTCTCCTCAATTTGAGTCATGCCACGTCAGCAAATGGAGGTCCCAAAATCTTTACTTTACCTATATTATTAAGGTTGGTTCTTAGTCATAGTCATAGTTTGAGTGACTTCCAACCTAAGTGGCTCACCTTCCTGAACTTTGTCAGACAATGTTTTCAGGTTATTCATAAATTTGCCTAGTGATGTATCAGATAGCGTTTCTCTGCTATTAGTAAGGTTTTCCCTGGCCAATTCTTTGAGAAGTAGATGGCCTCTTCTTTCTTCCTAGTTGGTCTCAGTCTGTAAGCTGTGTTGAAATCTGTGCACCATATGCAACTCTTCTGGCATTTGAAACACTGGTGGCACAGCCTCAAGCCTCACAGCGACACATAAGCCACCACAGTACAAAAAACTGACAGACAAGTTTGTCTCCCTTAGCTGTGCGAAACCTCTCCACCCTCCCCTTCCATTTTTTTTCCCTGCTTCCTCCCTCTTGGGTGGGTCTGTCTCCCTCCCTTTACCTGGATGCCATGGCTTTGTCATCCCTGACTTTTCCCCCACTTCCTGTCTCTTGGGGTGTTGACCTGTCTCCTTCCCCTTATCTGGATCCTACGGCTCTGTCATCCACAGCTTTTCCCCTACTTCCTGCCTCTTGGGGTTGGGTCTGTCTCCAGGATAGTCTGGAAGGGAACAAAAGATTAGAATCTGGCAGCTTGGGTTCACTTGGGAAAAGTGGAAATAGATGCCACACATGCATACACAAAACCAACAACCTCAACTCCCTCACCCCCCACCCCCACCCCCCACAAAACACTGTCATGCCATCTAGTCAATTCCAAGTGAAAATAACCCTACAGAACAGAGTAGAACTTCCCATAGTGTTTTCAAGGTTGTAAATCTTTACAGAAGCACACCGCCTCATGTCTCACCCACAAAGTGGCTAGTGGGTTCAAAACATCAACCTTTTGGTTTGCAGCCAAATGATTTAACCACTACACCACCAAAGCTCCTGGCATAGATGCCAGCTGCAGCTAAATAATTCTATGGTGGCCCAGATGAACTGAGAATTCAGCATGAACATTCTATCACTCTAACTTTTGATGTTTGTAATTAAAATTTCAGAGAAGCAAGAAAATAAGGAGTATTAGAGGCCTAACACAGGTATAAATGGACAAGACCACATAGCCCTTAGTTCATACCTTTATTATAGGCATTAAAGTAGACATGGACAATATATTGAGGTCATGTTTCTCACAATAAAAGCTTTGAGTGTTGTGGGTAGCCAAGTTTCCTTCCCTAAATAGAGTCCACTTGTCTTCAACCCATGTAAAATCAAGATCTCTGTATCTTTCTTCTGTCTTTACTACCAGCATGAGGCACTTAGTTGCCCACGAATGGAGCCACCTTTTAGGAAACTAAGAAAATGGCCTCTAAGAACCACTCAGAACGAACCAGGGAAGCACAAAACTTTAGTCACTTAATGACAAAGTAGACTCAGAAGTACTGACTTTATTCTCTAATAAGCCTGTGTTGTTGTTGTTATGTGCCATGAAGTTGGACCCGACTCATAGTGACCCCTCCTTGGGTTACCGAGGCGGTATCACTAGGGAAGTAGATTGCCCAACCTTCTTTCGGAGGAGTGGCTGGTGGGTTTGAACTGCCAGCCTTCTGATTAGCAGTCAAATGCCTTAGGCACTATGCTACCAGAGCTCTTAATAAGCCTATATCAGGGAATAAATTAAGGATAGAAGAAAGGATAATGTTACAGATTTTCTGATGGGTATATTTCTCTCCTATCATTTAATGTTAGGAGGAAACAGCATTGATTGTCCCTTGTACATATTAAGTGATCAATAATGTTTGTGGAATAAATGCATTAATAAATTGATTAACACAGAAATAGGCCTTTGTAATGTGAATATACATGCTTTTTGAACCTCTGGTATTTTCTGGAGAGATTGGAATTCGTTTAAAAAATTGTAATATTCAAGGAACATGGGTGCTGTGTTGCAGAGAATCAAACAACAATGATAGGATAGCAGAAGTGGCACTTATAGAGCTATTTTTATCCTCTCTGAGATCCTGGTATATTCTTGGAAGGGTATGCTACTGAAAATTAATTACCTTAACTATCAGAAGCTAGAGGTGGGGAGAAAATAAAATAATTCAGAATTCTTTTCCTCTTGAGTATCATTTTAGAAAAACCCATGAATTGAGTCTACATAGTTTTTAGTTGAAAAAAAGCTTTATAAACTATGGATCAGTACATGTATTAAAGAGAATTTCATTGCTAGAATTAGTGTATTTTATCTCCTTGAAACAAACTTTGTTTATTCACAAGGGAATCAAGGTATCAAAATGTTATATATCTCATGTCAGTGTTAAAGGAAATCTTGGAGAATTGCGTTAATAGAAATTAAAAAAAAAAAAAAAAAACCTCACTATTAATAGAGCTGTTGGATAACAGTTGACTAGAGAGTTATCAAAGGATCTCACAAGCCAAATACCTCACCAACAGCAAAAGAATTACAGAAAAGTAAACCCACATGAATGTCTGTTGGTTATGACACTCTTAATTGTCTATCTAAAGCCTGCCAAAAACAGTAGGCTGGGCTCCTATGCCAAGCAAGCTCACTTTCTTCAGCCTCCTACACAGTTGTTATCAGTTGCCATTTAGTCAGCTCTGACTCATGGCAACTTTACGGATACCAGAACAAAAAGTTCCCAGGTCCTCCACCATCCTCAGGATCATTGGTGCGTTTGAATCTATTGTTACAGATGTTCTATAGTGCCTTACAACTTAAGGGCTCATCTTCTAGCACTAGATCAGATAATATTCTGGTGTGATTGCAGTATAGTTTCTTGTTTAATATGGCCCTTTTAGTCATAGTCTTCTGTTTTGTGATGTATTGTAAATCTGGTGGCATAGTGCCTAAGGCACTTGACTGCTAACCAGAAGGTTGGTGGTTCAAACCCACCAGCCACTTCTAGGAAAGAAGATTGGGAGGTGTACTTCCATAGTGATACTGCCTCAGAAACCCAAGGAGAGGTCTCTATGATTTGGAGATGACTCGACAGCACATAACAGCAACAACAACAACAATGCCTGTAGTTATGATCCCGTTTTGGAATAAGCTGTCTGTTGTGTTGATGAGACAGGATTAGAGTGGGCTGTATCTTGAGTCCTGCCTTAGTGGAGAGTGTGACTCAAGGGTATATATGTGAATGGTCTGGAATACAGCTCTCTTGCTCTGTATCCAGCATCTAGTTCATCATCATCTCATGTCCAAATTTGAGACAGCAGCAAGTTTTCTAACCTGCCAATTAGGGTTCATCAGCCCATCATGTGAGTGAGGAGAATCCTCCATACCAATGCCTGGGCCATAGATTTGGGACTTACCAGCCTCCACAACCATTCTCTTGGCAGTTTGTGAGTTCTGTGAGATGTTACCACAAAATATGGAACCCTAAAATGGGAGGGAGTGTACTGAGCAGAGAAGGAGGAGTTGATGTTAAAGATGATGGAGTGGCACAGCAGTTTGGAGAAGTTGGAGATCTGGAATATTTTTAACCTCTGCATCATAGGGACGACTATGGTGCTGATCCTTCTAAAATAAATCATTTGAGCAGTGATCTATAGTGCTTTCACTGAATAATTTTTGGAAGTAGATCACAATGTCCTTCATCTCAGTCTGTCTTAGTCTGGAAACTCCATTGACAACTGTCCACTATGGGTACCCCTGATGGTATTTGAAATACCAATGGCATAGCTTCCAGCACTGTAGCAACATGCTAGTCACCACAATACAACAAACTGACAGGTAGAAACTACAAATTCATTGTTTTATAATTTAGATAATACTACCAAGTACTAACAGATGATGAGGGATAGGGAAAGACCAACTTTGTCCACTCAGTGTGGTTTCTTATCAATTTAAATAGATGCCTCAAGAGATATATTGTTGTTGTTAGGTATCGTTGTGTCAGCTCTGACTCATAGTGACCTTATATACAACAGAATGAAACACTGTCTGGTTCTCTGCCAGCCTTACAATCATTGCTATACCTGAGCCCATCATTGCAACCACTGTGTCAATCCATCTTGTTGAGGGCCTTCTCCTTTTTTGCTGACCCTCCACTTTACCAAGCATGATATCCTACTCCAGGGAATGGCCCCTTCTGAAAACATGACCAAAGTAGGTGAGATAAAGTCTGGCCATTCTTGCTTTCAAGGAGCATTCCTGCTGCACTTCCTCCAGGACAGATTTGTTAATACTTCTGGGAGTCCATGGTACCCTCATTATTCTTTACCAACACCACAACTCAAAAGCATCAACTATGGGTTAAAGTCCTTAATAGGTTTAAATGCGTAATGAATAAGGAATAGCTCCAGTAATGCATAGTGGCAGTGATAATGGATACATACTGTTTCAGGTGCCACAGCTGTAGCATTTCTTATAAAAGCATCCTTTGTCCAGCATTACAAGTGTGTGTCAGTGATGCAAGCCTTGGAGGCTGTAATCAGTGGAGGCAGCTTGTGTTGTCTTTACCAACCTGGTTCTGCTGTATGATTTTGGGCATTGCTCCTTATGTGTGTCTTTTGAGACTGGCTGTCTGTTCTTCTTGGAAATTCTGTGAGTCTCCAAGTATCTTTTTAATACTCCCCCACCCCTTGCTTAAATTGTAATGTTTTTATTTGTAATGAACTATATCATTGTCTTTAGCAAAAAATTAGGATCACAATGAAAGCCTGCATGAAGTCTCTTTGAAAATATTTCTGAAGAGGGACAGATTTGTAAGACTTCTAACTATTATGTGGAGCAGATAGCACCTTAGGAGAGTTTAAGCAGCAACCAGATGTGATACCTGACTTTAGTACCTTGCCTCAATCCATCAGTTATCAGCAAAAAGACTTTCTTTGGGAAGCAATGTGGTAGCAGATAAAAGATCATGGTCCCTGGAGTTAGAAACTCTACCATTTATAAGATCTGTAACAAGTTGATTAACCTCTCTGAGACTTAAAAAAAAATTAAATGTATATAAAGTATATGGCCAATATACTTCTGTAAAGACTGCCTTGGAAACTCAAGGAGGGGTCGATATGAGGCGGGACTGACTTCAT
>NW_006922092.1:1207086-1208241 GCF_000298275.1 Orycteropus afer afer | reverse complement strand
CCTCTCTATCAAGGATCTCCTACATAGATCCCCTTCCAAGGGGATGACAGTAGTAGCCAGGCACCATCTAGTTCTTCCGGTCTAATAGTCATATATGCTGCAGATCAGATGGTGTACCAGTTGCTAGGACTAATTGTTTGCATGAATTTTGGTTTTCTTCATTCTTCTTTGCTCTGGAAGAGGAGAGACCCATTGTTGCATCTAGATGGCAGCTTGCCAGCTTTTAAGATCCTAGTCGCTACTCCCCAAAGCAGGAGGTGGAACAATGTTTTGTGAAGTATGTTATGCCAATTGAGCTTGATGTTCCCTGTGACTATGGTCCCAAGCCCACAGGTTCAACTACTCGGTCCCTCTGGTAGCTAAATGTGACCAAATAGTGACCAAAACCTTGCCCCTTGTCAGCTCTACTATACACCTGGGAATTCTGATCTTTCACATAAACTTATAGGACCATTGTCTGCCAACCCTATATATGTTTTTGGATATACTCCCCATTTCATAGACATACCTAATCGGTCAGCCTGTCCACCCATCTATCCAACCATATACCCATGTTGCCTTCACTGACTGTGCAGTACTATATGGGGAAAAGGGTTCAGATTTGTTGTCTGTACCTCCCATGTATCTCTCTATGTCTTTCTCATCTCCAATGGTGCTATATTGGTCACTCCCATTTGGTACATTGCCCTTCTCTTCACCCAAAGCCATACTTATCTCTATCAATCTAACAGCGTTCCCTCCCCACCCCTCCCATCCCTGGTAACCAACAAAGAAAATTTCCTTCTACAGATAAACTTTTCCTTAACGTTTACAACAATGGACTAATACAATATTTGTGCTTTTGTGATTGACTTATTTCACTCAGCATAATGTCCTCCAAGTTCATCCATGTTATGTGGTGTTTTGCAGATTTTACATTATTCTTTAGCGTTGCATAGTATTCCATTGTGTGAATGTACCATAGTTTGGTTATCCATTTCTCAGTTGATGGACACCTAGATTGTTTCCATCTTTTGGCTATCGTAAATAGTGCTGCGATGAACATGGGTATGCATATATCTCTTCTTGTCATGGCTCTCACTTCTTTAGGGTATATACCTAGTAATGGAATGGCTGGGTCAAATGGTACTTCTAATTCCAACTTTCGAAGGAATC
>NW_006922092.1:1200201-1201598 GCF_000298275.1 Orycteropus afer afer | reverse complement strand
ATAATTCTTTTGAATTCCTTATCAGAGAGTTCCAATGCTGCTTCTTCCTCAGGGATGTGTTTGGGGTCTGTATCCTACTCCCTTGTTTCTACCACCTTATCCTTCTTTTTTGTATGGATTGTGATGGTCTATTGTCTCCAAGTCATCATGGCATTATTGTATTTAGATCTTTGTTAACTGTTTGTGAAGATCAGCCATGGGTGATTCAGTCTCTTCTTGGTGGTTTTTTATCATTGGCCTGTTGGTGGAGAAGGAGGTAGTGGCTCTCGCTCAGTAAGTGAAGTTGCAGGAGGTGTGGGTGTAGTTGTGTCTTATGGGCACTGTTGTTGTCTCCCACTCAGTTAGGCATAAATTACAATTGAATAACGATCAAAAAACTAAAAGCATATGGACAAAAAACACACCATGTAATCACACATGAACAGTAACCAAAAAAAAAAGAAAGAAAAAAGGGAAAAAGATGAAGAAAAAAATAAGAAAACCTACAATATCTGGGGATAGGGCACTAAGCGAAAAAAGTTAGAGAAGGAGAAATGAAGTAAAAAAAATGGGAGAAATGCAAAAAGTAAAACAAGGGATGGGTTTAACCATGAGAAAAAAAGGGGGGGAAAAATAAACCTTAAATTAAAAAAAAAATTTCAGCCGAGAACAGGGAAAAGAAAAAATGCTGAAAACTTGGACTGGGAGGGGAAAATTAAGAATAATAGTTAAAAGGACAAAAGTGTTAATAATAATAGTTGTTTTAAAACAGAGAAATACAGTCAACTAATCACCAGAAAAGAGAAAGCAAAAAATAAATAAATAAATGTAAAAAAGAGAAAAAAAAATCAAATCAGTGGAAGACAGGGCAGGGCACCCAGGCTCTGTCTAAGTGCAAAGACTGTGATGGAGTTCCTGTGGACCCAGAAGGTAGGTGGGAGTGCGGGATGGCTGCATCTCCGTTCACCAAGCAGGTGTGGGGTATAAGAGTAACAAGAGGAATGTCGTACCTTTTCAGTCTTGCAGGTCGGGAGTGTCCTTGGGGTTGCTGGAAAGCAGAATGTGTTCTTAAGCCCCAGGAATCTGCCAAAATGCTGTCTCTTTAAATATCCAAAATAGTCAAGCCGCTTTTAAACCTTCAAAATGGTGGCACTCTCCGGACCGGGAAAAGTCCACAGCTCAGCCAACCTTTCTCTTCACCTTCTCTGTTTATACTCCAACCACCAGAGCAGTCCTCTGTGCAGTCCCTGTCTAGCAGGGCTGATTTTTAGGTTAATTCTTAGATCCTGCCACCACTTGGGAATCTCCAAGCTGTCTGTGCCGTCAGGGTAGCTCACGATCGCTGCCAGACCTCAGCTCCGTATGTCTCCTTTTTTGGTATTTTCATGCAAATTCTTCTGCTAGTTGGGGTCTAGTCC
>NW_006922092.1:1185096-1199426 GCF_000298275.1 Orycteropus afer afer | reverse complement strand
CCTTGGAAGGAAGATGGGGCAATCTACTTCCGTAGTGATACTGCCTCGGAAACCCAAGGAGGGGTCGCTATGTGTCGGGTCCGACTTGACGGCACATAATAACAACAACAATATCTATAGAAAGAGCATTTGAAGAGACCAGACCATGAAGTGTCAAACTTTTGCTGAAAGGAGTAGGAAAAGAGTTGCTCAAGAACAAGTGAAAGACTTTACATGGCATTGGATTGGCAGAAACAAGCAGAAGGAAATGAAGTAATGTAATCTGAATGGTTCTATGATTTAAAAAAAAAAAATTGTTTGGCATACATAGTAGATATTGTTGTTTTTGTTGTTACATATTGCTAAGTGGATTCCAACACATAATTACTATATATATTACAGAACAAAACACTGTCTGGCTTGTGCCATCTTCACAATCATTGCTATGTTTGAGCTTATTGTAGTCACTGTGTCAATCCATCTCATTGAGGGTCTTCCTCTTTTTAATTGATCCCCTACCAAGCATGATGTCTTTCTCCAGGGGATTGGTCCCTTCTGATAACATGTCCAAAATAAGTAAGATGAAATCTCACCATCCTCACTTCTAAAGAGCATTCGGACTGTACTTCTTTCAAGACAGGTTGGTTCATTCTCCTGGAAGTCCATTGAACACTTGATATGCTTTACCAACATCATAATTCAAAGGCATCAACTCTTATTTGGTCTTCATTATTTGTTATCCAGCATCCACATGCATGTGAGGCAATTGAAAATACCATGGCACAACCTAGTCCTCAAAGTATTATCTTTGCTTTCTAATACTTTAAAGAGGTCTTTGGCAGCAGATTTTCCTAATGCAATATGTCATTTGTTTTCTTGACTGGTGCCTCCAGGGGTGTTGATTGTGGATCCAAGTAAAATGAAATCCGTGACAACTTCAATCTTTTCTCCATGAATTCTGATGTTGGTTATTAGTCCAGTTGTGAGGATTCTTGCTTTCTTTATGTTGAGGTGTAATCCATATTAAAGGCTGTAGTCTTGATCTTTATCAGTAAGTGATTCAAGTCCTCTTTGCTTTCAGCAAGCAAAGTTGTGTCATCTGCATACCTCAGGTTGTTAATGAATTTTCTTCCAATCCTGGGAGCATATTCTTCTTCATATATCCCAGCTTCTCAGATTTTATGCTCAGCACACGGATTGAACAAATATGGTGAAAGAACACATTATGACATTATTAGCATTATTCATTTATGAAAATATTTCTTTATTATGAAATTCTATAAAGATATACTCTGAGGTATATATACTTGGAGAATGAGACCAGAAAGAGCATTCCAAACACGAGTCACAGACTTCTTTATATTTATTTATTTTCTTTTTTTGATATTAGGTACCACTAAAATGAGTCTTAGTGCAGCAGTGGTTAAAGTATTCATCTGCTAACCTGTGTCAGTGGTTTGAATCCACTAGTAGTTCTCTGGGAGAAAGATGTAGCCATCTGTTTCCACAAAGATTAGAGCCTTGGAAATCCTATGAGACAGTTCTACTCTGTCCTAGAGAGTCACTATGAGTTGGACTTGACTCGACAGCAATGGGTTTGGTTTTCCTTTTGGTTTTCACAATAAAGTCTTCATATTTAGTGCTTTAAATCTGTGCTTATAAAACACTGTTGTGGAGAACTTGTTAAAACCTAGATTCCAAGAGACATCACCTCTTCATTCTAATTTATAAATTTGGGGTACAGCCCAAGAATATTTCTTTTCTGCCTGCTTTCCACTGAGATATAATTCACATACCATAACATTAACTTTTTTAAAGTGTAGAATTCAATGATTTTTAGTATACTCACAAAGTTGTACAACTATCACCACATCTGATTCCAAAAGAGTTTCAACACTTCAAAAGAAAATTCTGTCACCCATTAACAATTACGTTCTGTCTCTCCTTCACAGCTCTTGGCAATCACTAATCTTGTTTCCTCTATGGACTTGCCTATTTTAGATTTAAAAAAAGAAAACACCTCACTGCCTTCGAGTCAGTCCAGACTCATAGTGACCCTTCCTTGGGTTTCCTAGGAGGTATCTCTATGGAAGTCGATTGCCCAATCTTCTTTCTGAGGAATGGCTGGTGGGTTTGAACTGCCAGCCTTCTGGTTAGCCGTCAAATGGTTTAGGCACTACACCACTAGAGCTCCCCCTATTCCAGATATGTCATATATACTGAACCATACAATATGTAACCTTTTGTGTTTGAGTTCTTTCACTTAGCATAATGTTCTCAAAGTTAATCCATGAATTATGTACTTCAATACTTTATAAATGAATAATATTCCACTGTATGGATATAACACCTTTTAAATTTTTTACTTTTTTCTTTGTCAACTTTTGATTGAGTAAAAGTTTGCAGAGCAAATTGGTCTTCCATTCACACACATTTTGTTTTGTGACATTGATTGTAATCCTCACAGTGTAGCAGCACTCTTCCCACGTTCTCCTTTTGTTTACTGTTTCCATTCATCTTTCTTTGTTGTTCCTTCCTGTCTTCTGTGTTTTATCCCTGGTCAAATATTACCCTTTTGGTGTCATATAGTTGATATTTCTAAGGAGTTCATACTTCCCTGGTGCTATTGTTCACCTTATAGGTCTGTCTACAGTTTGGCTGTAAGTTGAGCCATGGAAGTGAGTTCAGTTCCAGGCTTGAAGCGTGACTATAGGCCATAGTCTCAGGGGTTCCATCAGTCTATATCAGATCAGTAAGCCTGGTCTTTTCTTATTATTTTGTGTTTTGTTCCAAATTTTTCTTTTGCTCTAACCAGGGCTTTCTATTGTGACCCCTTTCAGAGTGGTTAACAGTGGTAGCAGAGTACCATCTAGTTCTCAGAGTCTTGAAAGCTGAGGACTAATTGTTTCCATGTGTCTTTGATTTTCCACATTTTCTTTGCTCCAGATGAGGACACCAATAGGTGCACTTTAGATGACTGCTCACAAGGTTAACTCCCCAGGCAAAGCAGGATGTAGACTTGTTGTTGTTGTTGTTATGTGCCGTCAAGTCAGCCCTGACTCATAGCGACCCCTCCTTGGGTTTCCGAGGCAGTATCACTACAGAAGTAGGATTGCCCAACCTTCCTTCCGAGGAGTGGCTGGTGGGTTTGAACCACCAGCTTTCTGGTTAGCAGTCAAGTGCTTTAACCACTATGCTACCAGACTATGTTATGCCAATTGATCTTGATGCCCCCTGTGATTATGATCCTGAGCTCCTCATTCCCTCAAAGTATTTAGTTATGACTAAAAAGTTTTCATAATTTTGCCCCCATATGCTCTACTATATTTATGGATGTATTTCCAGCACATATAAATACATACATCCGTGGGTGTAGTCCTATTCCTCTTTCCACATTTGTTCAGCTTGCATGTCTATCTATGTCTCCACTCATAGATTATTGTTATTGATGTTATTGCAGGACTGTGTATGTAATAGTATTTACATTTATTGACTTTAACTCTTGTGTTCTCTCAGCATCTTCCTTTGTCATGATCATTTTGTGATGACCTTTGTACATGACAATTGTATATTGTCTTTCCCTTCACCCATGTTAATATGCATCTACCCTCTAGTTAGTGATTTGCACTCCCTCCCCATCTCATTCCTGGTAACCTTCAAAGACTGTTTTTTTCAGTGTTTGAAAGTTTTCCTGACTTTTTATAGTAGTAGTCTCAAACAATATTTGTGCTTTTGTGATTGACTAATTTCATTCACCATAATGTCCTCCAGGTTAATTCACATCATGACGTGCTTCACAGATTCATTATTATTCTTTAATGTTATGTAGTATTTCATTGTGTGTATGTACCAAATTTTGTTTATCCATTTATCCCTTGATGGACACTCATGTTGTTTACATCTTTTGCTGTTCTGAATAGTGCTGTGATGAGCATGGGTGTGCATATATCTGCTTGTGTTATGGCTTTTATCTGGTAGCACATGCCTAAGGCACTTGACTGCTAACCAGGAGGCTGGCGGTTCAAACCTACCAGCCACTCCATGGAAGGAAGGTTGGGCAATCTACTTCCGTAGTGATACCTCCTTGCAAAACCCAAGGAGGAGTCACTAAGATTTGGGTCCAACTCAATGGCACATAGCAACAACAACAAAATTCATCACAGTATTGTTTCATGTGTTTGTTAGCTGCTTGAATGTCTTTTTTGGTGAAGTATCTCTGTTCATTTCCTCTCTCCATTTTTAAATTGGATTGTTTTCCTTTTTGTTGTTGAAGTGTTGAAGTTTTCTATAAATTTTAGAGATTAGTCCCTTGTTCAATATGTCATGGCCAAGAATTTTTTCCCAGTCTACAGGATCTCTTTTTAGTCTTTTGGTAAAGTCTTATGATGTGCATAAGTGTTCATTTTCTAGGAGGTCCCCATCATCTAGTTTGTCTTCTGCTATTTGTGTCTGTTTTAGTTACATTTGGTAGTATATTTACGCTATGTATTAGAGTCTCTAAGTTTGTCTTTATTTTTCCTTTGATGATCTTCACGGTTTTTGGTTTTACATTACATCTTTGATCCATCTTGAGTTAGGTTTTGTATATGGTGACAGATATGGATCTGTTTCATTTTTCTGCAGATGGACATCCAGTTTTGCCAACATCATTTGTTAAAGATACTATCACTTCCCCATTGAATTGATTTTGGCTCTTTATTAACAATCAGCTGTCCATAGGTGAATAGATTTACTTCTGGGTTCTCACTTCTATTCCACTGGTCTATACATCTGTCACTGCACCAATACCAGGGGTTTTTGACTACTGTGGCTGTGGCTAAGATGGGAAGTATGAGACCTCCTATTTTCTTCTTCTTTAGTATTGCTTTGCTTATCTGGGGTCTCTTTCCTTTCCTTATAAGGTTGATGATTTTTCCATGTCTTTAAAGGACAATGATGGGATCTGGATTGGGAATGCATTATATCTGTAGACTGCGTTGGGTTGTTTTGACATTTTCACAGTGTTGTTTTGACATTTCACAGTGTTAAGTCTTCCTATCCATCAGCATTAGGCACTATGCTACCAGGAGTTCTGGTAACATAGTGCCTAAGGCACTTGACTGCTAACCAGAAGGCTGGTGGTTCAAACCCACCAGCCACTCCTCGGAAGGAAGGTTGGGTAATCCTACTTCCGTAGTGATACTGCCACGGAAACCCAAGGAGGGGTCACTATGAGTCGGGGCCGCCTCGATGGCAAATAACAACAACAACAACAACATCCATCAGCATGGCATGTTACTCCATTTATGCAGTCTCATTTGGTTTCCTGTATAGGCCTTCTGGGTGGCTATTGTAAATGATATTGTTTTCTTGATGATTTCTTTTTCAAAGTTCTCTTTGTTAGTGTTGTTGTTGTTATGTGCCACCAAGTCGGACCTGACTCACAGCATCCCCTCCTTGGATTTCCGGTATCACTATGGAAGTAGATTTCCCAAACTTCCTTCCAAGGAGTGGCTTGGGGGTTTGAACTGCCAGCCTTCTTGTTAGCAGACAAGTGCCTTAGGCACTATGCTACCAGAGTTCCTTTTGTTAGTGTAGAAGAATTCAACTGCTTTTTTGTATGTTGATCTTTTACCAGCCACTTTGCTGAATTCCCTATCGGTTCTAGCAGTTTTCCTGCTGAGTCTCTAGGATTTTCTATGCATAGGATCATGTTATCTCCAAATAGAGATATTTTTACTTCTTCTTTGCCAATTTGGATGTTTTTTATTTCCCTTTCTTGCCTTATTGCTCTGGTTAGGACTTCCAACACAATATTGAATAGAAATTGTGATAAAGGGCATCCTTGTCTGTTTCCCATTCTCAAAGGGAATATTTTCAGTCTCTGTCCATTGAGACTAATAATGGCCATCGGTTTTGTGTATATGCCCTTAATTATATTGAGGAATTTCCTTTGTTATTTTATTTTGCTGAGTATTTTTATCAAGAATGGGAATTGGATTTTGTCAAATGCCTTTTCTGTATCAATTGACAGAATCATGTGGTTTTTTGCCTTTGTTTTATATATATGGTGTTGACTGTTTCTCTAATGTGGAACCATCCTTGCATGCCTGGTATGAATCCCACTTGGCTGTAATGTATTATTTTTTTATATGTTCTTGGATTCTATTGGCTATTATTTTGTTGAGCATTTTTGTGTGTCCATGTTCATATGGACTATTGGCCTATAATTTTCTTTTTTAGTGATTTTTTTTTTTTTTTTTTTTTGCCTGGTTTTGGTATTAGGGCTTTGCTTGCTTCATAGAATGAGTTTGGGAGTATTCCACCTTTTTCCGTGTTTTGGAATAATTTGAGTAGAACTGGTGTCATCTCTTTCCAGTGAAGTTGCCTGAGCCAGAACTTTTCTCAAACTGAAAGAACTGAAGCAAAAATTTAAGCCTCAAGTTGCAATACTGAAAGTTTCTATGTGTAACATGTTGAATGATGCAGGAAACATTACAATAAGTTGGAGGGAATACACAGAGTCACTGTACCAAAAAGAATTGGTTGACGTTCATGCATTTCAGGAGGTGGAATGTGACCAAAACCGACAGTTTTGAAGGAAGAAATCAAAACTCACTGAAGGGATGGACGGAAAAGAAGACTCCAAGAATTCATGGGATATGTATTGAGATATTTCAACAAACAGATGTTATGCTGGAGGTACTTACTCATGTCTGCCAAGAAATTTGGAAGACAGCTATCTGACTAACTGACTGGAAGAGACCCATATTAGGTGGTCCCATAGAATGTGGAAATTATCCAGCAATATCATTAATATCACAGGCAAGCAAAATTTTGCTGAAGGTAATTCAAAAACAGTTGCAGCAATATACTGACAGGGAATTTCCAGAAATGCAAGTTGGATTCAGAAGAGGACATGGAATGGGGGATATCATTGTTGATGTCAGATGCATCTTGGCTGAAAGCAAAGAATACCAGAAAGATGTTTACCTGTGTTTTATTGACTATGCAAAGGCATTCGACTGTGTGGATCATAATAAATTATGGATAACATTGTGAAGAATGGAAATTCTAGGACATTTCATTGCTGTCCTCAGGAACCTTTACATAGACCAAGAGGCTGTTGTTTGAACAGGGGCAACGGCTATGGCTCGATCCTACCGGCTCACATGAATGAGCAGCCCCACACTCCAGAACCAAGTTGGTGAAGGCCTCGCTCTTTGAAACCTAGGGGGCTGTGATCGTTCCACCCCCAAAGGCCATGGTCCTACCCTTTCAGGCTGAGGCAGCTCTGCTTCCATTACCTTGGTCTCTCCGCTTCTGCTGATTGATGCCAAAGGCAACCCACTCTGCTGAAAAAACCTGCCCAAAAAGCACTCAGCTTTTTTGCTCCATGGGCCGGCCAACCTGCTGCTGTCACTGTCTCATGCCTTTTCTCCTGGCTCTGTTCCTGCCGTCTCTCATGCCGGTCTCTTGCCGTCTGTCATGCTGTACACCAGGGTCTCTCTGCCAGGGTCTCAGGTCAAGGATGCACTCCAATCCTGTTTTCCACATTTTAGATATCTGTCAGAGCAGCACCTCACTCCCAGTACCAAATTCTGTTCTGGTTACCTAGTGCTGCTCTGACAAGAAATATACCACAAATGGTATGGTCGTAGCAAACAGGAGTTTATTCTTACAATTTGGAGGCTTTAAGTCCAAGCGCAAGGTGCCAGGCCTTCACCAACTTGGTTCTGGAGTGTGGGGCTGCTCGTTCATGTGAGCCAGTGGATGGAGCCATAGCCGCTGCCCAAGAGTGAAGGGGTGGGGCTTCCATGCCCAAGAGGGAAAGGAATGGGGCCTGCCAGGCCAAGGGGGTGAGGTCGCCATTAAGGAACTAGGAGACTGGAGCCACCCAGTGGAGGACACTTGTACAGATACCACCCATTGAAGATCTGTACAGGTGCCAAGTTGACAAGGGATGGAATTGTGGTGGTTATGTTTGTGTGTCAACTTGGCTAGGCCTGGTTGAGTGGCTGGGCAGCTGGATGTAGATTCCCCATGATGAGACTGCTAATCGACTCCATTGTGGAATCTACTATGAGCAACTGAGTAGCTGCCTTTGGGTATGTGGTCTGCTTCCTGTATATAAGGAGAAGTTTTGAGAATGATCTCTAGCCTATGGCATGCTTGGACCCTGCATGTAGCCATGTCATTGCTCAGCAGCCTGCTATGCTCTGCCGATGTTGGGTCTTGCAATGGACTTAAGTTGATGGCCTGCCGTGTGGTTTGGTAACATTGGAATTGTGCCTTTTTACTTGTCAACCTTGGGGCTTCTCAGCTTCAGCAGCCACCAGCTGTCTGAGTGAAGAAATGCCTCTAGCTCCAGTGGGCCAGGAGCAGGAGGCAGAGCTGGACCCCAAAGGTGAGGGGCTTTCACCCCGCCCCTAGAGCCTGGCACTTTGAACTTGGACTTAAAGCCTCCAAATTGTAAGAATAAACTCCTGTTTGCTAAGACCGTCCTATTTGTGGTATATTTCTTGTCGGAGCGGCACTAGGTAACCAGAACAAGAACACAGGGATACTGCATAGTTTAAAATCAGGAAGGGTATGAGTCAGAGTTGCATCCTTTTACCATACTTAATCTATATACTGAGCAAATAATCCAAGAAACTGAACTATAAGACAAAGAATGTGGACTGGAGGAAGAGTAATTAACAACCTGTGATATGTGGATGACATATCCTTGTTTGCTGAAAGTGCAGATGACTTGAAGCACTTACTGATGAAGATTAAAGACAACAGTCAGTAGTATAAATTACATCTCAACATAAAGAAAATGAAAATCCTCACAACTGGAGCAATAAGTAGAATCATAATAAACGGAGAGAACACTTAAGTTGTCAAAGATTTCATATTAGTTGGTTCACAATCAACATCAATGGAAGCGGTAGTCAAGAAATAAGAAGCCATATTGCATTGGGAAAATGTGTTGCAAAAGACCTTTTTCAAGTGATGAAGAGCAAAGATGTCTCTGTGAAGACAATGGTATGCCTAACCGAAGCCATGGTATTTTCAATCACCTCTCATTTCACATATGAATGTGAAAACTAGACAATGAATAAGGAAAACCAAAGAAGAGTTAAAAGTTCTGAGCTGTGGTGTTGGCGAAGAATACTGAAAGTACCATGGAGTGCCAGAAGAATGAACAAATCTGTCCCGGAAGAAGTGCAGCCAGAATGCTCCTTGGAAGCGTCTGACCTACTTTGGTCATGTTGTCAGAAGGAACCATTCACTGGAGAAGGATATCATGCTTGGTAAAGTGGAGTGTCAATGATAAAGGGGAAGGCCCTTAACAAGATGGATCGACACAGTGGCTGTCACAATGGGCTCAGGTATAGCAAGGATTGTGTGGCTGGTGCGGGACCAGACGGTGTTTTGTTCTGTTGTACATAGGGTCGCTCTGAGCGTGAGCTGACTTGATGGCACCTGACAACAGCAAGAATATCTGAGTTGATTTCTGGGTGATGTTGTCATGCATCTTAATGTCCAGTGGAGTCATGTATCTTAATGTCCAGTGGCATCTACTATTATTAATTCTGTGTCTGGAGGAGTCCTTTTAGCATTTCTGGTAATGTCAGTTTGGTTTTTACAAATTCCCTTAATTTCTATTTATCTGGGAATGTCCTAATTTTGTCATCATATATGAGGGGCAATTTTGCTAGGTATATAATTCTTGGCAATTTTTTTCTTTCAAGGTTTTCTATATGTTGTCCCATTTTCTTCTGCCTGCCTGGTTTCTGCTGAGAACTCAGAGTTTAATCCCATTGTTTCTCCTTTGTGAATTAATTTTTATTTTTCTCCCAAGCTGTTTTCAGGATTATTTCTTTGACTTTGGTTTTGGAAAGTTTGACTACAATATGTCTTGGTAACTATCGTTTGGGGTGTATCTTATTTGGGACTCACTGAGCATCTTCAATGCAAATTTCTTATCTTTCATGATCTTAGGGAAGTTTTCTTGCATAAAATCTGCAACAATTTTCCTAGTCCTTTTTGTTGTCTCTTCCTGTTCTAGATTTCCGATTACAGATCAGGTATTCCTCTTGATTGTGTCCCACATAATCCTTAGGCTTTCTCTGTTGTTTTCATTCTTTTTTCTAATTGTTCCTCTATAAATTAATATTAATATATTTGTCTTCTGTTTATGCAATTCCACTCCTTTGTCCTAGCAATGCATTATCTATTTCTGAAATTTTGGTATTAATCTGGGTTTCTATTTGCTGTGGTTTCCAACTTTTCATTTATTTTGTCAATTTCTTCTTGTATAGTTTTTCTGAATTCTTCTAGAGTTTTGTCTGTGTTTTCTTTGATTTTGTCTATTGTCTCCTCGAAACTTTTCTCAATTTTATTTAGATTGAAGGTACCTAAAGATAATTCTTCTGAACTTTCTATCAGGTAACTGCAATAGCATTTCTTCCTGTAAAAGACTTTCTGCTCCTGTAGTTTGGTCATTTGTTTGCACTCTCATGTTTTGTTTTTTTGTCTGTGGGTGATTTGAAGTTGTCTGTTGTCTTTGAGATACTTCCATGTTATTGTTCTAGTTTGTTGATTGTATGTTCATTTATTTTGCCCTGATTTTTTGTTTTGCTCTTTTTTAATATAGCCAAGCAATAGAGCAGGTGCATTACACTGGTTGCTAGTTTGGCAACATGGAGGTGCTCACCACTTGTCTCTGGGTGAATGTGGTAGTGGGTGGGAGTGTGAGAATGAGTCTCTGATCACTGATCATATACAGCAGGTGAAAGAAGGCTGTGTGGGTAATGAAGGTTATCTATCATCATTGATCCAGTGGTGCTAGAGATTGTGGTGGCACTTATCCAGTGAATGGGACAACAGGTGGGGACATGGCTGGGAAGAGTCACTAGTACCCAACTACTAGAGAAAGACAGAAATAAAAAAAGGGGAAGAGGGGAAGGAGAAAAATCAAAAGAATAAAATAAGGGTGTGTATAGAAGGAAGATCTAAGAAGAAAGAAAAAAAAAAAGAAAACAAACCCAAAACAAATGTGGCACAATGTAAACACAATGCTAGGTGCCAAACATGGCTGTTGTGGAAATGTGGCACTAGCTCTATGGTAGCACATGCCACTGAATATTAAGGATCAAGAGCTGCGCTACTGAATGTGGAGGTAGTCGTGGGCCAGGCACTTGCTCAGTTGGATCAAAACTATAATAATAAGAAGAAAATGGGGATGGGAATGGTGGTAGAAGAGAAAGAAAATAAGAAAAAAGACAAAGGGCAAGAAGAATTGAGAAGAAAGAAAAAAAAAAAAGAGCGGAAAAAAAAAAAACTGGCACAACTGTTAACAGCCAAACACAAGTGCAGTGGGAATATGGAGTTCACACTGGAGAAGCATGAACCACTGTCCCAGGATGGGTGGTTGTGGATACTGTTGACCACAGAGTGGGAGCAGGTTCCTACTCTGTCAGGCTATTTTAAATAAATAAACAAAATAGGGGAGGTAAAGAGGGTTTGGCTCTGGTAAAGATACAGTTAAGAGTAATCTTGTACATGTTTTCCCATTTTCTAAAAGAAAAGAAAGAAGAGGAAAACAAGGGGGAGAAGAGGATAGAACTACAAAGAAGGAAAAATGAAAGAAAAAAAAAGCAGCACAGTACTGGCAAAAGTGCCAGTCACCAAATATGGCTACACAAAAATGCAGGATTTGCTCCATGAAAGCACGTACCTCTGACTTGGGAATGGTGGGGCTGGTGCTGCTAACCACATGGGCAGCAGGACTGATGGGCACCCACTCTTCAGTATCTAAAATAAAAAGAAAAAGGGTAAAGAAAGAAAAAAGAATGGAAAGGAACAAAAGAGGAGGGAGGAAGGAAAAACTAAGTAGAATGATAAAGAAAAATAGTAAGGGGAAATAAGCATAGCACTGGCAGTTGGGGGAGTCTGACTGGCTGCCAGGTGGCTGAGGGTAAGTGGCAGTGCCTCTGATAACCAAGAGGTTATGCAAGGTACAGGAGAAGGTCGCACCTATCTGGCCTCCCAATCACTGATGGGGATGATGGTGCAGTCCTGGGAAGTAGAGCTGGTTCTTGTTACCAGGTTCCTGTTCCCATGAGAATGCTGTCTGCAATAATTCAAAATGGCCACATTGTGCCTTTTGGCAGTTTACCACTCCTTGCTGTTTTCATTCAGTCTCTTCTTCTCATTAGAACTTTATCTATCTTTTATATTTTCCTTTGAAGCTCTGGGTTCCAGGATTGTTATCTAAAGCCATTTCACTTGATTTCTCGAGTCTCTGTTGTAGAAAGTCTGCACAGTATATCTGCCTAGCTCACCATCTTGGATCCTCTCCTCTTTGCATTTTCTTGAGAGTCTTTTGAAGTGCAAAAGTTTTTTAATTGTTATGAAGTTCAGTTTGTCTTTTTCTTTGGTTGTTTGTGCTTTTGGTGTCATAAGTAAGAAAACATTACCTCATCCAAGTTCACAAAGAATTATTTCTATGATTTCTTCTAAGTATTTCACAGTTTTAGCTCATATATTTAGGTCTTTGAGGATCCATTTTGAGTATTTTTTCTTTTTTTGCATATGGTGTGAGATAGAGGTCCAAATTCATTCTTTTGCAAGTGCATATCCAGTTGCTCCAGCACCATTTGTTGAAAAGACTATTCTTTCCCCTGTTTAATTGTCTCAGTACACTTGTCTTTGATTGGTGTAGCTTTCTAGTAAATTTTGAAATTGGAAATTGAACATTCACTTACTTGGTTCTTCTTTATCAAGACTGTTGTAGCTATTTAGGGTCTTTGTATTTCCATATGAATTTTAGAACAGCATGTCAAGCAGTCAGAGTCTTTTTATTATTTTTAACTCTTTGAATTTTATGGGCACAATGGAAGAAGGCATGTGCTTAGACATTTAAAGTTTGGGTGCATACTTGATTCAGGCTCCTATGCTGTCATTGATTAAATCTACATTTCCTTTAGTTTACTTACTAATATTAATTTTAAAGTCTTATAAAGAACTTTCATCAGGATGAACAAGATTGAAATTCTTCCAATAAATTCATCAGCTCATGATCTAATATACCATACATACTCCAAGAAAAGCAGTCACAAGCAATCTTGGAAAATGTGTCCAAGATTACTCTTAGCTATAACTTTACCAGAGTCAAGTCAGATATAGGTGAACATAGGTAGTTGGCCATCCTATCTGATTGTAACTTCAGTATGTACTATAGATCAGATCATGGTAAAAAAAAAAAAAAAGATTACTGAAGAACTTTTTCAGTAAACAGTTTCTTTCATAGAAATAGTCACAATGACAGAATCTGAGCGACAAGAGGACAGAGGACTAGAAAAGGGTATTTGGCAGGGATCCAGATAAGGGGAGGAACACAAGCCCCACCCCCAAAAGGCAAGAAAGCAGGGGAAAGAAAAGCCAGGAAATGACTGACTGAGCAGTGGCAGGATCCAGTAAGGGAAGGACGGAGAGGTTTTGAACCTAAGGGAGACAAACTTGTCTGTTGCTTTGTTGTACTGTGATGGCTTGTGTGTTGTTGTGAGGCTTCAGGCTGTGCCACCAGTGTTCAAATGCCAGCAGAGTAGAACATGGTGTATAGGTCTCAATGCTGCTTACAGACTGAGACAGACAAGGAAGAAGGAAGAGGCCATCCACTTCTCAAAGTATTGGCCAGGGAAAACCTTATGAATAGCAGAGAAACACTGTCTGATACATCACTATGCAATTTTATGAATAGCCCAAAACATTGTCCATACAATGCAGGAGGATGAGCCTCTCAAAATATGACTGGAAAAGAGCTGCATCATCAAAGTAGAACCAACTTTATTGATATGGATAAAGTAAAGCTTTTGGGACCTCCATTTGCCACATAGGACCTAATCTGTAACCTGCAAGCAAGCCAGCCATAGTCATTCAAATAAGCACTATCTATCCCCTTTACTGAGAAAGCATAAACTTTCTTTTGGTTGCCAATATTGAAGACTTACTCTCAGCAGCATTTGATATGTCATTCATTGACCATCAGAAAGGGATCATGACTACCTGTTCTTCTAAATTTTCTTCTTCTCCCTTCCAAAATATGCTGTCCCACCTAAGTATAGTCTTTCAAGTTCCCACCTAAGTATAGTCTCTTGAAAACAGAAAGTAAACTCCTTCTTCTAGACTGTCATAGTAATGTGGAAATGAAAACTTGAACATGTATTTGGGTAGTTTTGAATAAAAACTAAGATCTCCCTCCACCCCAAGCCAAAGAGTGGGATACCACACTTCTCTCACCTCTCTCTTTCTCTCTGTATCACAAACACACACAAACATATCCCATACCCTAACCTGCTAGATTTATGATTCCAATAAAA
>NW_006922092.1:1108770-1184400 GCF_000298275.1 Orycteropus afer afer | reverse complement strand
TTTCTTCACTCAGACAGCTTCTGGCTGCTGAGGCCGACAAACCCAAGGTTGACAAATAAAATACCACAGTCCCGAGGTTACCAAACCACATGGCAGGCCAGTAATTCAAATCCATTGCAAGTCCCAAGGTTGGCAGAAAATGGCAGGCTGCTGAGCAATGACATGGCTACATGCAGGGTTCAAGTGTGCTATAAACTAGAGACTATCACCAAGGCTGCTTCTTACATACAGGAAGCAGACCTCATACCCAAAGCAGCTACTCAGCTGCTTGTGGTAGATCCCACCATGGAATTGTTGCCAGTCTCATCATGGGGAATAACTATCACCAGCTGCCCAGCTACTCAACCAGGCCCAGCCAAGTTGACACACAAACATAACCAATACAAAGATCTAAGGAGAGATTCACCTTAGCAGCTAGAGCACAGATTAGAGAAACAAAAAAACTAAAGTGAACAAGGAAAAGGAGAAATTAATGTTTAGGAATAAGGTGAACCTGACTTCAGTCATGGTATTTTCAACTGCCTCATTTACATACAAAAACTGGATATTGGATAAGAAAATCCAAAGAAGAATTGATGCATTTGAATTACGGTGTTTGTGAATAATCTTGAATCTACCATGGATTTCCAGAAGATCAAACAAATCTGTCTTGGAAGAAGTACAGTCACAATACTCCTTAGAAGCAAGAATGGTCAGATTCATATCATGTACTTTGGATATGTTATTAGAAGAGACAGTCCCTGGTGAAGGACATCATGCTTGGTAAAACAGAGGGTCAGGGAAAAAGAGGAAGATCCTCAATGAGACAGATTGGCACAGTGGCTGCAATAATTGGCTCAAACATATCAATGACTGTAAGGAAGGTGCAGGACCAGCAGTGTTCCTTCTGTTGTACATAGAGTTGCTATGAGTCAGAACTGACTTGAGAGCAGCTAACAACAACACTAAGTAAATAAATCTCCAGACAAGTGAATCTCCCCACAGAATGGATGAAACTAACTTTTAGAGTCCATAAAGTGAGACTTGTGCTGAGATATCATCTTATTCAACTTAAATTTGTTGTTGCTATGTGCGGTCGAGTCAAACCTGACTCATAGCGACCCCTCCTTGGGTTTCCAAGGCAGTATCACTACAGAAGTAGGATTGCCCAACCTTCCTTCTGAGGAGTGGCTGGTGGGTTTGAACCGCCAGCCGTCTGGTTAGCAGGCAAGTGTCTTAGCCACTATGCTACCAACTTAAATAACACACAGTAATATTACTAAGGGAGCACTGGTGGCAATCTACTTCCATAGAGATACCACCTCAGAAACCCAAGGAGGGTTTGGATGACTTGACAAGTCAGATCCGACTTGACGGCAGTGAATTTTTTTTAATATTAGTAATAATAGTTTACCCTTTGTTTTGGTTACTTAGTGCCACTCTAACAGAAGATACCACAAATGGGATAGCTTGAACAAACAGGAGTTTATTCTCTCACAGTTTAGAGGCTTTAAGTCCGAGTTCAAAGTTCCAGACTCTAGGGGCTGAGTGAAGGCCCCTCAACTTTGGGCTTCAGCTCTGCCTCCTGCTCCCAGCCCACTGAAGCTAGAGGCTTTTCTTCACACAGACAGCTGCTGGCTGCTGAGACTGACAAGCCCAAGGTTGACAAGTAAAAAGGCACAGTACTGATGTTACCAAACCACATGGCAGGCCATTAATTCAAGTCCATTGAAAGTCCCAGGATCAGCAGAGTATGGCAGGCTGCTAAACAATGACACAGCCTCAGGCAGGGTTCAAGCGTGCCTGTGATAGTTGGAGCTGTGTGTCAACTTGGCTGGACCCCAGTTCTGTGTGGTTGTTTCCATGATGGGATCGGATGACTGTGTTCTGAGTGGCCAATATGCCCATGGGGCGTTTCCCTAGGGGTGTGGCCTGCGTCCAGGATGTCTAGGGACATCCTGGGAAGAGAGACATTCTTTGGTGGATTAGGACCCTGGTGTGCTGACTACAACCTTCTGTGAGTGAGCAGCCCACCGCTGAGCCTGGAGGTCTTGGATTCGTCTTTTGTTGGAGTCAACAACCAGTATACTGCCTGCCAGCCTCGAATTTCTCAGCCCCCTGCAGTTGCGGAAGCTAAGGCTGCCTCCAGCCCGATGTTTCCTCCAGGGACTTTGGACTTGCTGGCTTCTATACGTTTGTGAGCCATTTTCCTAAGATAAATTTCTCTCTCTCTCTCTCTCTCTCTCTCTCTATATATATATATATATACACACATGCTTTGCTGGTTTTTATGTTTCTCTAGAGAACCCAGTCTAACACAGTGCCTAAGCTAGAGACCATTCCCAAAGCTGTTTCTTACATACAGGAAGCAGACCACATACCCAAAGCAGCCACTCAGCTGCTCCAATAGATTCTAGCATGGAGTTAAGTACCAAGCTCAGCATGGGGAATAACTACATTCAGCTGCCCAGCCACTCAACCAGGCCCAGCCAAACTGACACACAAAGTTAACCACCACACCCTTTAAAAAAAAATTCAAGATTTTTTTTTTTTCTGGCCAAGATGGAGCAACTGGCAGTGGACTTGTTCTTCTGCCAAAAATAACTAAGAAGTGAACAAAATACATGAGGCAAATGCTTTCAATCTTCAACAACAGGCAGTGAAAGGCTACAATCCTTGAGAGAATGGAAATGCATAGTGAGAGCCTCTTGATCATTGTGATATTTTGCCTTGGGGTAACCTCAGTTTGCAAGAAGAAAGAATCCAAATAGAGCTCAGGCTGAGCAGGCAGCTGAAGTAGGTGGAATTTGTGGGACAGAGTACTGAAGCTGAGGGGACTCTGCATGGGGATTTATTGCCGCTCTTTTGTGAAAGGCTGGTTATGCAAGTATAGAGGAAGACTCTGTGAGATGGCCTCACAGCAAAAAGGTGGCCTGTTACTGGACTGTGAGATGGATGGTGATATCCTTTACCATGTAATTCTAGGGGATGGTGGACTTATGTCCCAGGAAGAGTAAAGGGACTTTGCTGGGCCAGAGAGGCTGTGATGTATGCCCTACAGCAAAGGATACATCACTGTAGGATTGAATACAAAACCACATAGAGAAATAATCAAAGATGAAAATGCCACAAGAATTTACTAGTGATGTAATACTTTCCAAAACAAAAATTAACACCCTTTAAAAGAAGACAACACCATCCAAACTCCCTTTAAGGCAGGACACACAATATTCTGCATGCAATCAAATATTGCTAGATATATATGAAGAACCAGAAAAATATGACCTAAAATCAAGAAATTGAGGTCATTTGAAATGGACCCAAGATAAACCAGATGTTGGAATTGGCAGACAAATATTTCAGAGCAGCTGGTACACATGAAGGAACAAATGATCATGTAATGGCACAGGACTGGGCAACGTTTTGTTTTCAAGAAGTAGAAAAAAAGTCCAAATTATACCCAAAGTAAGTAAAAAGAAAAAAATAAAGTAGATTAGATAAGATTCAAAATGAATGAAATGGCAAACTGACAAAAAATAGACAAAATTGTCAAAGCCAAAAGTTGATTTTTATAAATATTAATAAAATAAGCAAATTCATAGCAAGATAGATTCTTTAAAAAGGAAGAAAGCACAGTAATTACCAATCATAAATGAACAAGGAAATACAACTACTGACCATACAGTCTTTCAGAAGAAACCAAGGCAATATTATTAATAACTTTAAGTCAATAAATTCAACAACTTTGATGACAAACTCCATGTAAAGCACTAAAACTCACCCTAGCAGAAATAGAAAGCACAAATAGATCTGTATCTATAAAGGAATTTCATTCATAATTAAAAGCCTTACAAATAAAATTTCAGACTCAGATAGTTTCACTGATGAATTCTTTCATTATCATCTGAGCTGACTACACTCATCGGGATGGCTCTTGTACTCCATGTAGTTGGAGTTATAGTTATCTGAATCTTAGCTGGCCTACAATGTACAAGAGATTGCCTCACATAGCTTCAGTTGGTGCTGACTTTCAGCTGGAAGCTCAGCTGGGGCAATAAGCCAGAGGGCTTTGATTCTTCTCCATATTTTCTCTGCACATTGCTTAGGCTCCCACAGCATAGTGGCTGGGTTCTAAGAGGAAGTGTTCACAAGGACAAAGGTGGAAGCTACAGATAGACTCTCACAAGTTACACAGTATCATTTCTGCACACTGTCTAGGTCAAAACTAATCAGAGAGTTAGTTCAGATTCAACTCACAGTTCTCTGCAGGACAGAGAACTGCCCCATAGGATTTCCAAGGCTGTAATCTTTATGGAAGCCAACTGCTAGTGGGTTAGAACTGCCAACCTTTCAGTTTAGCATCTAAAGTCTTTAACCACTGTGCCACTAGGGCTCCTGTTCTAGTATGTTATCCATTACAGTGGAAAATAGATGCGGTAAATTAATAAAAAGAGTAACAATAAATTTATGGCCATCCTTTTTCTGTCACAAAACATTTATATAACAATACTTACAGCCACTTTATTCATAATACCCAAATTAGAAGCAAAAATATGAAAACAATCCAAATGCCCATCCATAGGCAAAATGGATAAATACTTCTCATCAGTAAAAAGTAATGTACTCAGTCAAACACTAGACAGGCCTATAAAATGATCAATAACACCAGGGAGGAGTGCACTCTGTAGAACAACCATATGAGAACAAAACAGGAAGCGTTTTACCAGACGCAAAGCTCAGAAGGCAAGAAGGGACAAGAAAAAAGGATGAATGGAAATGCAAAACACAGGGAGGAAGCGGGAAGGATGCTGTTCCATTGTGTGGACTGCAATCAACCTAATAAAACAAAATGTGAATGAATTGTTGAATGGAAAACTAACTTGTCTTGTAAACTTTGACTCAATCCACAATAAAAAGTTAAAAAATGAAATAAAATGAACCTATCATGTGAAAAACTTCATTCATAAATTTACATCAACTAGATTGAGTGATTAATTAAGTCTTTATAATAAATCAAAGATACTGAAGGTATTTCATTTTCTGATTTACCATTTTACAAGTGTGTAACTGGGACTCCTCTTTAGGAACTTATAGCTCTAGGGGTTGGATTGCTGATTTATAAGACATGAAGACAAATATTTATTTCCTTCCTTTTACTTTATTTCTTTCTTTTTACTTACTTTGGGTATAATTTGGACTTTTTTCCTACTTCTTGAAAGCAAAACATTGCCCAGGATTGTGCCATTTCATGATCATTAGTACCTTCATTTGTACTAGTTGCTCTGAAGTGTTTGTCTGCCAATTCCAACATCTGGTTTACCTTGGGTCCATTTCAAATAAGCTCTCTTTCTTGATTTTAGGTCATATTTTTCTGCTTCTTCATATATGTCTAGCAATATTTGATTGTATGCAGAATATTGTGTGTGCTACTTTGAAGGGAATTTGGATGGTGTTGTCTTCTTTTAAACCTGTGAATATTAAAATAACATATGACAAAAAAAATTAATGTACTACCAATATTTTGGTAGAGAGTCAGTGAAAATGAATGGAAAATTTGATGAGGTTAATTTACACAATAGCCACAACAATGAATTCAAACATCACAATGACCCTGAAGATAGCACAGTCAAAGTCAGCTTGATGGCAAATAACAATTAAAAAAAAAAAAAAAAAAAACCTCACTGCCATCAAGTCGATTCTGACTCATAGCAACCCCCTTTGGGTTTCCAAAGGGGTAAATCTTCACAGAAGTAGATTGCCCAGCCTTCCTTCTGCAACAACAACAATAACAACCAATATTTATAATAACATAGATGAATCTTGTGTACATTAAGTTGCACAAAAGATATTAGGCACAAAAGAATACATATTTTATGATTTCATTTATATGAAGTTTAAGAATGTGCCAACCTAAAATCAGAAGAGCTGTTTCCTCTGGAAAAGAGAAATTGAATGGAAAATGGCATGGATTTTCTGGGGAGATGAAAATCTTCTGTAACTTGATTACTGCAGTGTTTTCAAAACTCATCAAGCTGTACAATTGATATTGGTGTATTTAACTAAGTAAATTTTGCTTTAATTACAATATATTTTTAAATTAAAAATTTTAATAACATTTTCATATCCTGTTTGTTCTTCTCAATAGTTCTGTGGTGAAGAAATCTGGTGTTGGTACTTTTACTTAAAGATAAATTGTTTAAGATCATACAGAAAGTTAAAAAAAGCAGACTGCCTTATCTTTTTCCCACAGAGGAACTAGTGGGTTCAAACTGCCGACTTTTCAGTGTAGCAGCTGAGGTTTTATAACTACTGCACCACCAGGGCTCTTGTTCTAGTATGTTAGCCATTACTATATATCTCTATTCTATGACATAATCCCTGATCATAGCATCCACTAGTCTGGTCCTCAAATTCAAATTAGGGAAAAATAAAAACTATTCTCTATGGACATTCTGTTCCAAAGAAAATGACTTCCAGTCTGGTTTACTAATACTGTATTTTTGGAAACCAAAATGATTCAAAGTGAAAACATTCCACTAACGTAGGTTCACCAATGTGTTCTCCAGAAGGAACGATGCATTAAAATCCCCACTGATTAGTAAGGTACTTACAGACCAACATTAGCCAGAATTTCTAGGATTTTATGACTTTTAGCTTAGCATTGCAACACCTCTTTTGTCAGTGAGACCAATTTCCCAATTCTTATAAACATATTTTAAAAACACTTGAATGTGATCATTATCTTGAAATTCATCATCAGATTTATGAAATAATTGATGGCAAGGAATTAAATGAATGGCATGCTCTATTCACTTTTTTTTTTTTTTTTTGGTGGTGTTAATTGTGGTGTTGGTAATGGTGGTTGTTGTGGTGGTTAGGTGCCATCAAGTTGGTCTGACTCATAATGACCCTAATGGACAAAGGAATGAAGCACTGTCCAGTCCTGCACCATCCTCACAATCATTGCTATGACTGAGCCCATTGTTGCAATCACTGTGTCAATTCTTCTAATTGAGATTCTTCTTTTTGCTGATCCTCTACTTTACCAAGCATGATGTTCTTCTCCAAAGACCGGTCCCTCCTGATAACATGTCTAAAGTATGTGAGAGAAATTCTCACCATCCTTGCTTCTAAGGAGCGTTCTGACTGTACTTCTTTCAAGACAGATTTGTTTCTTCTTCTGGCAGTCCATGGCATAGTCAATATTCTTAACCTACACCATAATGGTAATGGCTGTAGTGGTGGTGATGTGTGTCTGTGTCTATGTGCATGTGCGTTTTCTTTAAGTTCATGAATATTGTCTTGAATTCTTGTCAAATGCTAATTCTTGGCCATGTCCTCAAGCAGTGACAAGGAAGGCAGAGGGTTTGGCTTTGGATTATGTCTAAAAGAGGCATAAATAATCATACACATACAAATGCATCACAGTGATTCCTATAAAAGCAGCAGTTAATAAGTTTTCAATGTATGTTAAATGAGAATGAAATATATTGTGAGGCTATGTAGAAGAGGATATTCTACATAAAAGCAAACAAATAAATCAACACAAGGTGTGAAAGTAATAGTGGTCAAAAACAGTGTGGTAAATGACCATTATTAAGCACAGGATTAGAGGTCTAACTTCCATAAAGAACCTTTGCAGTACATACTGATGCCTTCGTAAAGTTACCTAAAATAGCTAATGATAAAAAAGATTTTATCTATTTATTTATTTATTTCACTTAGCTCAGATAAAATTTCTGAAGAAAATTTTGAATGCTTCCTTTTTTTGAGAAGTCCAAGCCTTTTGGAAACTGTTAAAACTTTACTCACTTCTTTGTTTCCAAGGAGCTCTGGAGCTATAGTGGATAAGGCACTTGACTGCTAATCAGCAGGTCAGTGGTTCAAACCCACCAGCTGTTGCGCAGAAGACTGGGCAATCTACTTCTGTAAAGATTTGCAGCCCAAGAAACACAATGGGGGTCACTATGAGTGGGAAATGACTTGATGGCAGTGAGTTTTTTGTTGTTGCTGTTGTTATCTATTGGTGCCAGCAAAAGCACTTTGTAGGTTTACACAGCTGAACAAAGGATAACTAGCTATCACCCAAAAGATGGGGAGGAATAGCCTAACGATGCCTAATGATGCTCCAGCCTATGGTTAGCTGGAGCCCCAGCTCAGGACCCAGCACCAAGTATGGACTCAATCAAAATTCACTAAATTTAGTCCTTTCCCAATTTAGCCTGAGAAGAGCAGCAAGGAAAATTAGATAATGGACAAAAGGAAGGAAAACATTTCTGACATTTTGTAGTAAAGCTGGACAACTTTGAAGCATACTTAGATCCCAAATGACACTAAGTCCAATGTGGAAGAGATAGGCTACACAGATACTGCAAAGTTAACTCGAGTTATTGGATTTTTCCTTTTATTTTGCATACAAACAGTAACTCTATCCTTCACTTAAACCATGTTGCTTTCCTTATATTGGTATCCTTGATGTACTTAACTTGATAATAATATGTTTACATCCTTAATTACTGAAATAATAAAGCATTTCTTAAAGGCAGTATAAAGAATAGCACAAAAGAAGGAAAATAGTATATTAGAAAAATATTTGAAAAGGACTATGCAATATACTGGGGGTCCCTGAATGGTGTAAATGGTTGAGCACTCAACTACTACCTGAAAGATTGGTGGTAGAAACCCACCCAGAGGACCTCAAAAGACAGCCCTGGTGCTCTGCATCCAAAAAGACATGCCTTGAAAATACTATGGAACAGTTCTATTTGGCACACTAGACAGCAACTAACAACACCAACAATGCCATATATATTGCATTACGTAATTAAAGTTCTCTCTGACTTGTTGAAGGAGATCAGTTTAGAATGATGGCCTCACACTATCAACACTCAATGCAGTACTACTTACTCAGATTCTTCTTTTGTTGCTTATCTCCAGAGATCTCTATATCACAAAAAGTATCTAGTTTGGTTGAAACTTTGGTTGTATAATTTTCTTTCTTTTAATATTAAACGTCCTCTTGGATTTTTAACCTTCTTTTGAATAGTTTAGATTCTAAAGACTGAGAATATAATTTGAACTTCCTCTGACAATAACCAAGAAACAATTTCTAACATAGGGAAAGCCAATGCAAAATAAGAGAATTCAAATGATTAAAGACAGTGAGCAACCCTTTCCTCCTTAACTTTAAGATCCACCTATAATTTAAAGAGCATGGTAAAACAACAAGTTATTGCCATTGTTGTTCTTATTGTTAGGGGCCATCAAGTCGTCTCGAAAGACCTATCATCAAATGTTCATAAACTGCTTGCAACTCAACTTTGAATTTGTGGAAAGTTATGAGATCTATTGGACATTACCTTTGAATTTAAATGGTTTTTGTTCTAACAAGGTTGCTATGAGTCAGAGCCTACTCAACAGCAACTAACAACAACATAATTCACTTGAGGAGCCCCTGAGTGGTACAAATGGTAAGCACTTGACTGCTGATTGAAAGCTTAGAAGTTCAAGTCCACCCAGAGGCACTAAGGAAGGACAGCCTGCCAATTCACTACTGAAAAATCAGCTATCGAAATCCCTGCAGAGTATAATTCTACTTTGACACACATGGGATCACCATGAGTTGGAATTGATCTGACAGCCAGTTGGGCTTTTTGGTTTTTGTTTTTAAAAAGTTGATTAGAGGGAGACAGAACACAAAATGAAGGAATAATTAAACTGCCATATGAGATACCTACTAGACGTATATAAGATGTTCAAAGACCAAAAGTAAAAGAAGCATGTTTCAGTTGATTATGTTTGATGAAGCCTTTTCAGAGAAAAAAGGACTTTGAATTGGGTCTTAAAGAAAAGGATTTAGAAAGCAGACAGTTTCAAGCTGGGTAATCTGGAGGTCTATATGATGTTTGATATCATTTTGTCCTCGAAGGTCACAGGTGGATAAACTGAGGATTTTAACAGCTTAAAATATGATTGTTAGGCAAAGCAAATAAAGTGGTTAACCAGACTGCAGAGAGGAATGAGGTATTTGGCAGTGACTATGAAGAAAGTGGTTTATAATCTAGGAAGCATTAAAAATTTCTTGTGTCAGATTCTCTAGTGCTTGACATCCAATCTTGGATATTATACAACTTACTTCTTGCTCTGGCTCACTTTTTCTAGATGAAAAAATGGGGAAAGAAGAATTTCACTTATCTACTTCAAAGAATCAAAGTGAGGCTCAAGAGATAATGAGCATGAAAGTGTGCTGAAAGCTGCAAACTATTAAGAAAATTTCTGTTGCTATTACATTACTCTGTGTATATATATATAAAAAAAAAACACTGCCATTGAGCCAACTCAGATTCATAGAGACTCAAAAGGACAGAGTAGAACTGCCCCTATGGGTTTCCAAGGTTGCAAATCTTTGCCAAACCAGACTGCCTCATATTTCTCCCATGAAGTTGCTGGTGGACTCCAACTGCCAATCTTTTTGTGAGCAGCTGAATACTTTAGCCACTGTACCACTAGAGCTTCTCTGTGGTGTACTGACTAAAATTGGGTTGCTTTTGAAAACAGGAAATCTTTCAGGCTACCAGGATACTATTGTAAGAAACAAAAATAACACAGTGCCTTTCTCTATTACCTGTACACAATGCAGGTATGGAAAATGATTTCCCTTTAAACTGATGGTAAAGGAGTAATTATGTTTAGAGCTCTGCTACTGTAGTTCATGGTGCTGTTATTCTCAACTTTAGGAGGTCTTTGGATCATATACTTTCTTACCTGTCTTTGCACAAAACCCAAGTCAGAAATGCCTAGACAGGAGCTAGCCTTGGGCAATAGGCCAGAGTGCATGCAATGGGAACCTGGGTTAAGTTACTCACTGCTTCCTGATTAAGTGTGGCAACCCAACAGACTACTTCTAGTGGGAACTTTTTATTATCTGCTTGCCAGTTGGTAAAGTTTCTCCCCACCCTCTACCCCTGAATTCATGGTGAGTTGATTCAGAGTACAAACCAGGTGAGGCATGCACATCTATAAGAATGCGAGGTGGAACTGGCATTCTCATCCCATGACCCGTCTCTGATCTCAGCATTTATGTTCCAATACTTATTCAATGATCACTTATGTTTAAAATATATATATATTTAGAACTAACTTAAACACACACACACACACACACACACACACAAATGTTTAAAAGCTCAATAGTCTAAGTCTTCATTTTATTTATTTATTTATTTATTTATTTATTTATTTTTTTGGTAAATCTTATCATAAACCAAAACCAAACTCAATGCCTTCAAGTTAATTCTGACTCATAGTGACCACCACAGGTTTTCCAAGGCTGTAAATCTTTACATAAGCAGACTGACTCATCTTTCTTTCATGGAGTGGGTTCAAACTGCTGACCTTTTCATTAGCAGCCCAATACCTTCACCATAGCGCTATCAGAACTCCTTAAATAGTGTGATTTATTCCCTGTGGTTAAGTTTAATTACCCAAGATCTGTGTTCACATTTTTAAAGTTTTTTCTTGTCCATACCAAGGAGGCTTATCTTTTGTTTTTAGATATATTTTAATCTCTAAAAATTCAATATAATGAATCCAGGGCTGTTTACCACAGATTTCCACTCCCCAGAAGGATGAAGGATTGCTTTAGCTGAGTCAGGTATGATGCTGATGGTATTAGGAAGCTGTGAAGGACTGACAATTTCCCATTTAGCTTCTCACAAAATAAGGGCCAAACCTCCCAGCAGAGACTCTTAAGTTTCCTTCCAGACTAAAAGTTCTAAAGATCTACACTTCCTTCTCTTTCAGCAAAGGTGATATCCTGCCAGGAAGATGGGTGGGGGAGTCAGTAAAATTCCTCACGTTCACAGATGACAAGGAAAAGAGTTTTGTTACATGACTGGTTTTTGATTGCGGTCATATTTACCTATTACCTTTGCTGGCAACCATGGGGACATGGGTCTTGAAAAGCATTAAGAAGCAGATCTAGTTAGATTTCTATGAAAAAAAGTCCATGTGCCATTCCAGTATTATATCCAAGTCTGCCATGAACTTAGAGATGTGGAAGATGTGGCCATTTAAACCTCATTGTTCTAATTCTTCTGCAGATGATAAGAAAGAGGAAGAGGGAAGCAATCTCAGTCCTAGACTTCAAGCGGCCAGCTCAGGGGTTACTTCAGGCCTGTGAAAAGATTTCAGGAGCTTGTGCGTGAACCCTGTCTCCCAGTGTGGTTATTTGGGGGAGCGAGAATGAGTGCTGTCTTGCTGCCAAATGGCTTCAAACCCCTAGACAAAACCTGGGAACCGCTCCTAGATCAACCTCTTAAGCTCAGTAGCCACCCACTGGGGCTTCAAATTGGGTCAAATATGCACTTGGCTGGAGGAGCCTTTACTAGAGCTAACTTGGGTTCTCTGGCATTGCTTCATGCCCCTGCCTCCTAACAAATTCCATGACTTTTTCCAATGCAATAATGTGTTGAACTGCCAGAAGCAAGACATCTTCCGAGGCAATTTGCTATGTGATTTTTGAAGAGTTTTGTATTTTAGACCACTTTTGACAAACATATGCTTGTCACATTGCAAGTATAGGATGTGCAGGTTTTGAAGCCATTTCCTGGACTTCTAGTGGGAATTGAGACACTGTCATCGTATCACCTTGGCTTCTAGAGCTTGCTGAAGTCCAGAGAATCACAAACTGATGGCAAGAACCTAAAATGATCTGCCTGCAAGCAGGAGAGAAAGATATTTCCGGTTATCCTAGTTCTAATAACGGTTTATGTAAAACGCACTGCAGTAGAGTCGGATCCGACTCGTAGTGACCCCTCCTTGGGTTTCTGAGGCATATTACTACGGACGTAGATTGCCCTACCTTCCTTCCCAGGAGTGGCTGATGGGTTTGAACCTCCAGCCTTTTGGTTAGCAATCAAATGCCTTAGGCGCCACCAGAGTTTTACATTACCTAAATAATAACGATGATGCAAGGGTTAAAGACTGTCCGAAATTTTTCTAAATCCTCCTACTTCGGCTCCAGCTCTCTTTAGATGGAGACGGGGGACACCTCCCAGAGGGCTCTGCCCCCAGGAGAAACTGGCTATCTCTAACTGGCCTGGGATGAGAGTGAAGGTGTGGTTCCCGAGTGGTGGCTCCTCACCTCCGGGGACCGCTGCGGGGCCAGGTTCCAGCGTTCGCCAGAAAGGGTGCAGTCAACTCCTCCCAGCCACCCTCCTCTCCAACTGTCAATGCCTAGCTGGCCCCACCAGGCCCCTCCCCGCCCCCTTCCAGGGAATTTCCCAAGTATCCCACAGCTTGAGTTTCCTGCCTGGTAGAAGGACGCAAATGCAGATAAAAGAAGAGTCCAGAACACTTGTGGAAGCCACAGTGCCTCAAATCTCTGAGCCTACTCTGGCCTCTGTGCAGCCCCCAGAGCCTGCGCTCCCTTGCCACTCTCTCTCTGGCGTTATGAGTCTCCGGTCCATCCCCGCCGCCGGTGTCCCCGGGTCTTCCGGCTCGCTGTGCGTGTTGCTGCTGCTGCTGCTGCTGCTGACGCCTCAAGTGCCCCTAGCCAGCGGTGAGAACGCACTGCATGCGGGAGGTTCCTGGCAGCAGCTGCGCGTCCTAGCCTCGCTCCAGACACTGCATCCAGGGCTTGGGGAAGTGTGCTTGCTGGTGAAGAGCTCTCGCAGCAACCTGCCCTATAACGGTGTCTTTCTTTCCCAGCTGGTCCTGTCTCGACGTTGGTGAGAGAGCTGCGCTGCATGTGTTTAAACTTCACTCCTGGGATTCACCCCAAAATGATCAGTAATCTGCAGGTGATAGCCGCTGGCCCACAGTGCCCCAAGGTGGAAGTGATGTAAGTCCTGAGGGTAAGGTATTCACTGGGACCTTGGTAAGAGTGAAGTCGGCCAGCCTAGATCGTCAACCTCTGTAGCTCACAAATGCATCCTCTTTTTCTCTCTGCAGAGCACACCTGAAGAAGAGTGAGAAGGAAGTCTGTCTGAATCCAGAAGCCCCTTTGATCAAGAAAGCCATCCAGAGAATTCTGGACAGGTGCCTGCCATTTTTATCTTTGCCAGTCTCTGTGTGTGTGCTTGTGTGTTTTAAATCTCTTTGGAGAGTGTAGACTTCACAGGGTCTTTACCTCTCAGAAATCCTTATACTCTGCATGGGTTTTGGCTACCACATTCCAGCCATGTTCAGAATAAAAAGGTTGTTAAGGAGAAGAGGTGATGGTTTAGTAATGTCCTGGAAAGACCTTAATCACCAATTGTGCATGGAATTGATTAAGCAATTAAACAGAGTTCATTAGTGAGATGTATTTTTAAGTCTTTGGTTTTGTTGATCTTTATTTTTGTTTTCACCAAACGTTTTCAGCTCTGAGCTTTAAAAATAGGGTAGAGTAAAGAAGTGTGTCAAAATTCATTGAACTGATGTAATTATTTTCTCAACAGTGGGAAAAAGAAAAACTGATTCAGAGAAAGAACCATGAATGCATCGGAAAAATTACCCAAGCCTTCAGCAGAGCATTCTTCTAGAGATCTCTCACTCAGAGAAGACAAAAAGCAAGAGTTGGTTTTCTCCATTCAATCACCTTTTTCATGAATTCTCCACTTGGGCTGGGAGAAATCTTTGTCCCTGCAGCTTTCTGCTAAGCTTATTAAGTATTTGACATAATATTTCCTGCTATTTATTTTATCTGTTACATTACTGAGGAGTCCTGGTGGCATAGCGGTTAAAGTGCTCAGATCCTAATAGAAAGGTCATTATTTCTAACACTCCGCCACCCACTCTGCTGTAGAAAGATGTGACACTGTTTCTGTAAATATTTTCAGCCTTGGAAACCCTATGGGGCAGTTCTACTCTGTCCTACAGGGTCAGGAAAAATCAGAGCTGACTCCACAACAGTCAGTTTGATTGTTGAAATCTTTGTCAGTTGACTAAATTGTGAGCCACGAATCACTGGTTGTTAGTCTCTTAAAGGGTCAGGAGTTGGAAGTGATTATTGTATTTTTAGTATATATTTCTTATAGTGGTACTGAAAAGAAAATGGCCTTAATATGTAAATGATGTTGCATTAGACGGTTGTTGATGGAGATAAACTGTAATCCTCACTATTCTCAAGAAATGAAAAATATTTTGGTATTGTCTTGGGGAAATATATTAGAGATTTTTTTTTTACTCTTGACCCTGGGATGCTGTTTAAGTTTATACTATGGTAGAAGGCTGGGTGTATCATACAGTTATCTGTGCAGAATGTACTTCTTTATTTAGAATTTCTAAATGTTTAAGTTCTAAAAGGACTAATACATTCTTTTCCTATAACTTGAGACATTTGATGTCTTTGTAGTATGGCATAATGTCATTATTTACTCATTAAACTTTGATTTTATATGCTATTTATTAAATGCTATATATTAGGAGTACCATAATTCTAGCAACTAAATATATGTTTGGGTAGATGAAGAAGCTAGGTAATAAATGAATGCTTTCCAGTTTTTATAGAAATGCATTCTTTTAGATTGTTTTTAAAGTAAAAGCATTGTTAATGATCTGTACTCTGAAAGTTTTGAAAACATTTTCAAACCAATTGAAAATAAATTCATTATTTAGTCTTCCAGTATAAACACAGCACTGTTAAGATGTCTTAATGGTTGTAGTGTATCTTTTGAAATCTTGGACCATTTTGTTAGAAGGAAATATATATATGCACCACATTCATTGTATTAAAACTGCACTGTTCTTTCAACTGTTGTGTTTGTTTATAGTGCTTCATTTTGTTCTTTGGGGGAAAACAAAATAAAAGATTTTAAGATTTCATTAGTGTTGTTTCTTCCTTCTTATACTCTTATGATAAATTTTATTTATCTTTTATCCTGCATTACTTAAAAAAAATGACTCAACTTCTCTCTGGCTGACAGAGAGGATTCTCATTTCCCAGAGTCATTGCATTAATCCAACCTTTCCCCAAGCTCACTCCCCTCCCAGTTACTCTTGCATATTACCAGCAACCTCTGGGGATTCTAGAAAACACAAACAGGATAAGATTTATCTACCCTACATCTTTTACTAGCTCACTATTTCCTAGCCATGCTTAAAAGTTGTTAAGCATGGCACATGAATCCCTGATTTACGAGATTCCTGATTCATGACTTCAATTTCATGTATCCCCTCATGCTTTCTGAAGTCAGGCGTCTAGTTCCGTAATGGGGCATATTCTTTCCTGGCCTCATGCCTTTGCATTTGCTGGGGCTTCTACCTAGAAGATTAGTAAGCTATCTGTCAGTTTTTCATACTGTGGTGGCTAGGAGCTCTCGTGGCTAGTGAGTTGCTATGATGCTGGAAACCATACCACCAGTATTTCAAATACACCAGGGTCATCCACGGTGGATAGGTTTTAGTGGAGCTTCCAGACCAAAGAGTAGGAGGAAAGACCTAGCAACCTACTTCCAACAAGTAGCTAATGAAAACCCTGTAGATCACAACAGAATAACGTCCAGTATAGTTCCGGAAGGTAAGCCTCTCTTAAAGTGGAAGGAACTACACAATCACCTCAACAATGGACTCAAATACACCCAAAATCATGAACATACTTCAGGACCAGGTGATGTTTTATTCCATTATACACAAGGTCACCACAAGTGGAAGTCGACTTTATAGCACTAACAACAAACTGCCAGAATGGACCTTATCCCTCTTCTACCTATTGGAGGAAGTTTATTCATCCTTCAGAACTCAGCTCAACCAATATCTCCTTTGTGAAGTTTCCTTTGACACTTCAATCAAAGTTCATGGTTTCCATTTTGATATTTCCATAGCATCTTAGAGATACTTGAATTATAGCAAAATTGCCTTACAATTATTTTTCACTTTCTTCATCCTGCTCTACCAAGAGCTTTCTCAGATGATCAACCTTAGTTCATCTATGTCTGCATCCCCAAAGCCTGGCACAGAAAGTCTTAAGGAATTAATGTTATCTTGACCCTCAGCTTGTTAGATAACATCCTAACACCAATAACGTGGCACACAGTAGGTGTTGAGTAAATTGTAGTTTTGCTTCCTTTTCTCCTTCTTTGTTGTTGTTGTTGTTGTGTGCCGTCGAGTCAGCCCCGACTCATAGCGACCCCTCCTTGGGTTTCCTAGGCAGTATCACTACGGAAGTAGATTGCCCCATCTTCCTTCTGAGGAGTGGTTGGTGGGTTTGAACCGCCAGCTTTCTGGTTAGCAGTCAAGTGCCTGAGCCACTATGCTACCAGAGCTAGTCTACAAATAATCCAACAAGGGCCCCACCATATGCAGTTCCCTCAGACTATGATGTCTGTCCCTCACTTCCACCTGAATAACTCCCATCCTTCCTTCAGGATTCACCTTACCTGTCACATCCTAGCAGCAGGCTCTCTGACCCTCCCCACACACGCACCAGAATAGGGTCCCCTTTTACCCCCTCTAATAGTACTCTTTACTTTTCCTTCATGACATTTTCTCACCAACGTGACTGACTATAGAAGAGTTAAAACCTAAAACGAAATCCATTGCTACCAAGTTGATTCCAACTCATAGGGACCTCATGGATTTCCAGGGCTGTAAATCTTTATGGAAATAGATTGTCTTATCTTCCTTCCATGGAGCAGCTGGTAGCTTTGAACTGCCAACCTTCTGGTTAGCAACCAAATGCTTTATTCATTGTACCACCAGAGCTCCTTCATAGAAGAGTTACACATATGATTATTCATTTAGTGTCTATCTATTCCAACTTTACTGTAAACTACATGACAGTAGGGACAATGTTTATCATGTCATCACAGTTACTAGGTCAGTGCCTCGGACACATTGTTGTATGCTCTCAAGTCAATTCTAACCCACAGGGACCCTATAAGACAGAGTAGAACTGTCCCACAGGGCTTCTTAGGTTGTAATCTTTGTTGGAAGGTGCTCTGGTGGTGTAGTGGTTAAGGCATTTGGCTGTGAACCAAAGGTCAGGGGTTCAACCCACCAGCTGCTCCACAGTTGTTTACAACCTTGGAAACCCAATGGGGGTTACTATGAGTCAGAACTGACTTGATGAAAGTGAATTTCATTTTTGGTTTAAACTTTATGGGAGTAGATCTCCAGGTGTTCTCTGCTATAGAGTCATTGGGGGGGTTTAAACCACAAGTATTTTGGTTAGCAGCTGAACACTTCACTTAACTATTGTGGCACCAGGGCTCTCTTCTTAGCACATAGTAGGTGCTTAAACAGGTGATTGATCTAGGCTAAACAAGCTCCACTGTCTCTCTAGTACTAAAATTACAATTTCATTTAAATACCTCACTCTTAGGAAAAGCAAGAAAAGAAGTAAGGAGATTAATTCTATCAGTATGCATACACACACGTACATGAACACATGAGTCAAATTAGGCTTTTCTGTATTGCTTAATCTCTCTCCTTATATATAAAATATAAACTAAATTAATGTGTATGTTATTATTATATATTAAAATATCAATATGCTTGCATATATATGGCAGCTCTGATGGCATAGTGCCTAAGGCATTTGACTGCTAACCAGAAGGCTGGCAGTTCAAACCCACCAGCCATTCATCAGAAGAAAGGCTGGCCAATCTACTTCCATAGAGATACCACCTCAGAAATCCAAGGAGGGGTTCCTATGAGTCAAAATTGACTCAATGGCTGTGAGTTTGGTTTTGTTTTTTATACGCACACACACACACACACACACACACACACGTTTTGGTTATCTAGTGCCACTCTAACAGAAATACCACAAATGGGATGGCTTGAATAAACAGGAGTTTATTCTCTTTCAGTTTTGGAGGCTAGAAGTCTGAGTTCAAAGTGCCAGGCTCTAGGAGTTGGGTGAAAGCCCCTTGACCTTGGGCTTTAGCTCTCCTTCTTGCTCCAAGCCCACTGGACTAGAGGCTTTTCTTCACTCAGGCAGCTGCTGGCTGCTGAGGCTGACAAGCCCAAGGTTGACAAAAAAAAAAAAAAATGACACAGTCCGGATAGTGCCAAACAACATAGCAAGCCATTGATGGAAGTCCCAACATCCGCTGCTGAACAATGACTCAGCTACATACAGGATTCAAGCATGCCATAAGCTGGAGACCTTCCTCAGAGTTGCTTTATATACACTGGAAGCAGCCCACATCCCAAACGCAGCTACTCAGCTGCTCCAGTAGTTTCCACCATGGAGTTAATTACCAATCTCACCATGTGGAATAACTACATTCAGCTGCCCAGGCACTCAACAAGGCCCAGCCAAGTTGACAGACAACGTTAACTACCACAATTCACTCCTTGTCAACTTGGCACCTGTATAGATCTTCATTGGGTGGCATCCGTACATATCTCCTTCATTGACTGGCTCCAGTCCTAGTTTCTCTGAAAGGCAACCTTACCCTCTTAGCCTGGTGGACCTGCTCCTCTATCTCTTGGATGTGGTAGCCCCGCTCCCTCACTTTTGGGCCAGGGCTATGGCTCCACCCCACTGGTCCACGTGAACGAGCAGCCCCACACTCCAGAACCAAGGTAGTGAAAATCTGACTCTGAAACCTAGGAAGCTGTGGCCATTCCACCCCCAAAGGCCATGGTCCCATCCTTGAGGCTGAGGCAGCTCTGCTTCCAGTTTCCTTGGTTTCTCCACTTCTGCTAATTAACGCCTGAGGGCAACCCAAAATGGGAAGAAATAGCAGCAACGATCTGTTAATAATCAGAAGGTGGAATGCATGAAGTATGACTCTAGGAAAATTGGTACACTTATCCTGGAGAAACACTAAAAAATAAATTACCATCAATTTAGAGCTATAAATTTCAGTGTTTGAAATATTCCCTGACTTATCATATCATACTACTGAATAAATGAAAGAACATTAAATGCCCTTTGTAGGTGTTGAATAATATGTTTTCTGAAGAAATAGACATTAACTGATTATTTTTTCCTTACCTTCAAAATGTGTGTTTTTCTAAGAAGCAAAATTTTATAAGTTTAGTTTGTTCATAGATCATAGAATAAGACATCATGTTTATTATTTTTGCAATTCTAGTTGCCATGTCCATTTCTACAATTGACCATTCCATAAAGATAATAGATAACAATATATTACTGACAGTTAACCCATACAAGAACCGCAATGAAGGCTACTACTAACCATTTCAACCATTACTAACTGTCACTTACAAACCCAAGAAATAACATATATGGGGGAAAAAAGTAATGTCTTCTAGATATTTATTGCAATTTCCTTATTAAAAAAAAAAAAATCTGCTATCAAATAGATTCTGTCTCACGGTGACCCCATGTATTACAAGGTAGACCTGCTCCATAGGGCTTTCTTACCTGTGATCCTTATAGAAGCAGATCACAGTGCTTCCAGGAGGGTCTGAACTACCAACATTAATGTTAGCAGTCAAGCACCAATCATTCGTGCCACCCCTACTAACCCTAAAGTACTATTGTACTCTGTTAACCATCTGAAACTTTCTCATCTACAAAATCATTGGCAATTGAGCAAGTGATCAGCTAAAATGTGCTCTCTGTTACTGGCCCAATCCCAGCAATTTATAATGTGTAATTAATGACTTTCATTCTACCAGATTTTCCTGCTTGCCTCTGATGTGACACATTCACGTAATCCTGCAGTTCCTGAAGGTATGACAAGGTCTATGATAAAATATGACTAGTGGTTTTGTTTTTCTATCATACTTTTAATTCTTGCATAAGGAAACAGATTACTGCTCTCATACTGTATGTAACTTCAAAATTCTTTCCTGGACCACATATTACAAAATGAGAAATATACCAGACAGGACAGGCACTTGGGGATTTAGATTTGTCTCCCTGACTAAATCATGGAAGAGGAGGAGAGTGCACGGTGATTTGAATTTTGGCTGATGATCCCACTTTGTACTTGAGCCAGGAAAATTAATATTCTATTTCTGAGAAGGACTTTTTCATACTTCATGTATGCAGAAAGTGATATATTGCTTTAGAAAAATCTAGAATTTAAGTGTAAAATTTTTGCTTATTCAAATTCTAGTGTTTTATTCCTTAAATATAGAGAAATGGAAAGAATTTCCCTCCAGAAAATTAACCTTATTAATGGATGTGCTTCCCCTGCATATAAATTTATGATGTTTGTTTCTGACCTGCCTCTAGAGTTGATTTATTTTCAGCAAGAGAGACTTGTTTACAATTTCTGGTTCAGAACAAAGTCATAACAATTGTATTTTAAATCTAGTTCTGGATATTTTTAGCCGTGTGATCTTGATAATTTAACCTCTGTACCCCTCAGTTTTATCTGTAAAATCAGAATAATATCTATCTCACAGGTACTAAGGCCTATCTTGGAACAAAGTAGATGCTTTATAAATACTAGTTCCTTTACCGCTTCTTCTACTTCAAGCTCACCTTTACAAATGAGAAAACTGAGACCTTAATAATTTAAGTATCCTTATTTTTTCCCAGTTTTATAAATATTCTTCCTAAATATGCATAAATGATTAATTTTAATGCTCCCAAATGTTTCTTTCTTTTTATAGAAACTTTGGAAATATATTCTGTATATAATTTCTGTCAATTATCTCATTAACATTATAAAAATGTATGATGTATTTTTCTTCTTATAAATACTCACTCATCAAATATTTACTGACATTTATTGATAATCATGTTACATGACAAACCCTGTGTAGGATCTTTGTTTTATGGAGACAATAAGTGAGGAGCTTACAGCCTAAGTTAAGGTCTTTTTGCAGCAAATATACAGAGTTTTCCCACAGGACTAAGATTTATTTTTGGAAAACTGAGTAAATAGAACTAGATTTGAAGAAAAGAGTGTCTTCGGTCAGGTTTCCTGGGGTCAGATGGTGAGATGAGTTATGTGCATTGCATGTGTGCAAGAAGTTATTGAAGAGTGTTCTCAAAAAACACCCAGCACAGGAAGTAAGGAAGAAGGACTGGGTACAGAGAGAGGCTGAACCAAGCTGCTGTTGCAACAAAGATCCTACCAGGAGGCTCGATGACCTTGGGCATTGTTCTGAGTTGAAGCAAAGGGGACAGATTTCTGCATCCTCCCCCACTGATCAGTCATTAGATAGACAACCCCTAGGAAGTGAGCATAACTTTGGAAGAAATTGTTCCCTTAGGCTGAAGGCTACGCCCAGAGAGAATTCAGTTGAGTTGTCTGTAGTCAACATGCCCAGCAGCTGGGGAAAGCAATTGCATACCATCTAGAAGATATTAAAAGAGCATCTGGGTTAGATGGCACAGTTTCAGAGACAGAGAAGGGAAAAAGAGGAGGAGAACTGAGGTGTCCAGCAGACAGCTCCATCAGAGCTCACAGCCAATAGCTAGCACCGAGCAACTTCCCTGTGAATGACGACATTTTGGACTTTTTGGCCTTTCCAGTCAACCCATTCAAATGCACTCAGGCATGATGGTGGAAGAACCTCTCATTAACATATGGAGTCATCATAAATAATAATTTGTTGTTTTAAACCATTAACTTTTATATTATTACACTGCAAAGAAGAATCAATGGTACTTGTTAACAATTTGTTTTTGTACTCTCAAGCAACATTGCATTAAAATTTCCTGAAAATTAATATATAGTGAAACTGAGTAATACTCATGCATCTGATATTCAACAAAGGTTTAAATTTTAATTAGCATAATATAAAAATAAAAATTCTCAGGACTGCAAAACTTTGCAGAGCTCTAACAGAATGGGACCAAGTCAAATGTGTCCCTATCAGCTCCTTTACTCATCCCATCACTCCCCAGCACATGCTTTGTCTCTGGGAAGTGTAAAGCAAAACATCAAAACAGGAATACCAAGTAATCAAGTTTGGAAAATTACTTGTCAAATCAGAGGGATAGCACAAATCCGTTTGATTACAGAAAATCCTTGGTGGCTACTATTTCAGTGTATTGATGGATCACTGCTTTCACAAACTGACCTAGGTTTTCATTAGCCCTAGTATCCTCGGAAGGAAGGTTGGGCAATCCTACTTCCGTAGTGATACTGCCTTGGAAACCCAAGGAGGGGTCGCTATGAGTCGGGGCCGACTCGACGGCACATAACAACAACAACAGTATCTTCTGTACAAATTGGTTGCAAGACTAACGTGTAAATGATAGCTTAGTTCTTTCATAGTTGGAAGAAAGATTTTGGAGATATTAGTTCAAAATGGTGACCTTGATGGTAACTCAAAACAACAGTTCAAAATGCTCTATATAAGGCAAAGTTTTTCTTAATTTTAATAGACAATTTCCTTGAGTGTCTCTACAAACTTTTTTTAAACCAGTTAACAGATAAGTTCTCTTTGGGGTCTTAGAAAATTTGTTAGTTTCCTGAGTGATTCTGCTATTTCTATGTCTACTTAAAGGAAAAAGATATAAAATAATCTGCCACAAATAGAACAGGGTGACAATGTAAGAGTCATAAAAAAGCTGTCAAGTTATTTTAAAATCCAAGAACTTCTGATACTTATTCCTATTTCTAGCATTCATTCAAACCATAGTTTTGTATAAGCAAACTGCTTTGGAGTGGATAACTTATTTTAAAATACCTTTGACCCATTTCTACACAGGCAGTTTAGCAGTATCTGTATTGTGTTTCTCATCTGGAAATCAAAGGAAATGATGCAAATGACAGTAACAGCACTGAACCGTAGTAGTCATGGCAGTAGTAGCAGCAGCAGTAGCAGTAGTAGTGATATTTATATCACATTGTGTTGTTACAATATTTTAAGTCTCACTTTTATAAAATAAAGTACTAAGTCATTCAAGAAAGAAAATTCTTTAATGCCTGGCCCATAGAAGATGCTTAATCAATATTGGGTGAATAAATGAAACTAGCAAAAAAAAGTTTCTTCACCTCAAATGCTGACTAACAAACTTGTGCAATTTTAGTGACTCAAGAACGTTGTTAATGCTTCCTCATGCACTTTGCTGATGATGCACCTATTGGACAAGAAACATTTGTTGATTAAGACAATGATTTGATACTATTGTGCTACAGGCCTGTCTCTTTCCTGGTACCAACCACCTCAGATAGCATCTTTATTTCTGAAGAGCTTCCCTATAGTTTCTCCAAAAGGATTAGGCACTTTTGAGAAATCTTACTAAATAAACCAGGAAATAAATTGAGATAGGTGTATATATAGAATAATATGATAGTCAGGACCATGGTTGGGGAATTTGTGATAGACATTAAAAAAAAACCTAGAATAATGCTATAAACCTTTATACCTTGCTCTAGAAAATGGTTCTGAGCTTACATATGAATAGAGACTTGTGAATTAAACAATATTTCAAACACTGCAATGATGTAAGTGTATGAAGTCCTCGTTCACAAAGGACTAGAAAGAGATTTCCTTTGCTTGTTCTGTTTCCTGCTGAGCTTCCCTCTGCAATTCACTCCACATTTCCGTTCTTAGAAATACTAATTTTCAACAGAAGCTTTTCCTTTAAACTTGCTCCTTAGAAATAGTCCCAGTGGTGTCATGGTTAAGTGATGGGCTGCTAAATGAAGGGTCAGAGAACCCATCAGCTGCTTCACAGAAGAAAGATGAGGCAGTCTGCTTCCATAAAGATTTTACAGTTTTGGAAACCTGTGGGCAGTTTCTCACAGGGTTTGTCTCACAGGGTCTCTATGAATTGGATTTGAGTCAACAGTAATGAGTTTGGTTTTTTGGTTTTGCTTCTTAGAATATGAATTTCTGGGTTGGAGAGGTGGAAAATCATCTTAGTTGAACATTTTCTACTGCTATATTCTACATTATCAGAACTAAAAATGGGATAGAATTTTAGATCATGAATCCATTAAAAACAAACAAAAAATTACAGGACTTAAGTGCTTAATTCAGCATTTCTGGTAACTTAAGCCACAGGGAAAATTTGCTTAAAAACTTTTAAAAAATGGTTTGGAAAATTATTTAATATGTTCAATATTTTGGTTAAGGGTAACTTTTCCATTTAATATTTTGAGAGTTCCTTCTAGCATTTTGAATACATATTAAAAATTAGGAAATCAAAATGGGAATTTTCATTTTGGATAAGACATATTTGTAACTAGAATATTAAGAGAAGTTGTAATATTGGCCATGTGTGTCACTCTCATCTCTAATTCCTAGCTTTCCAAAAATTCTTTACCACAAATACTTGAGGAATTTGGTCTGGGAACTATAGCTGATTACAAAGAAAAGGGAAACTTCCTTTCATGTACTACATGTTTATTGATTTGTTTACTAATATTTTTTATAACCTACTGTGTATTGCACAGGGAGTGCTGGCAGCACAGAGATGAAAGCATTGGGCTGCCAACCAAAATGTTGGCATTTTGAACCCTGTAGCTTCTGCACAGGAGACTCAGGTATTCACAAAGTGTCTAACAAGCCTACAAATTGCACCATGGAAAAGGGAGGAAATACCGTTGCATAGTTTTACAAAGAAAATACATACCTTATTTCAATCTAGTTTTCACTTCCTTAAGTAGAGGCTTGTATATATGTGAGGTAGATATTGAGAAAGGGAAAATGGGAGTAGGAAGGGAACCACAAAATGAAATTTAACAGGAACTCCAACTTGCCTGGTGTTTATCTGTGTTGGGCACAATTCAGCCACCCTGAGAAGTATCACTACATACCCTCATTCCTGCTCCTCTTCCTCCTCCTCCTCCTCTTCCGCTCCCTCCTTGCTATCCTTGAGGGAGTGTATATAAAAACCTGAAGAGTCACTAAGTTGATGACTTCTAGGCATCAATTCACCCTCACACTGAGGTCTCTTGGCTCTGGGGACCAACTAGCCAAATCTTCACCATGAGCGTCAAATGCAACAGCACCCCTTCTTGGAACAGTGCTAGGCCGTTTGGTGTCCTGCAAGTGTTGCTGCTATTGACACTGCTCCTGTCTGCACTAAGTCCATGCACCAGCCAAGAAAGCAAGAGAAAACTGGAGAAAGCTGAAGGTAGAAGTGCTGCTTTCTTGTAGCTGCGGCTATTTCTGCTATGGCTGCATCTGTGGGCAAGACAGTGCTAGAGCTCCCGGGGAAGGAGAATGTGGTTATGCTAATAACTCGAAGGGGAGCCACACTCAGGGGTAGCCAGGCCCTCCGCCAGCCTTACTAAAGACTTACCAAAGACTTTAACAGCACATTTTCTCATAACAGCGCTTATGAGATAGATAAATTATCCTCAATTTACAATAAAGGGAACTGGGAACAAATCAATAGTTCAGGTGTCTGAAAGAAACCAGCAGCTGCTCCGCAGGAGAAAGAGGAGACACTCTGCTTTCATAAAGATTTACAGCCTTAGAAACTTTATGGGGCAGTTCTACTCTGTCCTACAGGGTTGCTATGAGTCAGAATCACCTTGATGGCAGTAGATTTTAATACAGTCACAATTTCTTCCTCAGTTAACTGTGAAGTAGTTCCACTGAGTACTGAACTACGCTGCATGTGTGTGAAGACTACTTCTGGAATTCATCCCAGTTACATCAATGGTTTGCAGGTGAACAGGGCAGGAGCCCATTGCCACAAAGTCGAAGTCATGTAAGTTCTTGCTTCTACACTACTGACTCATTAAAGGAAGCCCTCCATCTTCATGCACTCCTCTGCACCTATACTATTTTCTCCAGTCCCGTTGATTCTTTCTGAGAGTCAAGTCATGGACTCGTGGATAACTCTGTTCTCTTTTTGCAGAGCCACGCTAAAGGATGGGAGGAAAATCTGCCTAGACCCAGAAGCTCCGATGGTCAAGAAAATAGTCCAGAAAATTTTGGAAAGTGGTGGATCACCTGCTTAATCTGTTCATTTTCTACCAAAACTTTTTATTCTCCAGGAAGGGTGGGATGATAAGTATTGGATTTGTAGAGATCTTATTTATCTAGCATACTTATTCTTACTGTATTAAACTTTGGATATGTTTACCTTCCTGTCTCAAAAATCACATTTTACTCTTAAAAGGCTGGTTAAAAGATGCCTTAGAGAAGATGAAAAGTACAAAAGCCTAGTTTCAAGAGATATAGTTTAACTTCCTAACTCTTGGATAAATAAGTACTTTCACTTTTTTATTTGAAAACGTTTTTCCAAATATATTTGTGGATCAACTTATCTTGCTGTACAACAATACACACCCAGGATGATTAACGTATTTCACAATGGTCAATGATATTGAGAATCACACAGTGCCCAGCATAGAGTAGTTTTTCAACAAATGTTTGTTAATGTATTTAGAGACTTATTAGAATTCTTCAGTGTCTAGTTCTAGGATATCCTCCTTCAAAGCATCCTCTGAAAGGTTTTTCTAATGTTTATGGTAGCCTTCAAATCCTAAAAATAATAAAATTATATAGAGTGAATATTATAAGCAGTGGTTATTTCCTTTAAAATAAAGATATGGGATAATAATAGAACAAAGACTGTATGATAAAAACACATTACTATGCTGTATGAATCACTCTGACATGTCTGCATGTGTTTGCATTTACTTTATAGCCACATGGTTACAGTTTCAGTATTAGAAGTGTATTTGCACAATAAGTACAATAGAGCACTTAAATTTTACTAAATGACTTATTTTTCCTTTTTAATCAACAGACTTTCATTCATTTTTAACTCTTAACATTTATACCCACATAATTCTTATAGAAGTATTAATATGAAATAAAAATTTGCTATTGTTTTATTATCATACAATGTTAATTTTCAGGGCATTGTTGAGGGAGAGAAAAAACCCTAATTCTTCTCTTTTTATTTTTTTCACACATTAGTACTTCATAATATGGTCATAAAACTCACTCCTTAATGATCTTTGGCATTTTTAATGTGGTATAATGAGAGCTAAAATTTGTTAAACTTTTAAATATGCCAAACATATTGAGTGTTCTGCATTCACAAATTAAATAATGCTTAAAAGATAGCTGTGATCTAAAAGCCTACTTTATGGAACAAAAACAACTGGGTCATCTGGTTCCACTGCTTACTAGCTGTGTAACTTTAGGCAGATTGTTTGACTTCTCTCTGCCTCAGTTTTTTTGTCTCTAAAGTGGTGATAATAATACTGCATACCTCACAGAATTGATGTGAGGATCAAATGAGTTAATAAATTTAAAGGGCTTTGAATATTGTGTGGCAGACAATAACCCATATATAAATACTATAAACAAGTCATATCTGGGATGCCTCAGAACCAACAGACCCTACTTTGCTGAGCTACATCTAATATGTATCATACCAGATTGCACGGTTCTTATAGGTTCTCCCCAATTTCTAGATAGCCAGGAGGCCATTAACAAAAGGAAGATCATAACTAACATGGATTGTTCCATAGACATAGCATCTTTGTGATCAGAGCCTGATCCTGTGCCATCCTCATAATAGCACATGGAAAGTAGCTTTTATTACTTATAATAAGCAGCCAACATGCAACATGCAAGTGGTCCCACTGGCTCAAAAGCTATCTAGGTGGAGAGGCCAACTCTTCCATGACTACCGCATTTTGTATCATGGATGAGGGACTCAAATAGGGCACTCACGGGACACTCCAATCACCCCTGACTTCTGGAAATTGTCCTAATGAATACCAAGAAACAAAACAACAACAACAACAACAACAAAAAACCTTCCACACAAGCCCTCCACCTGGCTTCCTGGGTTGAGAGACACAGTAGAAGCCTACCTGCTATACAGGTCTCCCCGGTAGGTCCATTTAGGGGGGATGTGAGCTTAATGTTACTATGTGCTGGCTATAGAACCTCAGCTGAGGAAACTGGGAGAGAAACTAAGACAGAAAGGTAGCACTAAAGAATATTTAAAACCCAGGAATTATCCAGGGTTGAGCAGTATGGACCCAGTTATTTTAATACCTCCAGACTGTTTGACTACTTTTATCTTTTTTACCCTGCAATGGGCAATCTACTTCCGTAGAGACACCGCCTTGGAAACCCAACAAGGGGCTGCTAGGAGTGGAAATTGACTTGGTTGCAGTGAGTTTTTTTGTTTGTTTGTTTGCTTTGAGTAACTAACAACATGAACCTTCAGTGGGAGTGGTGTTTTGTTCTGAGGCTTAACCATGCTAGCAGAGGGAGGAATGGAGAGAACCATGGCCACCTGGGTGGTCCAACAAATGCATCCTCAAACTAGTGATTATTATCATTAATACGATTAGTAGCCTCAGTATTACAGAGAAGAAAGTTGAAGTTCAAAGAGATTAAGAAACTTCCCCATGACCAGACAACTAAAATAAGAGTGGGGATTTGAAAACAAGCTTTTAACCACTACACCACACCACTTTCTTTGATTGTTCTTTTTTCTAATAAAAAGATTATACCATATATCATATACTGTTATGACACACAAAATAGGACTTGATAAATAAACAACTCGACAATACATGTTACATATAATAGTTAGGGAGAAGAAATAAGGTCAGCGATTTCTAACATGCACATGGATTTTGGAGGGGCATTCATACGTGGTGGTTGTTTTTGTTGTTGTTAGGGGCTGTCCAGTTGTTTCTGATTCATAGTAGCCCTACATACAATAAAACGAAACACTGCCTAGTTCTGTGCCAACCTCACAATTGTGGCCATGTTTGAGTCCATTGTTGCAGCCACTGTGTCAATCTGTCTCCTCGAGGGCTTCTCCAGAGATTGATTCTTCCTGCTCTCATGATCAAAGTAAGCAAGATAAAGTCTCACCATCTACATGTCTAAGGAGCATTCTGGCTATACTTCTTACTTATGGATGACATTCATAAACATTTCATAAACTTTGAATTATTAAGGCTTCCTTTCATTGTCTCCTCACCATCATAGGCTTGATTGATATCTTAAAATGTTTTAATTACAAAATAAATGCATTTATTAAGTAATTTTTAACCAAAACTATACACAGGCATGTGATAAAGCAGTTAATACAGATTACAGTCATTTTCATTAATTCTTCTCTAATAATTCAAAGTATTTCAGGCACCATCTCCTCTATATCTCTAGTGGTCCCCCACTAAAACCTGACAGGGCCAGCTCCTGAGACGTGACACAGTGTTTTCACTACTCTTGTGCCTCTTGAGGTACAAATGTCTTTTAACGTGTGTGCACATAGTGAGTGAGTTATTCCATTTAGACACAGAGAAAGACTGGTTTAATTGCCACTCACCCTACCCTAGATTCCTTTACACTGCAACTATTGAAACAAAGGTTAAGGTTGTGCAAACCCAGTATGCTGCCCACATATCCAGGACTCTTCCTCATAACCGTTCCTTCTGCTGCAAATCCACTTTGAGAGCTCAGGTTTCAGTTCCATAAACACTTATGAATTACAATGTGTTCTGCATTAGCATTTGTGTTGAATGCTAGATGTTCAGTAACACATATCACAGAGAATTGTCCCTGAAGAGATTACTGTCTGATGGGAGATACTGGCAAGTTAAAAAATAATTACAACCATATGTAATGTGTTCATATAGAGCTATGCTCCAGTTACATGAAGGAACAGACACGTGAACAAGTAGAAGCCTCATTATCATCATCATCATCTTCAACATTTATTATTTTAACTAATCTAGCTACTTTGCATAGAGTCCCTACTAATGCGTTGGAATAGCAATTAACAATTATTATGATCTCTAACCTCATAGAGCTTTCTATTTAGGGAGAGAAATAGTTTTAAACACTTAAATATACAAATACATATATGCCTGTATATTTATTTGTGTTATAATATATACGTGTGTTCTGGTTACCTAGTGCTGCTCTGACAAGAATATACCACAAATGGGATGGCTTGAACAAACAGGAGTTTATTCTCTTACAGTCCGGGAGGCTAGAAGTCTGAGTTCAAAGTGCCTGGCTCTAGGGGCTGTGTGAAAGCCCCTCAACCTTGGGATTCATTTCTGCCTCTTGTTCCCAGCCCACTGAAGCCAGAGACATCTCTTCACTCAGGTAACTACTGGCTGCTGAGGCTAACAAGCCCAAGTTTGACAACTAAAAAGGCACAGCCCCGATGTTACCAAACTACGTGGCAGGCCATTAATTCAAGTCCATTGAAAGTCCCAAGGTTGGCAGAGCATGGCAGACTGCTGAACGACGACACAGGTACATGCAGGGTTCAAGTGTGCAATAAGCTAAAGACCATTCCCCAAAGCTTCTCCTTATATGCAGGAAGCAGACCATAGTCCTAAGGCAGCTACTCAGCTGCTCACAGTAGATTCCCCCATGGAGTTGATTACCAGTCTCATCATGGGGAATACTACATCCAGCTGCCCAGCTAGCTACTCAAGCAGGCCCAGCCAAGTTGACACACAAAGTGAACTACCACAGTGTGTATGTTTGTGCTATAATATATATGTGTATGTGTATATAAAAAGAATGTTGACTATACCATGGACTGCCAAAGGAACAAACAAATCTGTCTTGGAAGAAATACTGCCAGAACGTGCCTTACAAGTGAGGATGGTGAGATTTCATCTCACATAATTTGGGCATGTTATCAGGAGGGACCAGTCCCTGAAGAAAGAAGTCATTCTGAGGAAAGCAAAGGGTCAGCCAAAAAGAAGAAGATGCTCAGCGAGACGGACAGACACAATGGCTGCAACAATGGGTTTACACGTATCTCCAATTGTAAGGATGCCACAGAATCGGGCAGTGTTTCGTTCTGTTGTGCCTGGGGTCACTAGGAGTTGGAACGGACTCAATGGCATCTAACAACAATAACAATGTGTATATATGAGTGTCTGTTTGCGTACATGTCTATTACCTGTGAGAAATAGGGAAAGCAAAGAGTATTACAGGATAAAACAAGGGAACACATTCAGATTTAGTGGACAAGGAAGGCCCTTTTGAGGAAGTTATATTTAAGCTGACACCAGGAGTATAACTAGGTCTTAGCTAGCTGATGAAAGGGCAAGAACTTTGCAGACCGAGGAATAAAATAGCATATCCCTGCAGAAGTCTGGCACTGGGAAGTTAGCTAGTTTCACAGGAGCAGGAGCAGGAGCAGGAAGCCAGCCCTTTGTCACTGTCAATTAGTGTGAGTCTCTGGCTTTGGAATGAGTTTTGTGCTTTACACTAATAAAGAGTCACATTACCTCTTTTTCAGGGAAGGGAAGATGTTCCATGAGGATCTCTCCACCTTCCCTGTGCTGGATTCTGATGCACACCCCACTCTCATCTCCACAGCATTTCCACGCTCGTTGGTGCTTCCAGACCATCTGTGTCTCCTTCTGAAAGCGTCACCGCTCCCCACCCACAGTGTAGCTCATTTCACCCTGTCATTGGTACTGCCCAAGGACAGAGCTGGCACTGAGAGCAGTGGCCTGCAAACCCTTCTTCTTGTCCTCTCTTCTGAGCTAATTATACAGGGCTGAGCAGAACAGAGTGAGATCCAGGGCCTACATTTTTACAAAAATAATACTTTCAAATATTCGTTTTGTAATTCTTCTAAGAGTGAGAGAATAAAGGAGGATGACAGACCCTACTTCTTACAGTACAGTAGATGATGCAGAACCAGACAGATCCATTCAAGACACTATGAAAGCTTTCACATTCAGGGAAAATCCAGAAAGGAGTCATTCCCCGAAGACCAAATTCAACATTGTAGTTCAGAAAGTAATTACAAACAGCACATTCTCAGCACACACCCTCAACCAATTCAACTCAGTATTAATCACCAACAAAAAAAAGTAGGAATTTATTGGCAGGTCTTGGTCATGCACTTGGGAGTTGGGAAGGCACCAGAAAATGTCCCAGTCTTGAAAGTATTATGTAGTGTAATTTGCGTTATAATTACACAGAACTCTGCTATTACTCATAACAAAGAAAACACACGTTTTAGTTTGAGTGATGTTTCCATCTTCTAATTGTGCATGTTATCTGTGCTCAGGCTGAGGGTTAAGGATCCTGCAAAGAGCTGTCAGCAAACGCAGCAGAATGCCAGCTTTTTTTTTTTTTAATCTTGGCAGGCCAGAGCCCAACAATGTTTCAAAAGTGTCTCAACTTCTGCACCACAAGCCCTCACTCTCCACCCCAAGGCTTCCGGACTGAACTGACAGAGGGGATAAAATAGGCCTAGAGCTTCTCCCCTGCAGAGCTTCTGCCTTGACTTCCCCTGAGCGTTCTGATCCTGCTGAAACCTCCACGACATGAACCACCAAAGGAGCTCCGGCGCCTGGCATGCTGGGCCCAGCCCGCTGCTGCTGCTCCTGCAGCTGCTGCTCCTACCAGCCGTGGTTGCCTTCAGCACCAGCGCCATCACCAGTGGTAGGAGCAAAGCAAGGCAGGGAGGGATAGGGGCAGTGGGGAAAGAGTCCGGGAATTCTGGAGACTGGAGAGGAGTCATTAACCACTAATGAGAAGAATTAGAGTTTACTGCGGCTTGCTAAGTAGGCAGGCACTGGGCTTGCTAAGTAGGCAGGCACTGGGCCAAGCCCTGTAGTACATTTTACCATTTAGCCAACTTAATTATCTTCTTTTTGAGGAAGGTAACTAAATGTGCATAAGGGAATAAAGTCCAAATGTAGTTGATAGGCTACCCAAAGTACTCTGTAACAACTCACGGAGTTGCTACTCCTCGCTTCTTTCCTGCATCTCTACCTCCTCTCTCCACCCCACAGTTGACCCCTCAGGAGAAGACTCAGACCTAGGTTGCATGTGTGTGAAGACCACCTTTGCAGTCCATCCCAAGCATGTCACCAGCCTGGAATTGATCAAGGCGGGACTCCACTGCCCCAAGGCCCAGCTGATGTGAGTCTTTGCACGGCTGCATGCCTGCCCAGCCTCTAACCCCCTCTGCCCATCCTTTTCCCTCTCTGCCCACCCTCTGCCCCCTTTGCCCATCCCTACCAGATCTAATCCTCTCTTAAAGCCCAAGGACTGAAAGCTGCTGTTCTTTTCCCTCCCAGAGCCACATTGAAAAATGGGAGGAAGATTTGCCTGGACCAGCAAGCCCCCCTGTATAAGAAAATAATCCGGAAGCTTTTGGAGAATTAGCTACTAGCTACCTAAATTTGTACCTTTGCTACCTAACTTTTTTTTTTTTTCCACTTTTAATCTAACTCTGCAAAAATCTTTTGATCGTTGCATTACCCTTCAAATGCTAAATAAATCAATAAAATAACTCAGGCTGTGTTGTGTTAAAAATATTTCTTAATGGTAAAGCAAAGAAATAGTGGGAATAGTTTCATGTAAGAAAAATTTCCAGAATTTTGTTGTTGTTGTTGTTATGTGCCATCAAGTCGGACCCGACTCATAGCGACCCCTCCTTGGGTTTCCGAGGCAGTATCACTACGGAAGTAGATTGCCCCATTTTCCTTCCGAGGAGTGGCTGGTGGGTTTGAACCACCAGCTTTCTGGTTAGCAGTCAAGTGCCTTAGCCTCCAGAATTTTACAGAAAAAAAAAATTATTTTGAAGGAAGGTTTGGTTTACTAGAGACCGGTTGCCCATGGTGTTATATGTTAGCGGGTATGTATGTTCATATGCTTGCATTTAATCTCTCCCCATTCGGTTTTTTCACTTTCAATCTACCTTATTCACTGTCACCCAAATTATCCTTTTAAAGCAGATAACAAGTGACTTTCCTGACTAAAATATTCAAGGTTTAAACTCCTTAGCATGGTATGCAGTCTGTGCTACATTCACTTTTCTCCTTGAGCCTTAGTTTCCTTATCCGTGAAATGGGCATTTTTTAAGTGCCTCATAGGTTATTGTGAGTACTAAATGACATAATTGGCAAAACTAGGTGATACAGATAGTGAAGAACTTGGCTGCTAAACAAACCATTGCTGTTTAAACCCACCCAGAGGTGCCTCAGGAAAAAGACCTGATGATCTGCTTTGGAAAGGTTGCAGCCATGAACATCCTGTGCAGTACAGTTCTGCTCTGACACACATGTGGTCTCCATGAGACAGAATCAACTTGACAGCAACTGGAAGGTGAAGAAAATGAGATGAGATACGGAAAACACTTCAAATAGTTTCTATACATAGTCTGTGCTTTAAAAAATTCTTGTTTTTAGATGCCGTTGAGTCAGTTCTAACTCTTAGCGACCCTAAGTACAACAGAACAAAACACTGCCTGGTCCTGCACCATCCTCACAAACCTTGCCATGCTTGAGCCTATTGTAATTAAACAACAACAACAACAACAAACTCACTGCTGTCAAAGTTGACTCCATCTCATAGCGACCCCTCTTTGGGTTTCCGAGGAGGTATCACTATGGAAGTAGATTGCCCAATCTTCCTTCCAAGGAGTGTCGGGTGGGTTTAAACTGCTTATCTCCTGGTTAACAGTCAAGTGCCTTAGGATGATGCCACTAGAGCTCCTCTATTGTAATTAGCAACTATTAATTATGATTGCTATCAGTGCACCGTCCCTGTCAGATTGGAGTATTAAATAGGACATGTAACAGACTGACTGCAAGAAAACTTTCTGAAATCAAAGGAATTCTTGGGGAGAAAATTTTGGAAATGGGGTGTGGGTGGTAAGGTACTTTTTTGTTTATTTAGCTTTTGTTGCCTGCCTCAAATAAAATCTTTAGTTGCATTCAATTGTTGTTGTTGTTATGTGCCATCAAGTCAAACCTGACTCATAGAGACCCCTCCTTGGGTTTCCGAGGCAGTATCACTACGGAAATAGATTGCCCAACCTTCCATCAGTAGGTATGATTCAAAGGGCCACAACAAATTTTGCAAAATCAACCAATGTTAACCCACTGCCATTGAGTTGATTCTGATTCATAGTCCTGTAGGACAGGGAAGAACTGTCACACAGGGTTTCTAAGACTGTAAATCTTTATGGAGGCAGACTGCCTCATTTTTGCCCCACAGAGCAGCTGGTGGGCTTAACCCCCTGACCTTTTGGTTGGCAGCCAAATGTCTCAATCGCTGTACCACTTCAGAATTACTTTAACTCTCTTGTGAATATTCATGGAGTGACAAAGATTGAATTACTTAATTTTTTTTTTTTTGCTAGCTGGAGACAGCTGAAATGTCCACAAGCTAGAAAATTTACTGCATAGTTAAGCCTCCATGAACTTAACAAAACCACCAAAGGAATATTTTGCTCTTGGAAATTGTTCCGCATTTCTGTAATATTTGCTCTTTTTTCTTCTAAGGCCTTTGTGGTAAAACCGGTTTCCTGTTCAATGCATAAAACACTGGGGATTCCGTTGGTTTTAAACATATACCCATATTTTTTCTCATTATAAGACAATGCATGCTCATTATAGGTAACAGAAAATTCAGAGCTAAAGCAAGAATACAAAAATAAGCACAATCCTCGAGTTAATAAACAACCTGATAAGGACACAATCAAGAAGCCAGAATCCTCCCTCACTTCCCCACTTCCCATCCTCTTGGGTGCAGATAGCTAGTTAAGAAAACATTTTGACAGGTTATACACAAACTCCATTTTCCGCTCATGGCAGCAACTAAAAGGAAATAAAGTAACAAAACCACAATGTTTATCAACCAGCATATGTACATGATGATAAAATATACAAAGCATTTGGAAACTGGGGACCCGGCTTAACTGTTTATCCAGTAAAGAAAGCCAGGACAAGAAATAAACATAGTATGTAACCTTTGTATTTAACTTTGCCAAATGTTCATTTCTTCATGGAGGCAAACAAAATATGGGGATTATACCATGATCCAACACTGTGATGAGAAGTAGTAAAACTTGAAAGCAGAACAGTCACCAAGCCCACTTGGAACAATCAGCTCTTCCTTATCAACAGTGTTGGAGAACAAGTATTCTTTTCCTAGTAATTCTAGGGATGAGGATAGAATCTATTCGAGAATAAAGAATAAAGTAATTGATGCATAACTTCATCAAAATAACCACTAAACTGAACTGTGATTAATTATCTGGTTACCTTTATAGTTTAAAGGAGCTCTGGTAACGTAGTGCCTAAGGAATTTGACTGCTAACCAGAAGGTTGGTGGTTCAAACACACCAGCCATTCCTTGGAAGGAAGACTGGGCAATTTACTTCTTTAGAGATCTACCATCTCGGAAACTGAGAGGGAGTAGCTATGAGTGTAGTGGACTCAATGGCAGTGAGCTTGGTTGGTTTTTCATATGTCTGGAGACAGAGGTCATCCTATTTCCTGTTGTCATTCATTGCTTCCAGAAAAATGTCTGACAGATTAGATTTTAAATAAAGACTTGTTAAATATTGACTATATGGAAAGGAACTGCAGTGCAGTTAGTGCTGGGTTCCAAGGATGCACTTTGTGGCTAAGGATGATGTATCTAGCCATTAGGAACTTGACAGAGCAAGGAATGACATTGTTTACACAACTCCTGATCTTATCAGGCTGAGATTTCACCAAATTTTCACAGACATTGTAACACATTCATGCCATTTTCCTCTTCAGTGCTTAGTAGGATTTTTGAATCAGAGGCACATTGGTTAATATTAGGGAATCTGCTAGAAGTCCACCTATGTTCTCTAATCACAGGTGCTATAATATGTGCTCGTTATTTAATTGTATATATTCACATTCAATATATAACATACATCATTATTGTTGATATGTGCTATCAGATCAATTCTGACTCATAGCAACCCTATAAGACAGAGTGGAAAGGCCTCATAGAGTTTCCTAGGCTGTAATCTTAATGGGAGCAAGTATGTGAAATAATAATAACCAAGCCATTCTTTCTCCCAAATTCTAATTTCCGCCACATCTAATTGTATCTTATATTTCTTTAAAAACTTCAACTTCAGAAAATGTCAATCAAAAAACTATCTCAGCCACACATCACCAAAGCCATCCCTTGGAAAGCAATATTGTTCAGAATTCTTTACCATTAATATTACCTAAGTACATAGGAACAGAGCCTACAAGGGAAAAATAAAAACAACAAAACATTTTTTGGTCAAAAACTTGGAAAATAAAGAACATTGGAAAATCAGACAGCATGCTCAAAATTAAGTATTTATGATGATTCACAATTTTCCTATTTGAAATCTATGTCTTTACGTTCTGCATGCTATTTTCATTTGTGGATTATTCACTCTTCCTTCAACTCCCTAAATTTTCTTTCCATAGTAACAAATTCATCATGATATTTTCATCTTCAAAATACAATTCTTTGTGATTATGTCTAAGGGAAGTTTTCTCACTTCCTGTATCTTTTGAAAGTTTGGCAATCCTGCATTTCTTCTTGTTGTATTGTATGATCATGAGGTGATTTATTTAGTGAGTTGTTAGGTGCTGTTGAGTCAGTCTCGACTCATAGCTACCCCATGTACAAAAGAATGAAACACTGTCCAGTCCTGCGTCATACTGACAATGGTTGGTATGTTTAAGCCCACTGTTGCAATCATTTTGTTAATTGGTCTCATTGAGGGTCTTCCTCTTTTTCACTGGCCCTCTACTTCAGCAAGATGATGTCCTTCTCCAGGGACTGGTTCCTCCTGAAAACTTGTCCAAAGTGTGTGGCATAAAGTCTTGCCATCCTTGCTACCAAAGAGCAAGTTCATGAAATAATCTTGAGAAAATTGAAATGCAAAGCCATGTATAAAAACACTTTATTTATTTATTGTGATTTGGGTGAAGATTTACAGAGCAAATTCACTTTCCATACAGCAGTTCACATATACTTTGTCTCATGTCATTGATCACAGTTTACCACAATGCAACAGCTCCCCCTCCACTTCCTCCCCATAGTTACCTCTTCCCAGTGTCCATCCGTCCATACACTCCTGTCCCCCGAGCTGTCTCCCTGTGCATAAGCAGCCCTTCTTTCTCCCATGATTGTTCTCTCCGAGGAGTGTATCTACCCCAGGTAAATGTTCAACTCATATGCCTGTCTTTTGTTTGTCTGGAAGCCACAGGTGTGGGTTCAATTCCAGACCTGAAGGGCAACTAGGGACCATAGTCTCAGTGGTTCCACCAGGCTCTATCGGACCAACAAACCTGGCCCCCCCTTTTTTTTTCTCCAAATGATTTTGAGTTTTTTCCACATTGTTCTCCCTCTCTATCAAGGATCACCTACATAGATCCCCTTCCAAGTGGATGTAAAAACACTTTTTTTAAAAAAAAAAACTAATCAGCACTCCACAAAAAATTGTCAAAATCGAATATAGTGCATGCTGCTCAGTTTTAAGGGAGTCCTTAAAACAGCCAAAAAACAGCCAAAAGGTTGGCAATACGAACCCACCCAGAGACACCTCAAGTTAGCCCTGGCAATCTGCTTCCAAAAGGTTGCAGTCTAGAAAACCCAATAGAGCAATTCTACTCTGCAGATAGGGGATTGGCATGAGTCGGAATCAATTTGAGGGCATTAAAGCATTTGGTTGCTAACTAGTAGATCAGTGGTTTGACTGTGCCAGCTGCTTCATGGGAGAAAAATGAGGCAGTTGACTTCCATAAAGATGTACAACCTTGGAAACTGTATGAGGCAGTTCTACTCTGTCCTACGGAGTTGCTGAGTCGGAATTGACTTGATAGTGATGGGTGAATTTAGCAACAATAAGCTGAGTGTTAACTTACGTGGTTTTAAATATTTTTAAACTGTTCTTATCATTAGATTATCATGCCAGGAATAGAAAAATAAATCATCAAATCTTGCAGAAGGACAGAGACAGGTTAGATGCTCAGAGATTAGGTGAAGAACTTCACATCAGAAATTGGGTTTTATGCAACTTTGTTGCTGTTAGCTGCTGTCAAGTCAGCCCCGACTCATGAGGGCCCCAGCTCATGGTGAATTCCTGCAGAATGGATTGTTGTGATCCAGAGAGTTTCCATTGGCTAATTTTGGGGCACACATCTCCAGGACCTTCTCCCATGTTTATTTTAGTTTGGAAGCTCCACTGGTATCTATTCACCATCACAATAACACACAAACCTGCACATAAAGACAGATGGTGGCAGAGACTGAGGTACATTGGTCAGTAGTAATCCAGGCCAGGTCTCCTACATGGAAGGGGAGAATTGTACCACTGAAGCACCACTCCTCTCTTACACAACTTTATATCTGTTAAATCTATCGTTGTGCCTTATACACATAGTGTTGTTGTTTGCTGTCAAGTTGGTTCTGACACATGGGGAACCTATAGGACAGAGTAGAACTGCCCCATGGGGTTTCCTAGGCTATAATCTTTATGGCAGAAGATCTGCAGGTCTTTTCACCCACAGAACCATTGGGTGGGTTCTGACAACTGAGTCCTTAGTCATTGCATCACCAGAGCTCCTTCAGTGTGTACATAGATGAACAAAAACAAATGTATAGAATGAATATCTATTAAGTACTTATTTTCTGATCAGTCCTTGTACCGTCCACCATGAGGAAGATGGTCCATAAAAGCCAACCATAGATACTCCAGCACTATTTGTGACAGTCAACCTGGAACTCCCTTTGCTCCTTAACTGGGCAGCTAAGGAACCCTGGCATTTTCTGTATTTGCTGATCTCACTTGCATCCTTTGGGTTTGTTGCCAGAGTTTTACCGAAAAACTCTGTAAGAACTTTGGTTCTGATTCATTTCCCTGACAGCCCTAACTCTTACACCAGAAATCACTCTTTGACTTTGGCCCATCATTCTTATCTGGGTTCACTTGTGACCCCTGATAGGGGTACTGAGTGGTCAAAATAAGCAAAAAGGAAGCAAGGAAATCCAGGCTGCTGCAATGCTTTAAGGGCAGTTTCCTGATATCCTGTCCTCAAGACATATTGGTTATGAAACAGTGGCCTATTCATGCATTATTTCAACAAATACTTACTGAATGTTTAGTATGAACCAAATTCATACCAGGGATGGGGAGATGCAAAGAGAAATGAGATGGGATAGCTTTCATTGCACAGTATATAATCCAGCATGAGAATATGTAAACCAATGATACCTCAAGGTAATTCCTTAGAATGCTATGGGCTTTCCTTTAGACATGACAATTAAAATCACTCCTGAGTTACAAGTAGGATTTTTTCAGATGCACATGGCTTCTGGTGGCTGAGTCATGTGTATCATTCTGCTCAATCTCTGTCACTCCCTTTCTCAATGTTCAGTTCTAGCCATGATGGGCCGCTTGTTTATGTTCCCAGACCACACCACACTCTTTGCAGCTTCCATGCCTTTGCTCATTTGATCCTCTCTTTTTGGAATGGATTCACTGCCCACTCACTTTAAGTAGCACCCTTTTCTGGAAAGTTTTCTCTGACAGCTACTACTATGCTGAGAATGAGGACCTCTTCTGAGTCCCTATAAACCGTGAACTTTGCTAAATATCATGGGCCTCCAGACAAATTCATAACTTTCTGCTTCTATTTCCACCTATCCCATATATTGTGAGTTCAGGGTAGGGGGAGAGTCTGTTTTTTTTCCCTCTTTGCGATTCTAGCACCTAATTTAGTTTCTAGCTTATAAATAGATAAATGATGAATGGGTAGGTAGATGAACAACAAAGAAAAAATTACATACAATTTATGATGAATAGTTACCTGTAGCAGAAGTGAAAATGGAATGAGTTCCATATGATTTTCAATGACATCTACGATCTTCCTCCCCCACTTGGATGGTCTTCCTGTTCCTGCTGACAGTCTTCCTGACCCCGCAGACACGGAGGGGATTCCTCCCACTGTGGGCAAGGAGGGTCTTCCCTCCCTCCCCACAGCCTTCCTCCCCCCCCCCTCGAGGATCCATCCATCATCCATCCATCCATCCATCCATGCATCCATCCATCCATCCAGAAAAAAGGAAAATGGAGGCAGACATGAATCTGAGGGGATTGAATGGGGGTTGACTCTGATCCTGACACAGATTAATAATGCCCTTAGGCTGCATAAGTGGATGGATCTAGACTCTAACACCATGTTCAGACATTTGTATTCTTCTCCCCTCAGAGCCTGAGTCATTATATTAGAAAGAGATGCTTTTAGGGAAAGCATTTTAGGCTGTTGTGATAGAACAAGTTCTCAAAGGAAGCTAAGTTTAGATACAAGATACCCTACACTTTCCTGCCAACCAATCAGCATGGTTAGTTCTCATTGGAGTAGTGTCTCAGTCTAGACCCCACACTACATTTGTTTATTTGAGGAAGTGTTCCCAGTGAACAGGACTAGAGAATTTCAAATGACTAAATAAGAAAAAAAAGAATGTGGAAAACTGGAGTGCATTCCTACTGGAGATTCTCTGGGAACTCATGTTAAGTGTGCTTCAGAACTATCTGCCTAAAGCATGGTAGCCTACCTACCTATCAGTTCCCCTTAAGGTGGCTCTGACTTATGACAACCCCATGTGTGTCAGAGTAGAAATGTGTTCCATAGGATTTTCAATGGCTGATTTTTCAGGAAAAAAGATCACCAGGCCATTCTTCCAAGGTACTCCTGGAAGGAGGTGAACTTCCAACCTTTTGGTAAGCAGCCAAAGGCATTAACAGTTTGCACCACCCAAGCCTCCAAACTATGGTATTTATGCATTAGCTTCTGTTCTCCATTGAGCAAGTGTTTTTCCAAGGCGGCATCAGGGAAGCCTTGAGGCAGAAAGTGAGATACTTGGTGCAGCTGTGGTGAGGGTGTATTAGGGTACAACTTCATGCAGAAGTTTACTGTAGCAATGACAAGCAACAGGATGGACCCACAAGATGTAAATGGGGCACAATAGGTATCTGATACAAGCATCAATCCTGGTTTTACTGTTTGTCAATTATAAAAGATTCCACAATGATTATAGGACAAAGTGGTATTTAATCACCAAAGCTTCCATTTAAAAAAAAAAAAAAAACAACTTCCATTTCTTTAAAGATTATTGCACACATGTGTTTAAAGACGGTGCATAAAAACCAGACACTCAGCTACTACAAACATAATTGATTTGGATATACTTGTTAAAACAAGAGAGTGCATTTGTTTATTGTACTAGCTACAGTATTCCAACACTTAAAAATACTTCTGAATTTTTATGAATAGGGCTTTATTCCATGGATTTCAGTAGCATAATAAGATAAAAAAGAACAATTTCTTATTAATTTTTTTCTCAAAACCAAGTGATTTGGATTAAGTAGTTCCCAGAAGTCAAGTTCTACATAATCTACAAATACTAGGTTGCTTCTTGATATGTTTCATTCTTTTTGCAGTTCCTGTAATAAATTGGATGTCTACTCTCCCTGAGTACTCTCATTTATGTCAGTTTTGGGGTAAATCTGGAGATCATTGAAGGAAACACTTTCTGCTTTTCTTCATTTACAAGAAATAGATAGAAGGTTTGAATAGCATGATTAATGCTGAAAGGCAAACATGCAAGATAAAACATGATAAGTGTCCAAACTGTGGTCTATATTTGAGCAAATATGAACTCAACAAAAATGCAATTCCTTTTTAGGAAACTACAAATGAAGCATGCATGTCTATTTGATTTGTTTTTGGCTGTGACCTGAACTGATTCATAATGAAAAACTTAAAAAAAAAATCTTTTGTTTATGAATAATTTTAAATGTATGAAATTTGCAAACATAGTATCATTTATATATACCCCTCACCCAAACTAAGAAACCAGTATTTGTCTATTACTATTAAGTACAGATCAGACTTTATTTGTATTTCAGTAGTTTTTCCATTAATGTCCTCTTTCTGACCCAGGACCCAAACCAGATACTACATTACATCTAGTTGTCATGTCTCCTTAGGCTATTCTGAATTATAGCAGTTTCTCAGCCTTTCCTTATTTCCATGACCTTGAAAGTTTTGAAAAGTACCACTCAGTTATTTAATATTTCTCAATTTGGATTCAAAGAATGTTTTTCCTCATGATTAGACTGTGGGGATGGATTTTTGGAAAGAACACCAAAGAGATGCAGTTGCCCGTCTCATCACATCCTGTCAAGGGGTGTTTGATATTCACATGGCATCACACTGATCATGTTAACCTTCATCAAGTGGTTAAAGGGATATTTGCCAAGTTTTTTCATGGCAAAGTTACAATGCCTCAGATTTGTTGTTAAGTGCAACAAGCCGACTCTGACTCAAACTAACCCTATCTGCAACAAAAGGAAACACTGCCAATCCTGAGCCATCCTCACAATCCTTCCTATGCTTAAGCCCATCGTTGCAGCTATTGTGGCAATCCATCTCAAAGAGACCCATCCCCATTCTTGCTAACTCTCAACCTTACCAAGCATGATATCCTTCTCTAGGGATTGGTTCCTTCTGACAACATGACCAAAGTGCAAGAGATGAAGTCTGGCCATTCTCGCTTATAAGGAGCATTCTGGCTGTACTTCCTCCAAGACATATTCGTTCAGTCTTCTACCAGTCCACGGTACCTTCAGTATTCTTCACTAAAACCACAATTCAGATGCATCAATCCTTATTCGTTGTCCAGCTCTCACATACATATGAGGCAATTGAAAATACCATGGCTTGAGTCAGACACACCTTAGCCTTCAAAGTGATATATTTGCTTTTAAACACTTTAAAGAAGTCTTTTGCAGAAGATTTGCTCAATGCAATACTTCATTTGATTTCTTGATTTCTGCTTCCATGGGCATTGATTGTGGATCCAAGTAGAATGAAATCTTTGACAACTGGAATCTTTTCTCCATTTATTATGATGTTGCTTATTGGTTTAGTTGTGAATATTTTTGTTTTCTTTATGTAGAGGTATAATTCATATTGAAGGCTGTAGTCATTGATCTTCATCAATAAGTCCTTCAAGTTATCTTCACTTTCAGCAAGAAAGACTATATAATATGCACATCATGGAAGGAAGGTTGGGAAATCTACTTCTATAGTGATATAGCCTCAGAAACCCAAGGGGGGGTCACTATGAGCCAGGTCTGATTTGACAGCTAACAACAACAACAACAATGTAGTTAATAAGTCTTCCTCCAATACAGATTCCACATTCTTCTGCATATAGTCCAGCTTCTCAAATTATTTGCTCACCATACAGATTGAATAAGTATGGTAAAAGGATACAACCTCAACACACAGCTTTCTTGATTTTAAACCATGTGGTATCCCCTTGTTATGTTCTAACAACTGCTTCTTTGTCTATGTACAGGTTCCACATGAGCACCATTAAATATTCTGGAATTCTTATTCATTGCAATGTTACCCAGGATTTATTAAGATACACCCAGTCAAATACTTTTGTGTAGTTAATGAAACACAGGTAAACATCTTTCTGATGCTCTTTGCTTTCAGCCAAGATCCATCTGGCATCATATCCCTCATTCCACATCCTCTTCTGAATTTAGCTTGCATTTCTGGAAGTTTCCTGTCAACATACTGTTGCAAGCTTTTTTGAAATATCTCCAGCAAAATTTTATTAGTGTGTGATATTTGCGAGCAAGCAGCAGAGGGATCCAGGTAAGGGTAGGGACCCAGGCCTCAACCCCCAAACAGCAGGAAAGGCAGAGGGCAAAGAAAAGAAAACTAGGGGGTCCAGGACAGAGAGAGCAAGCATCTGAGGGATCCAGATAAGGGGAGGGATCCAGGCCTCAACCCCCAAGTGGAAGGAAAAGCAGAGGGGAAAGGAAAGCAAACCCAGGGCATCCAAGGCAGAGTGAGCAAGTGGCAGGGATCCAGGTCAGGGGAGGGTGGAGAGGTTTCAAATAGCTAAGGGAGACAAACTTGTCTGTCGGTTTGTCATGTTGTGGTGGCATGTTGCTGTGAGGCTTGAGGCTGTGCCACTGATGTTTCAAAATCCAGTAGGGCTGCACATAGTGCAAAGTTTTCACCATGGCTTGCAGACTGAGACAGAGTAGAAAGAAAGAAGGAAGAGGTCATCCACTTCTCAAAGAATTAGCCAGGGAAAACCTTATGAATAGCAGAGAAACACTGTCTGTTGCAATACCAGGCAACTCTACAAATAGCCTGGAAACACTGTCTGATGCAGTATAGGAGGATGAGCCACTTAGGTTGGAAGGCTTTCAAAATATGACTGGGAAAGACCAGTAGTATAAGAGTAGAACCAACCTTACTGATATTGATGAAGTAAAGCTTTTGAGACCTCCATTTGCTGACATGACATGACTCAAATTGAGGAGAAACAGCTGCAAAGATGCATTAATAATCACAACATGTAATGTACAAAGTATGAATCTAGAAAGTTGGAAGTTATCAAAGATGAAATGGAATGCATAAATATTGATATTTTAGGCATTAGTGAGCTGAAGCGGATTGCTTTTGGACATTTTGAATCAGAAAACCATATGATTTACTATGCCAGGAATGACAATTTGAAGAGGAATAGCATGGCATTCATCATCACAAAGGATATTTCAAAATCTGTCCTGGAGTACAATGCTGTCAGTGATAGAATAATATCCATATGTCTACAAGGAAGACCAGTTAATATGACTATTATTCAAATTTATGCACCAACCACCAAAGGCAAAGATGAAGAAATTGAAGATTTTTAGCAACTTCTGCAGTCTGAAATTGACCAAAAATGCAATCAAGATATGTTAATTATCATTGGTGACTGTAATGCAAAAGCTGGAAACAAAGAAGAATCACCGGTAGTTGGAAAATTTGGCTTGGAGAGAGAAATAATGCTAGAGATCACATGATAGAATTTTTCAAGACCAGCACTTTATTCATTGCAAATACCTTTTTTTCAAGAACATAAACAGGAACTATACACATGGACTTTGCCAGATGGAGTACATAGGAATCAGATTGACTACATCTGTGGCAAGAGATGATGGAAAAGCTCAGTATCTTCAGGCAAAACCAGGCCAGGAGCTGATTGTGGAAGAGACCATCAGCTGCTCATATGCAAATTCAATGTGAAGTTGAAGACAATTAAAACAAGTCCACAAGAGCCAAAATATGATCTTGAATTTATCCCTCCTGAATTTGGAGACCATCTGAAGAATAGATTTGACACATTGAACACCAATGACCAAAAACCAGAAGAATTGTGGGATGAAGAACATCACCCATGAAGAAAGCAAGAGGTCATTAAAAAGATGAGAAAAAAAAGAAAAGACCAAAATGGATGACAGAAGAGACTCTGAAACTTGCCCTTGAGCAGAGAGTAGCCAAAGCAAATGGAAGAAATGACAAGATAAAAGAGCTGAACTGAAGATTTCAAAGAGCAGTTCGAGCAGACAGAGCCAATTACTATAATGAAATGTGCAAAGGCCTGGAGTTAGAAAACCAAAAGGGAAGAACATGCTTGGCATTTCTCAAGCTGAAAGAACTGAGGAAAAAAATTAAGCCTTGAGTTGCAATATTGAAAGATTCTATGGGCAAAATATTGAATGATGCAGGAAGCATCAAAAGAAGATGGAAGGCATATACAGAGTCACTGTACCAAAAAGAACTGGTCAGTGTTCATCCATTTCAAGAGATGGCATATAATCAAGAACCAATGGTATTGAAGGAAGAAGTCAAAGCTTCACTGAAGGAATTGCCAAAGAACAAGACTCCAGGAATTGACAGAATACCCACTGAGATGTTTCAACAAATGGATGCCCCACTGGAGGCACTCACTTGATTATGCCAAGAGATATGGAAGACAGCTAGCTGGCCAACTGATTGGAAGAGATCCATATTTGTACCCATTCTAAAGAAAGTGGTCTCACAGAATGTGGACATTATCAAACAATATTATTAATATCACACGCAAGTAAAAACTTACTGAAGATAATTCAAAAACAATTGTAGCAGTATATTGACAGAGAACTTCCAGAGGTCCAAGCCAGATTGAGAAGATGACGTTGAACAAGGGATATCATTGTAGATGTGAGATGGATCTTGTCTCAAAGCAGAGAATACCAGAAAGATGTTTACTTGTGTTTTATTGACTATGCAAAAGTATTTGATTGTGTGGATCATAACAAATTGTGGATAACATTGAAAATAATGGAAATTCCAGAACACTTAATTGTACTCATGAAGAACCTGTACATAGACTAGGAGGCTGTTGTTCGAACAGAACAAGAGGACACTGCATGGCTTAAAATCAGGAAGGGAGTGTGTCATGACTGTATCCTTTCACCATAGTTATTCAATCTATACTCTGAGCAAATAATCCGAGAAGCTGGACTATATGAAGAAAAACGTGGCATCAGGATTGGAGGGAGAATCATTAACTACCTAATATATGCAGACGATACAACTTTGCTTGCTGAAAGTGAGGATGACTTGAAGCACTTGCTGATGAGGATTGAAGAATACAGTCTGCAGTATGGATTACACCTCAATAGAAAGAAAAAGAAAATCCTCACAACTGGACCTATAAGTAGCATCATGATAAATGGTGAAAAGATTGAAGTTGTCAAAGAATTCACATTGCTCGGTTTTACAATCGACGCCAATGGAAGCAGCAGTCAGGACATCAGGTGATGTATAAAGAACTGAGCAAGTCAGCTGCAAAAGACCTTTGTCAAGTACTGAAGAGAAAAGATGTCTCCTTGAGGACTAGGGTGTGCCTGACACAAGTCGTGATATTTTCAGTTGCTGAATATGCATGTGAGAGCTAAACAATGAATAAGGAAGACCGAAGAAGAGTTGATGCTTTCGAGTTGTGGTGCTGGTGAAGAATGCTGAAAGTACCGTGGACTGCTAAAAGAACTAACAAATCTGTCCTGGAGGAAGTGCATCCGGAAAGGTCCTTGGAAGCAAAAATGGCCAGACTTCACCTCACCTACTTTAGTCATGCTATCAGAAGGGACCGTTCTCTTAAGAAGGATGTCATGCTTGGTAAGGTAGAGGGTCAATCAAAGAGTGGAAGGTCCTCAACGAGACAGATTGACACAGTAGCTGCAGCAATGGGCTTAAGTATAGCAGGGATTACAAAGCTGGTGAAGAATCGGCCGGTGTTTCATTCTACTGTGCATAGGGTCGCTATGAGTCGAAGGCAATTCCATGGCACCTAACAACAACAACCACAACAGGATATTAATGATATTGTGAGATACTATCCACATTTTGTTGGATCACCTTTCCTTAGAATTGACACAAATATCAATCTCTTCTAGTCAGTTAGTCAGGTAGCTGTCTTCCATATTTTTTTGGATAAAGTGCCTCCAGCATTGCATCCATTCATTAAAACATCTCAATGCACATTCAGTCAATTCCTAGAGTCTTGTTTTTGGCCAATTCCTTCAGCAAAAATGAATTACCATTGGTAATTACCCTTCATTCTTGGTCATATGCTACCTCTTGAAATGGTTCAGTGGTGACCAATTGTCAACCAATTTTCAGATTTGGACACTACAAAAGCCATATGAATGCCACAAGAGAAAGTTTTACTGTTAGTGAAACAAAACATGAGGATGTATGAGCCTTATGATGTGTTTGCATTTTAAAATAAATAAATTTGAACCATGCAACTAGGTGAATGACAGAATTTTAAAAACCACTATTCTCTTGATAAATGCTTTCTAGACATTCATTCAGTTCTGGTAGCGTAGATGCCTAAGGCACTTGACTGCTAACCAGAAGGCTGGCGGTTCAAACCCACCAGCCACTTCTCAGAAGGAAGATGGGGCAATCTACTTCTGTAGTGATACTGCCTCGGAAACCCAAGGAGGGGTCACTATGAGTCAGGTCCGACTCGATGGCACATAACAACAACACAGACATTTATTTGCTAATGTGGCACAATTCAAAATGAGAAGGAATAGCTGCAAACATCCATTAATAATTGGAATGAGGAATGTATGAGGCATGAAACTAGGAAAACTCGAAGTTGTAAAAAGTGAAATGTAAGACATATCCTAGATATTAGTGAGCTAAAATGGAATGGCATTAGTCATTTTGAATCAGAAAATCATATGGTCTACTATGCTGTGAATGACAAATGAAAGAGGAAAGCCATCACATGCATCATCAAAAAGAATATTTCAAGATCTATCCTGAAGTACAATGCTGTCAGTGATAGGATAATGTTCATATACCTACAAGGAAGACCAGTTAATACATTCAAATACATGCACTAACCACAAAAGGCAATTTTTGAAAGTTTTTACCAACTTCTACAGCCTAAACCTAAACCACAAAAGGCAAAAATCTGAAAGTTTTTACCAACTTCTACAGCCTAAAATATCTACCCCACAGGATTCTTTTGAAGATTGAATGCAGCAGTATTTGTAAAATATTTAGAAAAGCACCTGGAACTTGCACAAAATTAATGATCTGCACCTTTGAGTGGATGCAGAGAAGTTTAGTAACTTGCACACCCTATGTGGCAAGTAAACAAAGGAAATGGCATCTTTCACCTTCATCCAGAATCATGTACCTCAAATAAATTATCAGCTACTGTATTTGTTAAAGAAAAAAGCATAGTTTTGGTGACCTGCCAAAATTTTTTCCATAGGAAAAAGTTAAGAGAGCATAAAAAGTATCTCTTCATGCTTTTCTGACTTGTATAAATTATAAAATGAGCACGGGTTAGATTTACAATTAAAAAGCAAAACAATGCATTTTTTATACTTTGAAGAATAGCTTTTGTTTTTCTGAGTTAGTTGACCAGCAACCCCAGAAAAAGAGCCGTAAAAGGAGTAATCATACATATTCTCAATTATTCAGGCGCTAACTCTGTGGTGCTGTGATTAAAGCATCAGGCTGCTAACCAAATTCTCAAACCAAACTCACTGCCATTGAGTTGATTCTGACTCATAGTGACCCCCAAAGCTGTAACGTCTCTGGCTGTTTTCTTAGGGTTATGCTGATAAAAACTGAAGTATTTTTAAAGTCAATCATTTTGTAAATCTCCAATAAACAATATGGAGAGTCTTTACTTCTAATTCCCTTTTTATAGATGGAGTAATTGGCATTAAAACTATGAAATAAATCAATGATAGATTCCAACAATTATCAAATATTCTTAACTTCAGATTTCCTAGTAGAGTACAGATGTGCTTTCCTTTTAGAAAGCCTAATACAGAAAATTTAAATGTGAAATAAAAAAAAATGGGAGCATGAACCTTTCCAATGATTTTTTTTTTCTTTCTTCATGAAAGGATTCGTAACAAGTTGAATTTCTGTTAGGCAATAGTGGGGAAAATTATTCCTATCTTATTTATTTAAGAAACATTCGTAAGATGTTTAATCCTGGCTTTTTACAATGTTGACTCATTTCTCCTTAGAAACTTGGGATAGGAAGTGGTTTAACAACTTGCCTGTGATAGCGGCAACTGAAAGAAGACTGCAATGTTGGACCCCTGGCTTAAATGCACACACCCTTGCCTGCTAAGCTGGGCTGCCTAGAGCCACTTGGACACTGGCCCTAGGGCAGCACCATTCCTCTCTGCTCTCTCTCTTACTAGCATACCCCATGCCTCTCAGAGGTCTTAATCCACCTAGAATATTAAACATACACCCTCTAAGCATACTGCTGGATCAAAGTTCTCTGAAATTTTTGGTGAAAAAGTAGTAAAGATGTCAGGCTAAAAAAAGACTTTGAAATCCCTCATGAAAAGACAGAGGCATACCATTGTCTCCAACACTGAACACAAAAACGTCCTGCAATAAATGGAATGTGTTCTATTATGTGTGATTTGGTGTTGTATATTTCATCCACACTCTTCCATTTGCTGCATAAAGAGTACAGGTGCTACACACATCAGGTATTCACCTATTGTCTATGTACTAGTCTGTCCAAGGACAGAACCAGCTAATGAGCCCTCTGCATCTTCAGAGTGACCACCCACTGGTACTTCATAGATCAAATCTAAACTCCTCCTATATGGAAAAGGTGATACTCAGGGAATTTTGGAAGTTCCAACATGTCAAGGAGAAGAAAGAAGATATGCAGGAAATGAAAGAAGAGATTATGTTACTGCTCTTATTTTGCAATTAACACTGGATTCAACTTTTCACACTGATCCATCTTTCCACCAAAAGGAAAAAAAAAGACATTATAAGTGATTTGAGGATATACAACTGAAGGAACAACCCAAGCATTCTTCCCTGGAATCCAAGAAGACAGTGCTACTTTTGACAAAGAATATTCATTTCAGACATAGATGAAATATAGAAAGCCAAAAATCAAATGAGATAGATGAGATAGATGATTTACAAATAGAAGAGAGATAAGCAAAATCACCTGTCTCCCCAACCAACATCACTGCCTAATTCCTCCCAGTTCTGACCATTAAAGAGACACAGCTCTCTTTCCCTCTATAGATTTTGCTCTGTCCCCCTCATGAGTCTCACCAGCCTGCTTCCCACACCCAGCGTTTTACCCCCCTTGCCTTCCAGCTCACAGGACATATTTGGTGTCCATGAACCCTCAGCAAAAGCAATGCAGCCTGAGACCCTCTAACGTTTTGAGGGTTTGGGGAAGAAAGATTATCCCAGAGTCTGAAGTAGTCACCAGGAGGGTGGGGCAGGGCATGACCTGGTGAGTGCCCTAGTGCCGTCACTTGTTGTTGTTGTTGTTGTTATGTGCCGTTTAGTCGGACCCGACTCATAGCGACCCCTCCTTGGGTTTCCGAGGCAGTATCACTACGGAAGTAGGATTGCCCAACCTGCCTTCTGAGGAGTGGCTGGTGGGTTTGAACTGCCAGCCGTCTGGTTAGCAGGCAAGTGTCCTAGCTCCCAGTGCCGTCACTAGGGGGCTGCAAGGGTGATGACTGCATCCAGTGACATTGTCAGAGAGCATGACACCACAATAACTGTGTATAAAATTTTTGTGCAGTTGTTTCAGCAGAAATTTATTATATTTTTAAATAAAAATACCCCTGTGGTTAGTTATAACAACAAAAAAACCTTTTGGTGAGCCCATCTTACAAGTATCAATATACCTACAACACTGCTGTTGTTGTTGTTGTTATGTGCCCTCTAGTCGGACCCAACTCATAGCGAGCCCTCCTTGGGTTTCCGAGGCAGTATCACTACATAGGTAGATAGGCCAACCTTCCTTCCGAGGAGTGGCTGGTGGGTTTGAACCGCTAGCCTTCTAGTTAGCAGTCAAGTGCCTTAGGCACTAAGCTACCAGAGCGCCCTACAATATTATACTCTATGCTAATTTACTTTTTTATTCTTCCCGTGCACTCCCCTCTTGTCAGAGCTGTCTTTATTACCTAATTACAATGACTGCTTCCAATCAGATGGTTTCCTCAGTCCAGCTAGAAGCCTGGAGCTGTTGTTTTCTGTTGCTGCTGGTGTTTTTATAGTCATTGAATTTGTCAATTTTTCTGGTGTTTTAGCTATAATATTATGGCAATTAGTACTTATGAACCTACATCTGTAACTTTTCTGAGAATGAAGTAGTAATGTAGTAATTAAAAGAAAAGGAGAAAAGTTAAAAAAAAAAAAAAAAAAAGAGGAGGGTTCCACTCAGTTACAAATAATGTTGTAACTAATATTGTCGTAATTTAATTAGAAAGATTTTATGAAACTATTTTGTTGTTAGTATTCATATAATCTAAGAAGTATTACATTTAAGCAATTTACCAACTGTATCAGGTGTTATTCTACAATTAAAATTGACAGTAAGCATTACTAAGAATCCTGTATGGTCTAGTGAAGGAGAAGGTCCATGGGGGGGTGACACCATCAGCTACTGCACTGGGTGACACTAACCCTAGTGACGCCAGTGGGTCACTAGGCGGGGCAGGAGCCTGCTTTTCTTAATCAAGGAACAAACCTAGAGACCCGGGAATTTCCCTGGCCCTGGGTTTCCCGCCCCCATTATGAATAAAAGGGGTTCCTGGGGCTCTGAGCCTCAGAACCCGGACAACAGGCAGCTTTCCTGAGCCACCTCTTTCGCTCCAGGCACCGCTGCCCAGATCCTCCCAGCCAAGTACCATGGCTCTCGCCGCTTCCGCCTCCACTCCTGGTGTTCCCCGCGTCCTCCGGGCGGCGCTGCTGCTCCTGCTCCTGGTCACCGCAGGCCGGCGCGCAACAGGTGAGCCTCGGCGGGACTCCAGCGTCTGTCAGGGGCCGGTGGGAGTCCACGCCGGGAAACAACCCAGCTAACCGAGTGTCTCTTCTTCCCCCAGGGGCTCCCGTGGTCTCGGAACTGCGCTGTCAGTGCCTGAAGACCGTGCAGGGAATCCATCTGAAGAATATTGAAAGTGTGAAGGTGACGGCCCCAGCACCTCACTGCGACCAAACCGAAGTCATGTAAGTCCTGCTGCGCGCGGCTGCTCCTGCCATTCTGTCACCCCACCCTCCAAAGCTCCCCTCACTGCAAATTTCCCTTCTCTCTGCAGAGCCACTCTCAAGAATGGGCAGGAAGTTTGTCTTAACCCCACAGCCCCCATGGTTAAGAAAATCATCGAAAAGATGCTAAACAAGTGAGTTATTGTTTTGTATTTATAACATGAGACTAGTGTCACTGGTCACATCACAGGAGCATTTACTCCCAAAAATTGTCTAAGGAACCCAGGGATTAGCTGAAAGACTGAAAATCATCATTTTGTTCAGTTAAATTTGCCATTGAGATCATTAGTGTGCTCTGGTACCGGAAGGTTATTTCCAGTAACTTCTATCCCCACTCCCTACCCCACTCTCTTTGAAATAAATGTGGATAAACCTGTTTTCATTACAACTGTCATTTGATGTTGGACATTTGTGCCAAAAAGCTTTCCACCTGTTAAAAACAAAGGTGGCTTTTCCTCTCCCCTCATTTTCTTCTGAACTTCAGATCTGCAAAGTGGAAACCTTGGGGTTCTGCAACATAGGTCCTGACGTTTAGTGGTAAAGAGCAGGGACTTTGCAATTACATTGCCTTGATACAAATGTGGGTTCCATCACCTACTAGATGAGTGCTTCTGGGAAATTTACTTGATGTGAGACTCAGTAAAATAGAGAAAATAATAGTAGTTACTTTGTCTGAGACTTAAAGGAGGCCCAGTGTGACAATGAGAGAATAATATATTATGGCTGTTGGTAGCAAATAATACAGCAGAGATCTCAGCCTGCACCCTCATTCCCAAATAAAGAGCATCTAAGAACATACAGGTGTCTGACACAAAGGACCGTGGTTCCAGGGAGTAGCCACGTGGTACCAGGAGAGGGGAAAACTCCACGTTTAGAAAACTCTGGCGCCTAGGGAGCAGGGCAGAGGGAAGAGGACTGGGCTGGCTGCTGAGCAGCTGCTGATAACAACCATTTTTTTTCTTTATAGTGGGAGTTCCAACTGACCTTGGGGGAAGGAGGAAGATTGTTGGTGTCTAAGCTGGAAGCAGACCCTGCCAATAGAGGAACTGAGGGGAAGAAGAGAAATAGCTTCTGAGGACACCTGAACTGGGCTTATTTATGTTTGAGCATCTTTTACAGCAGTTCTTCTATTTATTTATTTATTTTCAGAGTTTATGTTCATATATGACATGTAAAATAATTAAGGATGTGGCCGAATCTATTTTCACACTTGATACTGTTACTTTTATTGTTCACTTTATGTCAAATCAGTTAGTTCAGTCCTGATTCTTATTTAAAGAATTGGAGTATAAAAGGTTTTCAAATGTTTTCTAGTTGTTAATATTTCTGGGGATCCCACATCATGCCAGTCACTGTGATAGAGACAAGGGGGTACAGACAAATGATCAGATCATTGTTAGGGTAGGGACATATGTGTGTACACTATTTTCTTTGAGAATAAGGCATTTATTATTTATTGAACCCATTTTATAGTATGTGATCAACATTTCTCATGGTGAAGCTTTAAGAACTACCATGTTCTAAATATCCCTTCGACATTTTATGTCTTTCTTGTAAGGCACAATGCCTTGTTTAGTGTTAATTATGCAGTGCTTCTCTATTTCATATATAGTTATCTATGGTTTTACAAATAACTTGAAAATAAAGTATTTCAGAATAAACAATGCTTGTTTCATTCTTTTTGGGAAAAGAAAAGGCTACCTTGAATAAATAATTTGATAATTTCTATCAATGTTTCTCAATTTTTCTCCCTACTTGGCATATAATTTTGTACACAGATAAATTGAACTGTAAATGATACCTAATTTTATGTAGTGATAGCTGTCACTCCCCTGGGCTCTCCTTTATTCAAAAATTTGGTTTTCCAAACTGTAAGCGCCACCTGCATGAGAGTCACTGTTTTTTCCACAAGGAGCTCCTTGCTACTTAAGTTTAGATAGATAGATAGATAGATAAATGATAGATAGATGCTGTCAAGTCAACCCTGACTCATAGCAACCCTATGCACAACAGAATGAAATGCTGACTGGCCCCATGCAGCTGGGAAATCAATAAGGAAGACCACAGAAGAACTGATGCAATTGAACTGTGGTTTTGGTGAAGAAAATTATTGACTAGAACATGGACTGCTAGAAGAACAAACAAACCTGTCTTGGAGGAAGTACAGCTAGAATGTTCCTTAGAAGCAAGAATGACCATACTTTGTCTCTTATACTTTGATCATGTTTTCAAAAGGGACCAATCTCTGGACAAGGCTATCATGTTTGGTAAAGTAGAGGGTCCGCGAAAAGGGGGAAAAAACCCTCAATGAGATGGCTTGACACAGTGGCTATGATGATGGGCTCACACATGGCAATGATTGCGAAGATGGGACAGAACCAGGCAGTGTTTCATTCTGTTATACATGGGGTCACTATGAGTTGAAACTGACTTGATGGCACCTCACCACAACCTAAGTGTCATCTTCATATGGCTGGTATGTTTGAGTCCACAGTTACAACTCTTGTGCTAATTCATCTCACTGAGTGTCTCCCCTGTCTTTCACAAAACATGTTGTCCTCCTCTAGCAACTGATTGATCTCCCCTGATGACATGGTCAAAGAAAGCAAGGCAAACCATGCTCCCTTGTGATCTATAAAGTTTTCATTGACTAATTTTATAAAGAAGATTGCATGACTTTTCTTCCTTGTCTTAGTCTGGAGATTCTGCTGAAACCTACCCATCATGAATGACCCTGCCACTGATTGAAATACTGGTGACATAGCTTGCAGGGTCATAGCAACATGCAAGCCACTGCAGTACAACATATTCAATCTTATAGCTATTTCAACAAAGGCTCTTATTCAATTTCTTTTGCCATGTGATTTTTCAATCATTAACAATTTAATGAAACTGGCACAGAAATGATGGTGAGGTGGATTTTTCTCCAAAACTCAAATAATTTGTGCATTTAGTAGAAACAAGAGAAGTGAATGACTGACTATTTTCACCTACAAAAAGATGTAATTAAGATTTGGGCTCTATTTTCTGAACTTTATATATATATATCTATATATATGGAACTGCCAATGACTTTTTAGTGTTATTCCATTCCTTTTTACCAATTTATCAGATATAATGATTTTAAGATCTGGCTGCAGCATTCTCCACCATTCTTAGTGCAATTTTTATGAAACCTGATAGATTGTTTAGTCTAAGAAAGCCCTCTGGGTAGCTTAATATTTAATGTTGCCTCAAGTGACAGCAGCACACCCAGCTTCCAAGACAAAAACAAATGTTTTCATGTGCAGTAATGAGAGATCCAATAGACCAAAAGAGACCACACTTCAAACTAGAGAAGGAGGAATATTTGTGCATGTGTGTGGGGTACCCTTGTTTCTTAGAACTTATTCCAGAAATCTTGAGCTGTAAGTAAAAGCCACCAGCAGTGGCCAAAGAGTAGAGTTGGCAGCCTGAATATTTGAGATCAAGTTCTGGCTTGCCCCAAGTATCTGGGTAAATAAGAGTGCTGAGATGGATGGACAGAGTGGCTACAACAATGGGCTCAAGTATAGCAACAATTGTGAGGATGGTGCAGGATTGGGCAGTGCTTCGTTCTGTTGAACGTAGGGTTGCTATGAGTTGGAGCCAACTCAATGGCTCCTAACAACCACCACAACAGCAAGTAGCAGTCTTTGTGAGCCTTTTTTTATACATTAAAAATAGAAAATAATAATTTCCTCATAACTCTAAGGTTGCTACTTATGAATGAGCTAAGAAGAAGGAAAGAAATTTGTGAACTGTACATAAATGCCAACCATTCTGGAAGTCCCATAAATACCAGCATTTACTCCATAACCCAAAGTCAGAACACTGAAGAACATTTACAAGTAGGAAAGCAGAGGCTCAATAAAGCCACACAGCCTCACACCTGAGACCAGTCCTTACCCTCAAATATTGTCTGGGGCTTGCTGCACTGGCCACTAAGCTCTTATCAGTACGGAACATGGAACATAAAAAGAACAAAGGAGGTGTTTTTGTTCATATATTGCTTAAAGACCATTATGGATTTAATTGTATCCCCCAAAATGATATGCTGATGTCCTAGCCCTTGTACCTGTGAGTATGACCTTTTTGGGGGGGAAATGAAGTCTTTCTTTGAAGATATTATCAGTTAAGTCACACTGGAGCAGGGTGAGTTCCAGTCCAAATCCCTTCTGAGTTGTCTTATACAAGGGGAGAACAAACATGAAGGAGACACACGGGTGGAAGACAGGCATCATGTGACTACAGAGGTAAACGGGTCTATAAGCAGCAACGGAACACCAAGGACTGCTGGCAGCCACCAGAAACCAGGAGAGAGGCATGGAACAGTCCTTTTCTCAAAGCTCCCAGACGGAACTGATATGGCTGATTCATTGATTTTAATTTCTAGTCTCCAGAACTGTGACAAAATAAATTTCTGTTCTTTTAACTTACAGTGTTTTATAATGGCAGGCCCAGGAAACTAAGGCAAAGACACAAGTTTCGAAGGAGCATAGTTATTTTGGAGTAAATTACAGATCTATCAAATGTTGACTGTGTGAGCAGTTTCTTGGCTCCATGATACCTCATTTTCTGCTACTATAGAGTGAGGATAGTAACAGAATACACCTTCGGAAGTTATTATAAGGATGAAGTATGATTACTTAGATAACATAACATGGTGCTTGGAGACTACCACTGGCTCCAGAAATAGGAATTTTGTCATTGGTCTTCAGGTCAACTCCATGGACATTGTAGTTTTCATACCAAATTGACCCAAGATTTCAGAAGTGCAAGACAATCTCCTACTGGCAGTAATAAGGCAGGAAGTGAGACACAGAGTATGTGAGGTGGTGGTCATAACATGAATAAAGGTGGAAAACAGTATTTTGTGACACATCATAGATCATCACAGGAAATAGCAATAACAATGATTGAGGTTTCCTAAGCAACATCACCAAAGGAACTAGAGAAGAAAAGGAGGAAAGATGGCTGACCCTACTCTGTCACTGTAAGTCTTTCTTTGGGAGTTCTTCTGAGATATCTGAATGAACATTGGGGGGATAGTGGAAGTAGGAGATCTACAGTAGCACATCTGGGCAATCCAGAAAAACAGTCAGTACTATTGCTCTTTTCTTTGAATATCCAAGGAAATAATAAAGAAAGGGACTTATTCAATCTTCATCACATCTCCATTCACCATTGAGTTCACAGTTGCAATGGGCAATGTTCATACATGCTGACAGTTTCCTAACTCAATCTCCCTTCTCTTTCTTCTTCTGTGACTGAGGGCTTTATTCATCTGGAAATGGAGGGTAGGACATGGCCTATAAACTGAGTTTGCCCAGCTAATAGGCAGGATGGCCTGGGTGCTAAAGCCCTCAGAGATAACCCTCAATGAGAAACAATAGTTAATGGATGGATAGTCTATTTTCAGTCTCTTCATTGGACACTTCTAGAAGTTTATATATATACACATACACACACACAAACATATGTATGCACATATATGTGTGTGTATAAATATGTATATATATGTATACATACATATATATATATATGTATTCTACTTTTCTTTTCATTATGTTCATAGTGCTTCTATTCTCTTTTAAATCTTTGAACATATTTATAATAGCTCTTTTAAAAGTCTTTGTTAATTCTATCAGTTCTAGGTTTACTTCTATTGACTGATTTTTTTCTCTTGGTAATGGGTTATATTCTTCTCCTTCTTGGCATGATTACTTATTAATTAGATTCAGGAAATTTTAAGGTTATATTGTTGAGTGTCGAGATTTTGTTGCCTTCTTATTCCTTCAGACAGTATTGATTCTTATTCTGGCAGACAGTTAAATTATGGAAAGATTAGTTTGATATTTTTGAGACTTTTTTTTTTTTTTTAAGCTTTGTTAGGATGTGCAGGGTATCCTTTACTTTAGAGCGTGTTTAGCTGTGTTGCTAAGTTTGGACCCTTCTGTTTCTCTACTGAACTCCCTGGGTGGTCAAAAATTCTCTCCACTATGACTAGTCAGAGCTCAATTATCACCCTACAAAGTGTGAAGTCAGCTTACAGCTCTCTAGTCCTTCTTTGCTTGACTTTATGTAGTTTCACCCTAGCATGTGTGACCCAGTGGGACTTCCATCACACTTACCTTTACAGTTCACCTTACCTTTACTGATCTCTCTTTTCTGCAGCTCTAGTCAATAACTCCCAGCCACCTCAATTTCTTTGAATTTTAATCTATGTCTCCCTCAATTCGGTGAGATTGCTGTACTCTGCTTACAATCTCTCTCCCTGTACAATGGCTCTGAATTGTCTTCAGCAAAAAAGCCATGGTATCATGGGGCTGACTTCATTTGTTTTCTTTTCTCAGGGATCATATTCTTTTGCTATCTGTCATTCAATGTCTGAAAACAGTTGTTTCATGTATTTTTTTTAGTTTCCTAAGTGTTTACAGTGGGAAGTTAGGATTTTCTTTTAACCAAACGTGGTTGGAAATGCAAGTCTTGATGGGATAATTCTGAGGCATATATTACAAGGTTGCTCAGAGGCCTCCTAGCAGGATTAAGCCGTAGGTTCACACAATATTACCTTATGCATTGCACACACTTTATTGGTTTTTCTTCCTTCCTATCCCACATTCCCACTATCCCATTTGTACTTCCTATTAACCATCTCCCAGAAAAACTGCTGTACACAATCTTTCTCTCAGAGTCTGCTTTTGGAGGAACCTAAACTTAGACACTAGGGTTCCCACAAATTTGAGCCTGAGAAGGAAGTATATACTGCCATTTTATTAAGGTGTATAATCCCAGAGAATCAAGAGGGAGGAAAACGGGAAGTGAAGAGAGAAAATGAGAAAGCTAACAGGAAAGTGTTAACCAATTGGCCATCATGAAGTACAACTGAAATTTTGATCTCTCATTGCCCATTGTGAGTGTTTATTTTCTTATTATGAAGAAATTTATAAAACTGATTCACACCAAGAAAATGCCATTTCTGGACTTCCTACTAGAGAATCACAAATTCCCAGCCAGAAGGCATCAGCCTCTGGTTTCTCTTCCTCGGTTGTACTTGGAGGTAGAACATGGAGGCTAGATTCATAAGGTTCTAAAGTGTGTGTGGGGGGTAGGGTAGGGGGGGAAGGGCAAACCCACATTCAGGATCTTATCTAAACCCCTGAAGAGATTGGTATTCCTATTGACAGTCCATCCTCCACATTAAGTGTGATAAATATCAAGCTACAGGTAGTTGGGATTGTTCTTTTTGCTTTCAATATTCTGCTGAAGAAGAAACCAGATAGAAATCACATACTAAGATCAGATACTGATCTCTTTGCAGTAAGGCTGGAGGTTGGTTCAAGACCACAATGTTTACAAAAATCTGTCCTCTCATTTTATAGATGGGATGGTTGAGACTCAGATACCACAAAAGACTTACCCAACATCACAGAACTATTTCATTACATAATATACTAGAACTCAGCTTTCTGATGTTCATTTAGTACAGAGCTGTTTTTACTTAACAAGGTAATTCTTATGACTGCCAAAAAGGATTATTAGCTGGGATCTTGGTTCTAGGATTGGCTTTCTAAAATGTGTAGAATTAGTCTCAGGGTACTAATTAATAACTACTAACTCATTCATACCATTAGCCACTGTAAGAACATATGGTGACTACTGTGGCCAGCTTGATATAAAAACTAGTTTCAACTACTTTGTATGACTTATTAAGTTACTTGATCAGTTATCTGTTGCTGTATAACAAACTTTTTCCAAAATACAATGGCTTAAGGGAACATCAAAAGAAGATGAAAAGAATACATAGAGTCACTGTGCCAAAAAGAATTGGGAGATGTTCATCCATTTCAGGAAGTGGCATATGATCAAGAAGCAATAGTATTGAAGGAAGAAGTCAAAAGTGCACTGAAAGAACTGGCAAAGAACAAGGTTCCAGGAATTGACAGAATACCCATTGAGATGTTTCAACAAAGAGATGCCTTGCTGGAGGCACTCACTCAGCTATTCCAAGAGATTTGGAAGGCAGCTACCTGGCCAACTAGAAGAGATCCATATTGGTACTCATTCCAAAGAAAGGCGATCTCACAGAATGTGGAAATTATCAAACAATATCATTAATACCACATGCAAGTAAAATCTTACTGAAGATAATTATAAAATGGTTGCAGCAGTATATTGACAGAAAGCTTCCAGAAATCTGGATTCAGAAGAGGATGTGGAACTAGGGATATCTTTGCTGATGTCGAATGAACATTCTTTGCTGAAAGCAAAGAATACCAGAAACATGTTTATGTGTGTTTTATTGACTATGCAAAAGCATTTGATTGTGTGGATAATAACAAATTATGGATAACTTTGAGAAGAATGGGAATTCCAGAACACTTGATTGTGCTCATCAGGAACCTGGACATAGACTAGGAGGAGGCTGTAATTCGAACAGGACCAGAGGATACTGCATGGTTTAAAATTAGGAAGGTAGTGTGTCAGGGTTGTATCTCTTCACCATATTTATTCAATCTGTATGCTGAGCAAATAACTTAAGAAACAGGACTATATGAAAAGAAGGTGGCAACAGGATTGGAGAAAGACTCATTAACAGCTTGCTATATTCAGATGGGGAGTTCTGGTAGCATAGTGCCTAAGGCACTTGACTGCTAACCAGAAGGCTGGTGGTTCAAACCCACCAGCCACTCCTTGGAAGAAGATGGGGCAATCTACTTCTGTAGTGATACTGCCTCAGAAACCCAAGGAAGGGTCGCTATGAGTTGGGTCCAACTTGACGGCACATAACAACAACAACAACAACAACAACATATGCAGATGACACAATTTTGCCTCCTCAATGTGAGGATGACTTGAACCACTTACTGATGAAGATTGAAGACTATGGTTTGCAGCATGAATTACACATCAATATTAAGAAAACGAAAATCCTCACAACTTGACCAATAAGCAGCATCACAATGAATGGAGAAAAGATGGAAGTTGTCAAATATTTAATATTACTTGGTTCTACAATCAACACCAATAGAAGCAGCAGCCAAGACATCAGACAAAGTATTGCATTGAGTAAATCTCTGGCAAAAGACCTCTTTCAAGTTCTGAAGAGCAAAGATATCTCCTTGAAGACTAAGGTGTGCCTAACCCAAGCCATAGTATTTTCAGTCACCTCATATGCATGTGAGAACTGGTCAATGAATAAGGAAGACTGAAGAAGAGTTGATGCTTTTCAGTTGTGGTGTTGGTGAAGAATGCTGAAAGCACCATGGACTGCTGAAAGAACTAACAAATCTGTCCTGGAAAAAGTGCATCTAGAATGCTCCTTGGAAGCAAGAATGGCCAATTTTGTCTCACTTACTTTGGTCATGTTGTCAGAAGGGACCATTCCTTGGAGAAGGATGCCATGCTTGGTAAGGTGGAGGGTCAACAAAAGAGGGGAACACCCTCCACAAGGTGGACTGACACACTGGCTACAACAATGGGCTCAGTTATGGCAAGGATCATGAGGCTGGCATAGGACTTGGCAGTGTTTCATTCTATTGCACATAAGGTCATTATGAGTCAGAGATGATGCAACAGCACCTAACAACAACAATAAAGAGAATGATCATAGTTTTCTGGCTCACAACTCCATTTGTTGTTGTTGTTATTTGCCGTCGAGTCGGACCCGACTCATAGCGACCCCTCCTTGGGTTTCCGAGGCAGTATCACTACGGAAGTAGGATTGCCCAACCTTCCTTCCGAGGAGTGGCTGCTGGGTTTGAACCGCCAGCCTTCTGGTTAGCAGTCAAGTGCCTTAGGCACTATGCTACCAGAGCTCCCCACAACTCCATAGGTTATCAATTTGTATGTGGTGGTTTAGCACCTTGGTCTGGGCTCAGTTGGGTGTTCTTCTGATGGTCTCTACTGGGATCTCTTCAGTAAAGATGTAATTTGGCAGTTATGTAGTCATCCTCCATTTTGTCATCTGATGTAATTACCCTCCATTTTCACATAACATTGATTTTATCATAATGATATGGTCTTTGGAACCGAACCAGTGTAAATCAGGAGTGGGTGTATATGCACACTGATAACACAGCATTTCATTACCTCTATTTGTTACATAATTATATTCAAATAAATTGAAGTCAAGATATGATCAGTCCATTGAATGTGGTCAAATTATTAAATTTTATCTCATTTTGAGAACAAAATAACTTTTTCCATCTTAACATGCTAAGACTCTTCACAAAGATATGCTTCCTTGTGCATTTTTCTGTTTCTAACATGTGTCAACCTTTTTTTATGCATGATGAGCTTCCTTTTACCTTTTAACAATTGAATTTTAACGTTATCTATGAAGACTTCCATAATTTCCTCAAGGAAGTCTTCCTCTTCTGCCTTTAGAGCACCACCAATACATATCTATTGCAATAAATTACTTTCTAGTTTAATCTGTTTGCGTGTCTGTCTCTACAGACTGTGAACTTCTCAAGGGCAGATGTTCAATTTTCTTTATCTTTAAATTCCTATTGTCAACCAAAAGACCTAGCAGATGATAGATGCTTGATAAGAAGTGGTAAATGAATGACACCTTCTTATTATGGAGGCTGGGTTTACCCTGGTGGCATAGTGGTTAAAGCATTTGTCTACTAACCAAAAGTTTAGCAGTGTGAATGCACCGGTCACTTTGTGGGAGAAAGATGAGACATCTGCTTCTGTAAAGATTGTTAGCCTTGGAAACTCTATGGGGCAGTTCTACTGAGTCAGAATCAACTAGATGGCAGTGGGTAGATTTACCTTCAGAGTTCATCAGCTTTGTAGTTAAATGCTTTGATGTTTGATTTGCTAACGCCAGAGGAGGTGAGAGGAGAGGAGAATGTGATTGGTGTGGGATAATCAAGGTCATTTTGAAAGCTGCTTAAGGAAAACAATTGAAGCTTATATTTTACTGTTGGTTAATTCAGTGTCAGATCTATTAAAATGACTGCCTTCAAACCACAAGTAAACTGTAGGTTACTTTTCTTGAGAGGACAAGTGTTACTAATGTGGTCTGAACTACATTTTCTTTGTAGCTTACCTATGCTGTATGTGTAATTTTAGTTTTTGCATTCCATTAAGACTTTAAATGGAATAATACAAATGTTCATAAAAGCCAACAAATTATTGCTGAAGAAAAGCATCTTAATTCCCTGCTTTATACAAACATGGTATTTGAAAAGATGCATACGTGTTCTCATGACTCTATTCTGAAAGTCATCATTAATTGTAACTGGTGTTGAACTCTTCACAATTACGCAGTTTTACCCCCCAGGAAACAAATAGGCTCATATCTCTACTGAACAAGTTCTTTTAATTCCACTTCAACTTCCCAATTAAAGCAAAGCTTTAAAAACAAACTCAGCTTCCTTATTGGCTTCTAAATGACAAATATGCCATTTCATAAGCTGTTCCTTTCATTCTTCAGTGGGGTAAGAGAATACAAGAGCAACAACAAAAATATCTCAGGGTTACAAAGAGCACATAAAAGAGTTCTGTAGTGTTGATTTCACCATTCAGATAAGGGTGGAGGCTGAGTGCAGACATGGCTGATGAGAGTTCACGAACACTGCTCCTGCTAGCTCTCCTGGCCCTGGGCATCTTTGGTAAGCCAACTGTGGCCTTTACATTTTCTTTTTAGTCACTGGAAAAAATCAGAAAAGATTTCAGATCTAACAAGGTTATATTTGGTATTAACAAAATGTAGAAACTGTAAAATTAAAACCTGAACATATTTTCAAATTGTGGAGTGTCGAAGAATTTCTTTTTGTGTTAAATTAAAAATATTTCAGAGACCCACTTATATGAAATATCGAGAATAGTGGAAGGTAGGGAGAAAAGGGGAATTGCTTAGGGGTCACTGATCATCTGTTAAAGAAAATTTGGAAACAGATAATGGTTATGGTTACATGACATGATAAATATAATTAAAGTCACTGAACTGTGCACGTGAAGAATATTGAAATGGTAAATGTTTTGTCATATACATATTTACTTAATGAAAAAAAAAAGTTTCTTTAACATCCTTGAAATGTGTCTATGTAGAAGTCTATGCTTTTCTTATTAGAGAAGTCTTGTTGTTAAATGCCTTCGTTTTCAACTCTTAAAGACCCCGTATGACAGAATAGAAGTGCTCCATATAAGAGATACATTAGATGCATTAGTGAGATAGCAGGAACATTACTTCAAATAGGTTTAGGGCATTCATTTTGATGATGATAGGCAGATAGCATCATCACTTTTAACTGACAGAATTCACATTTATATGTTTATCATTTTTCACAGATGAGAATCATAGTCATTTTAACATTAGGTATGTTATGTGACTGACCATAAATACTTCCACACAACCAATTATTGACCTAATGGTTTCTCAAACATAGTAGGTGCTCGATAAATGTTTGTTGATCATAATAATAGCAGACAATTAGCTTTGAGTGACTGTGTTCTTAAACATTTCTATCAGTACTGAATTTATGAGGTCATTCAAGTGTCTGCTGTATCGATTTCAAACTCCAGGTAAAGAATTGAGCATCGTGTCTGTCTTTGTTCTCAAGAGTTTTGTTCTGCTTTTCTCATACAGCTGATTCCTGTGAAAGCCAAGAGTTGCGATGTCAGTGTATTCATACACATTCTGACTTTATCTCTCCCAAATTGATTAAAAATATCCAGTTGATACCAGAAGGTGCTTACTGTAACAAAAAAGAAATCATGTAAGTATGAAGATATTGACCATGGAAGTTTCTAATGCTGGGGTTTTCAAAGATGACAGATCTAGAAAATATGCATTTATCTGTGTTGTTGTTGTTGTTATTTGCCATCAAGTCGGCCCCGACTCATAGTGACCCCTCCTTCGGTTTCCAAGGCAGTATTACTACAGAAGTAGATTGCTGCATCTTCCTTCTGAGGAGTGGCTGGTGGGTTTGAACCGCCAGCCTTCTGGTTAGCAGTCAAGTGCCTTAGGCACTACACTACTGTAGCCTGGTGTTTGTTGTTAGTGATAATGCAGTATTGTGCATATACTGGTATTAGCCTCTCTCTTCTATATCTTCTGTGCACAATTTGGTGTCCTCCCTTTCCCCAATATTATGGTGGTCACAGATTCTTTCCATACTGTCCCTCCCCTTACCCAACTCAGCATGTGTCCCACAACTAGACCGAAATTTTCCCCTCCACTTCCCTCCCATCTCCCATAACCTACAAAGTGAGTTCCTGTCCCGAAGCAAACCCTTCCTTGACTTTTTACAGTAATGGGCTCATACAGTATTTGTCCTTCTGCAATTGACTTATTTCACTCAGCATAATATCCTCCAGATTCATCCACACTGTGAGATGATTCATGTATTCTTCTTTGTTCTTTAATGTAACATAGTATTCCACTGTGTGAATGTACCATAATTTGGTTATCCATTCATCAGTTGATGGACATGTAGGTTGTTTCCATCTCTTTGCTATAGTGAATTGTGCTGTGATGAACATAGGTGTGCATATGTCCTGCCTCTCACCTCTTTAGGACATATTCCTAGTGATTCAAATGGTATTTCTATTTTCAGTTTTTTAAGGAAATGCCATACCATTTTCCACAATGGTTGTACCATTTAACAGTTCTACCAACAGTGATGAGAGTTCCAATCTCTCCGCAACTTCACCAGCATTTGTTATTTTCCATCTTGTTGAACTTTGCTATTATTGCTGGGGTGAGATGATATCTCACTGTTGTTTTGATTTGCATCTCTCTAATGGCTAATGAGCTCTGGCAGCATAGTGGCTAAAGCACTTGACTGCTAACCAGAAGGCTGGCGGTTCAAACCCACCAGCCACTCCTCAAAAGGAAGGTTGGGCAATCTACTTCTGCAGTGATATTGCCTCGGAAACCTAGGGAGGGGTTGCTATGAGTCAGGGCTGACTCGATGGAGAACAATAACAACAAATGGCTAATGATCATGAACAATTCCTCATGTGTTTGTTGCCAGCATATGATGTTTAGTGAAGTGTCTTTTCATGCCTCTTGCCCATTTTTTAATTGGATGTTTATCTTTTTGGCATTGAAGTGTTGAAATTTTCTATAAATTTTGGAGATAATCCACGTCAGATACGTTATAGGCAAATATTTTCTCCCAATCTGTAGGTTCTCTTTTTCACCCTTTTGGATAAGTCTTTTGATGCACATAAGAATTTAATTTTTAAAAGGTCCCAGCCCTTCTAACATCTCCTCTACCTCCTGAGCATTCTGGGTTATGCATGATTGTCTATTTATGCCATAAATTAGGGCCCCTAGATTTGCCCTTATTTTATCTTTGATGAGCTTTATAGTTTTGGGTTTTATATTTAAGTTTTGGATCCAATTTGAGTTTGTTTTTGTGTATGGGGTTAGGTATGAGTCTTGTTTCACTTTTCTGCAGGTGGATATCCAATTTTGCCAGTACCATTTGTTAAAGAGACTATCTCTTCCCCGTTTAATGGGTTTTGGTCCTTGTCAAAGATCAGCTGTCCATAGAGGGACGGGTCTATCTCTGGGTTTTCAATTCTGTTCCATTGGTCTATCTGTCTATCATTGCACTGATACCATGCTGTTTTAAATACTGTGGTTGTATAGTAGGTTTTGAGATCTGGGAGTGTGAGACCTCCCACATTGCTTTCTTCTTCAGTAGTGTTTTGCTTATCCAAGGTCTCTTTCTTTTCCATATGAAATTAGTGATTGGTTTTTCCATGTCCTTAAAAATGTTGATGGTATCTGGGTCAGGCTTGCATTAGATATGTAGATAGCTTTGGGTAGTATTAATATTTTCACAATATTCATTCTTCTTATCCATGAACAAGGCAGGTTCTTACATTTATGTAGATACCTTACAGTTTCTTATAAAAGCGTTTTATAGTTTTATTTGTTTAGGTCTTTTGTATCTCTGGTAAGATTTATTCCTAGATATTTTATCTTTTGGGGAGCTATTGTAAATGGTATTGTTTTCCTTATTTCTTTTTCAGAGGCCTCTTTCTTGATGTAGAGGAATCCAACCGATTTTTGTGTTGTGTTGACATTGTATCCTGCCACTTTGCTGAACCTCTCTATTAGTTCCAGTAGTTTTTTGTTTGTTTGTTTGTTTTTTTGCTGAGTCTCTTAGGTTTTCTATGTATAGGATCTTGTCTGCAAATACAGATAGCTTTACTTCCTCCTTGCAAATTTGGATGACTTTTATTTCTCTTTCTTGCTTTATTGCCCTGGCTAGGATTTCCAATACATTGTTAAATAGAAGTGGGGATAGAGATCATCCTTGTCTGGTTCCCATTTGCAAGGGGGCTGCTTTGAGTCTTTCTCCGTTAACAATAATGTTGGCCATTGGCTTTGCGTATATGCCCTTTATTATGTTGAGGAATTTCCCTTCTATCTCTATTTTGCTGAGAGTTCTGAACAGGAATGGGTGTTGGATTTTATTAAATGTCTTTTCTGTGTCAATTGATATGATCATATGGTTCTTTTGTTTATATGGTGGATTACATTGATTGTTTTTCTGATTTTGAATGATCCTTGAATACCAGATATGAATCCCACTGTCAGGATGTATTTTTTTTTTTTTTTTTTGATTTGTTGTTGGAATCTGTTAGCTAGGATTTTCTTGAAGATTTGTGTGCCTATATTCATGAGGGATATTGATCTTCAGGGAGACGGAAAGGTGGAGAAGCAAAAAACTCAGCAGTGCAGGAGAGAGCCACAGAAAATTCTTTTCTTTTAGAGTTCATGTAATTGCTTTAGACTCATCTGGATAATCATGCTATTGGTTAATTCAAAGTCAATTGATTAATAACCTTAACTACATCTCCAAATCCCCCTTTCCCTATAAAGTAACATAACCATGGACTTAGTGTCTTGTCATACTCCCAAACTTGGGGTCTAGGGTGGGAAACTTAGTGAGCCATCTCAGAATTCTGTGCACCACACCCATAAAAGAGTGTATGAATATATTGCTGCTATTTAAATTATTCATATATATACATATATACTACATATATATGCATATATAATATATACATATATTTGCATTTCTCTATTACTAATGCACACTGATGTGACTACAATTACACTCTAAAAATATGATTAATAGGTGCTCTGGAGGCATAACGTCTAAGGCATTTGACTGCTAACCAGAAGGCTGGTGATTCAAACTCACCAGCCACTCCTTGGAAAGAAAGTTGAGCAATCCACTTACATAGTGACACTGCCTTGGAAACTCAAGGAGGGATCACTATGATTCGGGTCTGATTCTATGGCAGTGAGCTCTGTTTTGGTTTAATATGATTAATATAAATTTAAATAGCAGTTGTTGTTGTTGTTGTTATGTGCTGTCGAGTTGGACCTGACTCACAGTGACTCCTCTTTGGGTTTCCCAAGTAGTATCACTATGGAAGTAGATTGCCCCATCTTCCTTCCGAGGAGTGGCTGTTGGGTTTGAACCACCAGCCTTCTGGTTAGCAGTCAAGTGCCCTAGGCAGTATGCTACCAGAGCTCCCTTAAATAGCAGTAGTAAAATACAAATCTACATACTTGCTAACCAGACCAAAAACTAGAACATAATTACTACATCAGACGCCTCCAAGTATAAACTTCCCAAATTATATATTTATCACTCTCCAAGAAGTAACCACTATTTTAAACTCTGTTAATTCTTTCTTGCTTTTTTTTAAAAAATATAATTTTACAGGCTATGTCTGAAACAAGAACTAATTTTTACTTATTTTGTCTCTTTTTGAACTTCACACAAATGGAATCATGCTAAAAGTATTGTGATTTGCTTGTGTCATTCAAATTCTGTTATAAGATCCGGGCATTTAGATGTGCTCAGTGGTGGCCTAGTGCCTAAGGCATTTAACTGCTAACCAGAAGGCTGGTGGTTCAAACCCATCACCCACTCCTCAGAAGGAAGTTTGCACAATATACTTCCACAGTGATACCGCATCGGAAACCCAAGGAGAGGTCGCTATGAGTCGGGACCGATTACACGGCAGTGTTTGGTTTTATTATTGATTCATTTGGTTTTTAAGTGATACTTAGTATTCATCAAAAACCAAATGAAACCCACTGCCATCAAGTTGATTCCAACCCATAGAAATTCTCTAGGGCAGTAGCACTGTCCCATAGAGTTTCCCAGCCTGTAAATCTTTACAGAAGTAGACTGCCTCATCTTTCTCCAATGGAGTAGCAGGTAGGTTTGAACTACTAACCTTGGGGTTAGTAACCAAAAGCCATAACCACTATGTGACCAGAGATCCTTATTCCATAGTAGAAATAGTAAATAAATACACAATTTTATGATTCAATCTACTGTTAGTGCACGTTTGCATTCTTTCCAGATTTTTGCTATTATGGACTTTCTGTGCATGCCTCTTGATTCAGGTGTGTGAGTGTTTCTCAAGGAATTACTTGCTGATTTCAGGGTTTGCACATCTTCATCCTTACTAGCTGCTCCCCGCCAGGTAGCCAGATCATCTCTTTAGGAGCTCCGGTAGCATAGTGCCTAAGGCACTTGACTGCTAACCAGAAGGCTGGCGGTTCAAACCCACCAGCCACTCCTCAGAAGGAAGATGGGGCAATCTACTTCCGTAGTGATACTACCTGGGAAACCCAAGGAGGGGTCGCTATGAGTTGAGTCCGACTCGATGGCACATAACAACAACAACATCCTTACTAGGTGACGTCACACTATATTATAAAGTCATTTTATCAATTGACCTTCCTTCCTATAGTGCAATAAAATTATCTATTGCTTCACATTCTGCTCAATAAATGGTATTGTCAATCTGATGGATGTGTAATGGTATGATATTTTTGTTTTAATTTGCATTTCTCTATTACTAATGCACAGTGATGTGACAATAATTATATTCTAATAATATGATTAATATAGTGTGAAAAACCTGTGTGTTCATTATAAGTACATGCATTGTATGGTTGTAGAAATTCTAATGAACAAATATAGTGCATTATTAAATTAAGTACAATTATTATTTAATCAAAAGTCTTCTATTTTCAGAGCCACGTTGAAAGATGGGCAAATAATTTGCTTGGATCCTGAGGCTGAATGGGTGACGACCATCATCAAGAAGATTTTAGACAAGTACAAGCAATACTAATGACGTTCATGTTAACGTTCACTCGTGTTCACTTTCTCCTTCTCTCTATCTCATCTCTAGCTTCCTCTCTTTCTCTTTTTTCTTTTAATTAAATATATGTTTAGAAATATATATAGACCCCATTATAGATTAGAATAAAGTGATCTATAGCAAAGATTCCACACGTGTGAACCCCAAACCAGCCGCATCAGAAATGCAAATTTTCAGGCTTTACGTCAGACCTACTGAATCTGAATCTACTAAATCTCCAGATATTCGGGAGGTGGCCTCAATAGCTTGTGTTTTAACAAGCTCTCCAGGTGGTTCTAAGGCACACTCAAGTTTCAGAACCACTGGTCCAAATCTTCTATTTAACATACTATCCATGTTAACCTGTTTTATAAATACCTCCACTGAACATAAAAGTGATTTAGAGATGCTAAAACCTATCTTATGCAGACCAACTAGGTAGGCAATAGGCCCAGTTGATGAAAGACATTTTAAGAAACAAAATTTCCTCCTTTGGGAAAAATAATTATTTCCTGCACAGCATTTCTAGAAATTAAACTCAAAATGGATGTAGGCTATAGATATGATAAGAATAGAGAGATGATCACTCATAACAGAAAAATTCACCTTTTTTTTTTTTTTTTGGTAATTGCAAACTGGAAATGAAAATAAATTAAGAGTGTTTGGAGCATACATAATGATAAGTTAAACAATAACAGAAAAAGGAGTATTTTGAGCTTGCAACTCACCTGAGAATTTCTTTGATGGTAGAGCACTATAACGCAGTGGAAAGAGCTTGTGATTTTGAATCCTACAGCTGTTGTTCAATGTTCCAGAGCCAGCTATAACTTATTTCATTCTGGATAATTCACTTAACATTGGCATTTACATGCTTTTATTTGTTCCTCATTTGCTATATAGGAGAAGTAAATGTCATATATTTAAAATGTTCAAATATGGCTATTGTTATTAATTTTCAACTTATCAACTAAGTGGGCTTTATTCGTCACAGAAGTATTTCTTAAAGGGGACCATAGGGAATAATCTTGTCACTCTGTACAGCTACATGTAACTTTGTTTATATTGTAGTGCCCCTGATGGTCAGAAGAGGAACATCACAGATTGGTAGCAAAAACCCTTGGCATATCATCTTAAGCTTGGATGTCCTCCTGAGTTTTCTTTGAAGGTGGCACGACTTTGATGTTAATTTACGACTGAAATGAACTGCTTTCTCCACTCATTCTAAGGACCTAACCATTGTTTTCAGTGAGGTGGTTTGCTAATTGAGAGGACTAATAGGAGGACAGGTTATGAAATTTCCATTACATAGAAAGGATAATTCCCAAATCTCATACAGCAGGTGAGAGTTTTCCCTGTTATGGTCAATGTATCTTAGTAAATTCCAATTGCTGTTCATATCACACTTCAAGTCACTTAAATTCCTAATGGACACTAACATTTGATAACCGGTTTTATCTCCATGTAATCCTTTGATGTCATTCTCAATGATTTCAATATGATTTTTCCTTAATGTATCAACACTCTAATCTCTTAATTGATTAACCTTTCAAGTTCCAAAGGTTTAACTTCCACTCCATATTATGCCTAACTTTCACTTACAGTCGTGGATCTCAGCATTGAGTTGTTGTTAGTTTCCATCAAGTCAGCTCCTACTCATGGCTAACCCACGTGCAACAGAACAAAGCATTGCCTGATCCTGAATCATCCTCACTATCATTGGTATGCTAGAGTCCATTGTTGAACCCACTGTGTATTTTGTGTGACTTCTAACCTAGAACACTCAATTTTAAGCACCGTATTGAATAAAATCCATAGGGTTTTTATTGGATAATTTTCTGAAGTAGATTGCCAGGTTTTTTTTTTTGTTTTTTTTTTCTTCCCAAGCCTAACTTAGTCTGGAAGTTCTGTTGGCTCTTGTCCACCATAAGTGACTCTGTTGGTCTTATGTATTTGAAATACTAGTGGCATAGCTTCCAGAATCATAATAACACACAAGCCACCAAACTATGTAACAAATTGACAAACGAATAGTGAAAGCATAAAGTAGGATTGCTTTTATCTCCAGTGTCCAAAACTCTGAAATTCTTTTAGGAGAATTTTTCATTTGTCACAACATCTGAAGTAAGAATAGATTTTATGAGGAGGGAATTAGGTGTCATACAATTGTATAATAGAATTGTCTTTAATTTTAAGAATTTACTGTTAAATAAAACAAACCAAATAGATAATACCAGCCAAGAGTAAAAGTGATCTGATCTTAGAAACTATAATGCAGTCATGCTGGGGAGAGGAGGGAGAAAATTTAAGATGATCTGGACCTATGGGAGACCATGAGGATATTGCCTCAGACAGATGAGATGGAATACACACAATTAAAGCTACATGGTAATCATTTAACTCTTTCCTAGTAGAATGCATGTGTAACATTGCCAGGTATTAAATTAATAAACATTGATTTTGTTTTACCATTTCTGAAAAAAGAAGGTGTTAACAGATGAGCAATGTTCTCATGGAGCCTAAGAACACAGGAATACTGTCTCAGAGAGGAACTGTTCATAGATACTGAAGAGACCTCGGGACTTTCTCTTGTCACCTTTTGCTTCTTGGTCTCTCTGCAGACCTAAACTTGCTCATTCTCTCTCTCTCTCTCTTTCTCTCTCTCTCTCTCTCTCTCTCTCTCCCCCTCTCTCTCTTGCTCTCTTGTCTCCAAATCACATAAACACTAACTTACTGTCCCTCACAACCAACTCCCAATTCTTTGGAAAGAAGCTTTTATTAGCCATATTGATTCAGATATTCATACTTATCCAATCATCTGTGGCTAAGTCACCATTGTTACATGGTGCAAACAAGACCATTTGAGCCCACCATTGGAGAATGAAGACAGTTCCTAGAGAAGTGAGTCGCCATGTAGTCTCCCTACCAACAAAGGATTCTACCACTACATGAATGTGTGTGTCTGCACATGCAAGAGGGAAAAACCGATGAAACAGATAGAAAATGAAAATAAATTTCCTCAAGAGAAACACTTCCTCTTTGTACAGGTTGCATGATCTTATTGACAGAGCGTTAGATAAAAAGGCTTTGTGATCCTGAACAAGTATTTAAACTTTCAATAAATCTGTTGCTGTTGAGTTGATTTCAATTCATATCAACTCTATAGAACTACAGAACAGAGAAGAACTGCCCCATAGGATTTCAAGGCTGCCACACTTTCTCCCGTAGAGTGGGTGGTGGGTTTGAATGACCAATATTTCAGTTAGCAGCTGAGCCCTTAACCACTGTGGCACAAGGGCTCATTATACTCTGTTGTAAATGTGAAAACATGGCAAAAACAAAGCAAAATAAAACGTAATATCTCCTTCTCTCATAAGATTATTGAAAGCAGCTTCTAAAATTGAAGTTGCTTTGAAAGTAAATAATA
>NW_006922092.1:1108065-1108670 GCF_000298275.1 Orycteropus afer afer | reverse complement strand
TCATATGATAAAATCACATTGTTGTTGTTATGTGCTGTTGAATCGGACCCAACTCATAGCAACCCCTCCTTGGGTTTCCGAGGCAGTATCACTACAGATGTAGATTGCCCCATCTTCCTTCCAAGGAGTGGCTGGTGGGTTTGAACCACCAGCCTTCTGGCTAGAGTCAAGTGCCTTAGGCACGAAAGTCTACTTTATGGTTCCTATTCATACTGTCTTATCCACAATTACATACAGACCAAGTTACTAACCTGTCTGAACCAGGTGACAAATTTTACTACTATGGATCATGGCAAAAGTATATCATGTTATTAAGCTACATGTTAACGATTACTTTGGAAACTGAGCTTGATAAATGAACTATCTCAGCACAACAAGTATAAGACTATGAATATTTTAAAATACAAAATTTGAGCTTTCATAAGAAAATTATCTAATTGGAACAGCTCGAGTCAAGCACTCAGTCATGATGGAAGCACCTGGTGACAGGAAAGTAGGAACATACCACAGAAACATGGCTGCTAGCACTCACCCCAGGGTGAGACAAGTAATTCCTGAAGTAGATGACAGACAACTAATGCAGTCTCCCTATAATTCAGATAATA
>NW_006922092.1:1105767-1106910 GCF_000298275.1 Orycteropus afer afer | reverse complement strand
GGATTTGAACCACTAGCCTTCTGGTTAGCAGCCAAATGCCTTAGGCACTAAGCCACCAGAGCTCCCACTACACAATCAGACTTCTGAAAAAAGAAAAAAAAAAAGGAATCAGAAAATTAAAGAGGAAACTACATAAACAAATGCTGTGACTGTGAGAAAAAGAGGTAGTCACTCCATCAGTAGCCTATATGGTGACCTTTTATTTCCTTATTAGCACCAAAGACATGGTGTGGATCCTTGTAAGAGAGAGTTGGAACAAAAATCCTTGTATAAAATTATAACCTTCAATAGAAGCTAACTTACTAAAAAACACAGGTTGTAACTGTAACTTTACCACATGACCAACCATACCCATACCTCTGGTCTCCCACCCACTGAGTGAGGGCCACCACTTGCTTCTGAACTAACTGATCAATGATAGATAGTGGCCTATACCAGCCCATCTCACCCTCAACTACTCATTATAAGCAGGTGACAGAGATCTCTACACACACTCTCATTATCTACCACACCCACCAGGAGAAAGGTGCCTAAGTGCCACCAATTAGTGAATAAAGGAGCTCAGTACCCTGCTCACAGAGATATATGAAAACAAAATAAAGAAAAAACAACTGTGGGTAAATCACAACAATATAAATAACTGGTTAAAAATAAATACAATAACATCACAATGTTTTGGAGACAACTGACTATCCCAGTCCATACAAAAAAGTAAGATAAAGTAGTACAAACAAGGGGCCAGGATACAGACCAAGAAAAAAGTCCCTAACAAAGAAGCAGTATTGGACCTCCGTGATAAGGAATTTAAAAGAATTATATTTAGATACCTTCAATGGATTGAGAGACATATCAAGGAAAACACTGAAAAATTTAAAGCAACAGGAGAAAAGTGAAAGTTACCTACAAACCAATAAGACTAAACTCATATTTCTTGGCCAAAACCATGCAGGCAAGAAGGCAATGGGATGATATATATAAAACCCTGAAAGAAAAAAATTCCAACCAAGAATTATATACACAGCAAAATTGTTCCTCAAATATGATGGTGAAATTGGGACAATTGCAGATAAACAGAAATTCAGGGAATTTGTTAAAACCAGACCAACCTTACAAAAGATGCTAAATAGAGTCCTTTGGACAGAA
>NW_006922092.1:1079291-1079917 GCF_000298275.1 Orycteropus afer afer | reverse complement strand
TGCACAGTCCTGGGCCAGCCTCACAATCCCTACTATACCTGAGCCCATCGCTGCAGCCACTGTGTCAATCCATCTTGTTGAGAGCCTTTCCCTCTTTCGGTGACCCTCTACTTTACCAAGCATTATATCCTTCTCCAGAGAATGGTCCCTTCTGACAACATAACCAAAGTAAGTGAGACAAAATCTGGCCATTCTCACTTCCCAGGAGCATTCCGGCTGCACTTCCTCCAGGAAGATGTGTTAGCTCTTTTAGCAGACCATGATAATTTCAGCATTCTTTGCCAACACCACAAATGAAAAGCATCAACTCTTCCTTGGTCTTCTTTCTTCATTGTCCATCTCTCACATGCATATGAAACAATTGAAAATATCATGGCTTGAGTTAGGTGCATTCTAGTTTTCAAGGAGATATCTTTGCTCTTCAGTGCTTGAAAGAGGTCTTTTGCAGCAGATTTGCCCAATGCAATATGTCATCTGATGTCTTGACTGCTGATCCCATTGGCATTGATTGTAGAACCAAGTAATATGAAGTCTTTAACAACTTCAATCTTTTCTCTATCTATCATGATGCTGCTTATTGGTCCAGTTGTGAGGATTTTTGGTTTCTGCATGTTGAGGTGTAATCC
>NW_006922092.1:1064970-1072344 GCF_000298275.1 Orycteropus afer afer | reverse complement strand
AACTATGAAAAAATAAAATTCTGCTTGTTGAAGTCATCTACTTGTGGTGCTTCTGTTAGAGCAGCACTAAATAACTCATACAATGTCTTCCACTCATCAAATTACTTAAAGCTTTTCTGAAGATACTGCTTCTTTTCCTGATTTAAAGCTTTTAATTCTTTTATTTTTATTCCCTCTATTAGGATCAATTCCTCCTTCCTTGTCTCCTCATCATTCACTTGTCCCAACATCTGAAAAACTAAGACCTGAAGAATGATCTTAGTTTATGCATCACCTGTTTCAGGAGGCCTTCCCATACCCCTCAAGTACAGAGTACATGCGCCTCAACTATATAAGCTGTAAAACTTATGGTTACTTCATGTTGAACCTTATTTCTTGGAGGAAGAACATGTATTTGAGGCAAGAAAAATTTAATGATTAGCCCAGGACCATAAAACAGTGGCAGAGCTAAGGCATGAAGCCAGGATTCTAATACTTATCCCCAATTACCTCCGTTATTTCAGCTTCTGTTAGCAAGGCCAGTTCCATGCTGGTTACACCCAATCTTTGTGGGCTGTCGACACATAAAACCTCCAAAATGGGACCCTCTGTGTATTTCTGGGTAAGCTGCAATTCTTCCCCATCACAGTCTTTCATCAAGCCCTTTAAGAAGACATCCTGACTGCTGTTCCTTGCCAGCTCTACCACTCTCCTTTTCCTGGATCATCAGATGCCATTATTGTCTCGATCTTGCCTGATGCCTGTCTTGCACATTTGCTTCTTGTTGCCAACAAAAATGTTATCATTTCAATTTAATCAAATCTTCTCTAGAATTCTCCTTCTGCACAGGGTGTTTTCTCTTCCCCTGAGTCTCATGCATTTCCTGTTTTGATTGAGAAGAATTATTGTTCTCACTTTTCTCCTCTTTCATTAACCCCTCACATATTAGCCTGACTGTATGCAACCCTTTCCCCTTTGGCTAGGGAGCTCAAGGGAGAGGAAGTGCATTCATTTTCTTCCCTAAACCTGCTGCTTTCCTGTCATCCCATTTTATTATACTACATTATTATACTACAAATCACCCAGATTTCCTAGTCAGAGATCTCCAAGTTATCCAGACCTGACCCTCTCCTTCAGCCCATCAATCTTATATCCAAGTAGGTTCTAGGTCCTGCTATTTTCACTCACTATCAACTTTTAAGGAGCTCTGGTCACACAATGCCTAAGGCACTTGACTGGTAACCAAAAGGCTGACAGTTCAAACCCACCAGCCACTCCTCGGAGGGAAGGTTGGGCAATCTACTTCCATAGTGGTACCGTCCTGGAAACCCAAGGAGAGGAGGGGTTGCTATGAGTTGGGGCTGACTCAATGGAACATAAAAACAACAACAACAATCAACTTTCATGTTCAAAACCTTAATCTCTTTTTCCTTAGTTCTGGCCTTTCTCAAATTTTCACCTATACCACTGATATGTCCTCCTAACTAATTTCCTTGACTGTAGTCTGTCCCTATTCCAATCAATCTCATTCATTGCAGAGTGTATTTTCTAAAACACATGTCTCATGTGGTCACTCTTCTGTTTGAGATCTCCAATGGATACTTCATCTACAATACAAGTCAATAATCAAGAAAGCACATTAATCTGATCCTTTATCAAAATTATATTTTTTTCATAAGATTTGCCCCCACAATGGATGGACTCATCTCAGACTCAGTTCTCTTGGTGTCATTCAAGTCATGATACTCCTGGGACCATCTGATCAAAAAGAGCCATTCTCCTAACTATCATCATTATTGTTTCATAATCATCTTATGTTAGTGCTGTTTCTTACTCATAGACCAAAATTTAAACCAGCAAACAAGTATATATGTAATATATTTATTAACAGAAAATATGCCCATGCTAAATATTCAGACAGTGAAAAGGGGTTATACAGCTAAAAAAAAAAAAAAAAGCAGGAGAAGGGAACAAGAAATAAATGTTCCTTGCCACTATAAACCCTCCATTAACTGTTTCCCTCACCCAGAAAAATAATGACTTTTATAAACTTTGGAAGGTGTGTATTTCCAAAGGTGATTCAGTGGTAGAATTCTCACCTCCTTAGAGGGAGGCCAGAGTTAGATTCCTAGCCGTTGGACCTCATTTGTAGTCACCATTTCATCTGCCAGGTTTTAGCGGAGCTCTCACACTAAGACATCATGGGAAGAAAAGCCTCAATCTACTTCAGAAAAATAAGCCAATGGAAACTTTATTGACCACAATGGTCTGTGACATCATGCATGAGGTTGCCATGTTGAATCAGGGCCACCTCAACAGAGGCTAACAACAACAAACTTTCTTGAAAATTTCTACTTCCAGAAATGTTCCACACATGTACTAGTATTATTTGCTGACATAAATAAGAGCATTTTGCCATTTCAGTGCTTCTCTCTTTCTATTTACCTACCTATCTATTTTCTTAGGCTAGAGAGTAAGCACAGAACAATTTATTGCAAGTATGTACCATTATTTGTTTAACCAGTCCCATTCTTTGGACTTTTAGGTTGTTTCTAGACTTTTTACAATAAATAATATTTTAATGAATATTTACATGCTCATTTCTTTGTATATGTGTGGACTAATATGTCTGTAGGATAAATTCATTGAACAGGAATGTCTAAGTAAAAGTGTTCTTGCATTTTACATTTTGATAAACATTGCCAAAATACCTTTCCAAGAATTTGGACTAAACCCCCTCTATTTGTCTATGAAAATGCCAATTTTTTAACACTCTTGGATAGTGCTGTTTATGCATCATGCTTTTTGAACTTTGCCAGTATGATCGGTGAAATGTACTATCTCATTGTTTCAATCTGTATTTCTCTAATTAGGAATGTTGTTAGGTTCTTTTTATATTTGTTCATCCATTTGCATTTTCTTTTCTGGGAAATTTCCATTGATTATTAATCTTTCAAGCATTTATTTGTAAGAAATCTATTTGTTAACAAAATAAATATTGTGTTGTTGTTGTTATGTGCCGTCAAGTCGGACCTGACTCATAGCGACCCCTCCTTGGTTTTCCAAGGCAGTATCACTACAGAAGTTGATTGCCCAACCTTCCTTCTGGGGAGTGGCTGTTGGGTTTGAACTGCCAGCCTTCTGGTTGGCAGTCAAGTGCCTTAGGTATGCACAGCACTGCAGTATACCACCAGGGATGACCTCAATGTCTTATAACAGAGATTCCATCCATAAACCATAAAAATTGGCTGGCACATAGGAAGCACTTTATAAATGTTTCTTGAGTGAATAAATGAATAATGATGTATTACCAGTTGCCTTTGAGTAGATTTCAACTCATAGTGACCCCAAGTATATGAAAGTAGAACCATGCTCTGTAGGGTAGTCAATAGCTAATTTTTTCAGAAGTAGATCAGCAAGCCTTTCTTCTGAAGTGCCTCTGTTGTTGTTAGGTGCCATCAAGTTGGCTCCAACCCACAGTGACCCTATGTATAACACAACGAAACACTGCCCAGTCCTGCACCTGTCTCAAAATCCTTGCTATACCTGAGCCCATTGTTGCAGCCACTGTGTCAATTCATTTTTTGAGGGCCTTCACCTTTCTCACTGACCCTCCTTTTCACCAAGCATGATATCCTTCTACAGGGAATAATCCCTTCTGACAACACGACCAAGGTAGGTGAGACAAACTCTGGCCATCCTTCCTTTCAAGGAGAATTCTGGCTGTACTTCTTCCAGGACAGATTTGTTAGTTCTTCTGGCAGTCCATGAGACTTTCAGTATTCTTCGCCAAAACCACAACTCAAAAGCATCAACTCTTCTTCAGTCTTCCTTATTCACTGTCCAGCTTTCACATGCATATGAGGCAACTGAAAACACCATGACGGGTTAGGCACACTTTATTCTTTAAATAGTCACCTTTGCTCTTCAGTACTTTAAAAAAGTCTTTTGCAGCAGATTTGCACAGTGCGATTAAGTGTTGTTGTTATATGTCATCGAGTGGTCTCTGACTCATAGTGACCTTATGTATAACAGAGCAAAACACTTTCTGGAACTGTGCCAACCTTACTATCCCTACTATACCTGAGCCCATCGCTGCAGCTGCTGTGTCTATCCATCTCATTGAGGGCCTTCCCCTCTTTTGTTGACCCTACACTTCACCAAGCATGACATCCTTCTCCAGAGAATGGTCCCTTCTGACAACATGACCAAAGTAGGTGAGATGAAGCGTGGTCATTCTTGCTTCCAAGGAGAATTCTGGCTGCAGTTCTTCCAGGACAGATCTGTTAGTCCTTTTAGCAGTCCATGGTACTTTCAGCATTCTTCTCCAGCACCACAACCAAAAGCATCAATTCTTCTTCCATCTTCCTACATTGTCCAGCTTTCACATGCATATGAAGCTATTGAAAATACCATGGCTTGGGTTAGGTGCATTCTAGTTTTCAAGGAGATATCTTTGCTCTTCAGTGCTTGAAAGAGGTCTTTTGCAGCAAATTTACCCAATGCAATATGTCATCTGATGTCTTGACTGCTGATCCCATTGGCATTGATTGTAGAACAAAGTAATATGAAGTCTTTAACAACTTCAATCTTTTCTCCATCTATCATGATGCTGCTTATTGGTCCAGATATGAGGATTTTTGGTTTCTGCATGTTGAGGTGTAATCCATACTGTAGGCTGTAGTCTTTAATTTTCATCATTAAGTGCTCCAAGTCATCGTCTCTTTCAGCAAGCAAAATTGTGTCATTGGCATATCGCAGGTTGTTAATCAGCCTTCCTCCAATCCTGATGCAACGCTCTTCTTCATATAGTCCAGCTTCTCAGATGATTCCCTCAGCATAGAAGTTGAATAAGTATGATGAAGGGATACAACCCTGACACACTTCCTCCTTGATTTTAAACCATGCAGTATCCCCCTGTTCTGTTTGAACAACAGCCTCCTGGTCTATGTACAAGTTCCTTATGAGTACAATTAAGTGTTCTGGAATTCCCATTCTTCTGCAAGTTATCCTTAATTTGTTATGATCCACACAATCAAATGCCTTTGCATAGTCAATAAAATACAAGTAAACATCTTTCTGGTATTCTTTGCTTTGAACCAAGATCCATCTGACATCAGCTATGATATCCCTCACTCCATGTCCCTTTCTGAATCCAGCTTGCATTTCTGGAAGTTCTCTGTCAATATACTGCTGCAACCATTTTTGAATTATCTTCAGTAAGATTTTACTTGTGTGTGAGATCAATGATATTGTTTGATAATTTCCACATTCTGTGAGATCACCTTTCTTTGAAATGGGTACAAATATAGATCTCTTCCAGTCAGTTGGACAGGTAGCTGTCTTCCAAATCTCTTGGCATAGCCAAGTGAATGTCTCCAGTGGGACATCCGTTTGTTGAAACATCTCAATGGGTATTCCATCCGTTCCTGAAGCCTTGTTCTCCCTCAATTGCTTCAATGCAGCTTGGACTTCTTCCTTCAATACCATTGGTTCTTGATCATATGCCACCTCCTGAAATGGATGAACATTGACCAATTCTTTTTGGTACAGAGACTCTGTATATTCCTTCTATCTTCTTTTGATGCTTCCTGCATCATTCTATATTTTGCTCATAGAATCTTTCAATATTGCAACTCAAGGCTTGAGAAATGCTGAGTGTATTCTTCCCTTTTGGTTTTCTAACTCGAGATCTTTGCACATTTCATTATAATAACTGACTTTGTCTTCTTGAGCTGTTCTTTGAAATCTTCTGTTCAGCTCCTTTATCCTGTCAATTCTGCCATTTGCTTTAGCTACTCTCCATCCTACTGCAAGTTTCAGAGTCTCCTCTGACATCCACTTTGATCTTTTCTTCTTTTTCTGTCTTTTTAATGACCTTTTGCTTTTTTTCATGGTTGATGTCCTAGTGCAATAGGAGGTCTGATTTCTACACTGCTGCTTCCATTGGTATTGACTGTGGAACCAACTAGTATGAAATCTTTGACAACTTCAATCTTCTCTCCATTTATCGTGATGCTGTTTATCAGTCCAGTTGTGAGGATTTTTGTTTTCTTTATGTTGAGGTGTAATCCATACTGCAGACTATAATCTTTAATCTTAATCAGTAAGTGCTTCAAGTCATCTTCACTTTTAGCAAGCAAGCTTGTGTCGGCTGCATATCACAGGTTGTTAATATGTCTTCCTCCAATCCTGATGCCGCATTCTTCTTCATATAGTGCAGCTTCTTGGATTATTTGCTTGGCATATAGATTGAATAAGTATGGTGAAAGGATACAAACCTGAAAAGACTCCTTTCCAATTTTAAACCATGCAGTAGATTTCCTTGTTCTGTTTCAAGGACAGCTTCCTGTAATCTTTATGGAAGCAGACTGCCCTGTCTTTCTCCCACAGAGCAATAGATAATAATTGCCTTGGGGAATACTCAAACTTTCAACATTTCTGTTAGCAGCTGAATGTGTTAACTGTTTGCATCTCCTAGGGACTCTTTGTAAGGCATTGCTCTTCTCTAAATCCAAGAGCAACACATTCCCTTCGTATCATTTACATTAGGGGATGTTTTCCTGAATTTGCTTAGATGAAGTTTACATGCCTCTCCCTTTAACCATCTAATTTATTCTGTTAAAGTTTATAAATGCTTTTAATGGGAACTGAGTATAGAACCTGGAGTTACACTAAAACCTATAAACTCAATGGCTATAATACTCCCCCTCCAGGGGGCAAAATTTAGTTCTTGAAGAGTAAAATATTGTAGATATTATGATGGTGTGTGACCTTCCATTGAAGAACATTGCAATAGATCATGAAAATCCAATATGCAATATCCAACTCTCCCACAGATTATTTAAATTTGACAAAACTCCTATGTCAGAGTTCCTGATGCAGAAAGGAGGACTTCCCAAGGGGTTCATGGAGGATCAGATAGGTTTGCAGAGAAATTCACAAATGTTTTGCCTTTTGTTAAAGCTCTTTCCCAGTTACATTGACAGAAAGGCAAGTGCAACATCTAGATAATGAGGAATGATATGGATGTAGCAGAGGAACATATTCTTTCAACTCATAGTTCTGAAAAAGATGCAATAATTAGGATTAGTCTAATAAACTGGCACTCCCCCCTTTGCAAGGCTCTGATTCTGATAGTCACACATCTCAGTTACCATGTTGTTGTTGTTAGGTGCCATTGAATCATCTCCAACACATAGCAACCCTATGTACAACAGAACCAAACACTGCTGATCCTGCTCCAGCCTCACAGTCCCAACCACACCTGAGCCCATCATTGCAGCCACAGTGCCAATCCACTCATTCAGGGCCCTCTCTTTTTTTGCTGACCCTCCACTCTTCTCCAGAGAATGTTCCCTTCTGACAACATGACCAAAGTAAGTGAGATGAAGT
>NW_006922092.1:1060491-1061605 GCF_000298275.1 Orycteropus afer afer | reverse complement strand
TTTGAATCTGAAGCCATCTGTTGGTATTTTTCTGTTGGTAGATTTTTTTCATGACTAGTTCAATTTCTTCTTTTGTTATGGTCTGTTCAAATTTTCTACCTCAATCATAAGATAGCTTATGTTGGTAGTGAGTTTCTAGAAATCTGTCTATTTCTTTTGGGCTTTCAAATTTGTTGGAGTACATTTCTTCATGTTGTTGTTGTTGTTATGTGCTGTCGAGTCGGCCCCAACTCCTAGCGACCCCTCCTTGGGTTTCCGAGGCAGTATCACTACTGAAGTAGGATTGCCCAACCTTCCTTCAGAGGAGTGGCTGGTGGGTTTGAACCGTCAGCCTTCTGGTTAGCAGTCAACTGCTTTAGCCACTATGCTACATTTCTTCATAGTATCCTGTTAATACCATTTTTATTTCAGCTGATTCTGTTGTAACATTACTCATTCATTTATTTGTGTTATTTTCATCTTCTCTTTCTTTTCCTTTGTTAAATTTGTAAGTGGTGTGTCAATTTCATTAATCTTTTCAAAGAACCAACTTCTAGTCTTGCTGATTCTTTTAATCGTTTTCTGTTTCATTTATTTCTGTTCAAATCTCTATTATTTATTTTCTTCTGGTGACTGTAGGCTTATTTTGCTGTTCTTCTTCTAATTCTTGGAGCTGTTAGGTTAAGGTGTTGATTTTGTCTCTTTCTTCTTTTTTGATGTGTGCATTTATTGCTATAAATTGTCCTCTAAGCACTGCTTTTGCTGTGTCTCAAAGATTTTAGCATGTTGTTTTCATTCTCATTTGATTCAAGATGATTTTTAAATTTCATTTTTTATTTCTTCTATTACCCAGTAGTCTTCAAGCAGAGCACTATATCATTTCCATGTGTTTGATTTTTTTCCTTCATCATCCTACCATTGATTTCTAATTTTATAGCATTTTGATCCGAGAAGATGCTTTGCAACATTCTGTTGTTTTTAAATTTACTGATTTTGATTTGTAGTGTAACATATGGTCTATTCTGGAGACTGTTTCATGTGCACTGGAAAAGAATGTATATTGTGTCCTTGTTGGGTGAAATGTTCTGTATATGTCTATAAGATCAAATTGACTGATTGCGATGTTTAGTTCTTC
>NW_006922092.1:1058548-1059136 GCF_000298275.1 Orycteropus afer afer | reverse complement strand
CAGAAGTAAATCTATCCATTTACATACAGCTAATCTTTGAAAAAGGGCCAAAACTCATTAAATGGGAATAAATAGTTTCTTTAACCAAAGGTGCTGGCAAAACAGGATAACCATTTGCAGAAAAAGGAAACAAGGTCCATACCTCACACAATATACAAAACCAAACTCAAGATGGATCAAAGAACTAAATGTAAAACTCAAAACTATAAAGATAATCAAATAAAAAATAAGGGCAAATTTAAGGGCCCTAATACATGGCTTAAATGCACTGTCTAACAAAACTAAAAACACACAAACACCAAAAGACAAAATAGATGACTGGGACCTCCTAAAAGTCAGACACTTACATTAAAAGATTTCACCAAAAGAGTAAAAAGAGAACCCACAGACTGGGGAAAAAAATTTGGGCAATAATATTGGGCAAAAGGGTAGTATCTAAAATTTATAGAAAACTTCAACACCTCAACAACAAAAAGACAAATAATCCATTTAAAAATGGGTAGAGTACATAAACAGATGCTTCACCAAAGAGCAAATTCAGGCTACTAACAAACACATGAAGAAATACTTGTGGTCATTAGCCATTAA
>NW_006922092.1:1055208-1058156 GCF_000298275.1 Orycteropus afer afer | reverse complement strand
GGGTTTGAACAGCCAGCCTTCTGGTTAACAGTTAAGTGACTTAGATACTATGCCACCAGAGCTCCTTCATTAGCCATTAGAGAGACACAAATCAAAACAACAAGGAGATATCATCTATTTCACCCCAGAAAAAAAACAAATGATGGCAAGGATGTGGAGAGACTGGAACTTTCATACACTCTGGTGGGACTGACTGTAAAATGATAGAACCACTGTGGAGAATGGTATGTCACTTCCTCAAAAAGCTGGAAATAGAATTACCATATGTTCCAGCAATTCCACTACTAGGTATATGTTCTAGAGTAATAAGGGCCATGACATGAATAGACATATGCACATTCATGTTTATCACAGCACTATTTACAATGACAAACAACCAGAAACAACCTAAATGCTCATCAGTGGATGAATGGACAAACTATGACACATATACACAATAGAATATTAAGGAAAATTAAAGGCAAAGGTGAATCTGTGAAACACCTCATAACATGGATGAATCTAGAGGATGTCATGCTGAGTGAAATTAGTCAATCACAAAAAGACAAATACTGCATGAGACAACTACTGTTAAAAAAAAATTCAAGAAAATATTTACAAACAAAAAGAAATATTCTTTGAAATTTACCAGGGGTAAGAAAGGACAAGAGAGTAAACCATTAAGTGTAGGGTAAATACATATTTGTAATATAGATATGATGTAGCAACAATAATAATAAACATAATCATTTTTGTTGATCTATTCAAGCATTGGGAGCTCTGGTGGCATAGTGCCTTTAACATCCTTGGATAGCTCAAACGGTTAAGGATTCAGCTTACCCAAATGTTGGGAGTTCCAGTCCTCCCAGAGGTGCCTTGGAAGAAAAGTCTGGTGAACTACTTTGAAAAATCAGCCATTGACAACCCTGTGGAGGACAATTCTACTCTGGTACACATGGGATTGCCATGAGTTGAAATAGAATAGCAGGCAACTGTTTTGGTTTTGCTTCTCACTTTGCATGCATATGTGGGACTCCAAAAATGAGTACAAAGTGGAATTGATAAAAATGATCATAGTGCCTAAGGCATTTGACTGTTAACCAGAAGGCTGGAGGTTCAAAACCAGCCCCTCCTCAGAAGGAAGGTTGGGCAATCTACTTCCATAGAGGTACTGCCTGGGAAACTCAAGGAGGGGTCACTATGAGTCGGATCGACTCCATGGCAGTGAGATGCAAGCGTTACATATTGAGTAAATCTTACTTTTACAATCAGCTTGCATTTCTGGAAGTCCCCTGTCAATATATTCCTGAAGCTATGCTAAGGAACTGGCTAAAAACAAAGCTCCAGAAATTTATGAAATAAACATTGGGATGTTTCAACAAATGGATGCCATATTGGAGGCACTTAGTAGTCTATGCCAAGAGAGCTGCCTGGCCAACTGATTGCAAGAGGTCCATATTTTACTCATTTCAAAGAAAGGTGGTTCAACAGAATATGGAAATTATTAAATAATATTAATATCATACACAACTAAAATTTTTCTGAACATTATTTAAAAACATAATAATAATTATTATTAATAATTAATATAATATAATAATTAATATATAAATAAATAACTACAGTTATACTTTTAGTTCATAATATTACCAAAACACACACCCTTTCTCTCTTATACATGTTCAGAGTTTGCATAATGGGATATTATTATTATTGGCAGCAAATACAATACTGCATATTGAACTTGATCAGGTGAATGTCCAGATATGGTTCAGGGACATTGAAAAACTGTATTGAGAAATAACTTGGGAACTAGGATAAACTATTTTCTCCAAGTTGATTTGTGTTTTCTTTTTCAGTGTTCCAAAGCACTACCGGTCCAAGACCGGTTTAAGCCTTAAATGTCAAGGATTAATTTTACCTAAATTTAATGTGAAATCTGGTTGAGGATTGGTTTGCACCTGGTTCTTCCTTATCCTGCCTATGTAGGCCTGGGTTATGACCTTATTGAAATTAGTCTCTTGGGCATTGCAGGTCAGGAGGCAAAATTACAGTCAAAATCCCTGGGATTACAAATGCCCTTAGGGATAAAACTGGTTTTCACACTCCATCAATTTATCTGAGTTCCTGTTCTTCCTTCAATTTTGGCATAGTAATTGCTTATTTTGCCAGCTCTTCAATTTTTAAAAAAATTCTTAAAAAATATTTATCTATCATTTTTAGTTGTTTTCTTGTGGGAGTTTAACCTAGCCTGCAGATATTGGATACAGATGTTTCAATCCCACTGCTAGCTAACAAAATTGTATCCAACCTTTCAAAGCTCTGGCATTGTTCCCACCATGCCTTTCCTAATTGCTTCATACTTAGGTGATGTCCTCCTTCTTCAAAACCCGACATCACCTTTCAGACCTTCTCTTGCTCTACTATATATTCATTGTTAGTGCACTTAGCTGCCCCTGTTAAATATCTCATTAGATTTTTAACTGCAGGTAACATGTCTTTTTCCCTGAAGCACTTAGCTTACACCTTATACAAGTTATTAAAGTAAAAAAAAAAATTCAGAAAAGTGCTGGTTGAGAAACCAACTACAAAGCAAACTATGTCTTTAATTATTTCCCACATTTCTCAACTGCAACAAGAAGTCATCTTAAGCAATAAAAATGTTCCCATGCCTTTTTCCTCACATTGCACTTAAATAGAGTTTACATAAAGCAATGTGAACAGCCGTAGTTCATTCTTTTAACAAGGCCCAGCTGCTGGAACGTTCAAATATCATTAGTTCAACTTGTGATAATAAACATGTTTCATCACTAGACTTCGCAGAATTAACTAAGCTGTCTGAGTTCACAGGAAAAAAAAAAAAAAAAAGGGATTTGGTTCCAAAGGAGCATAATTTTATACAGATGAGGTCAAGCAAAACACAAAATCTAAACTGCATGTCAGTGCATGAATTAAAGCCGGAAGAGAAG
>NW_006922092.1:1041512-1047537 GCF_000298275.1 Orycteropus afer afer | reverse complement strand
TCTGCATCCTTTCCTTCAAGGCTCAGTGGTCCAAGATTATCTTCTGTGTCTGTATTTATTGGTTTCCCTTTTCTTTGTTGAAGAGGGTCTGTGCAATCCTTCTGCCTAGTCCGCCATCTTGCCCTGCCTCCCATTTATTCTTTATAGATATCAGTACTGACCTTGGGGAGTCAAAACCTACAGCAACAGAAAGAGTCATAGTAAGAAGGTAAAGGGTCTACCCCAAACCTCCCTGTGGTCTGCTCTTCATGGGTACAACATCCTCCTTTCTCTTTTTCCTTGGAACCAACTGCCCATTAATAGTAGGTGATCTCTGCTTTCCGCCATGTGTCAAAGCTGTGTACTCTATGAGGGGAGCCTGAGATTACCCAACACAGTTTGTGACTGAGTAGATTCTTGTCTAATTTGCCATTGATGACCTTATGTATAACAGAATGAGACATACCCAGTCCTGGTAACCAGAAAAACACCAATCCAGTTGTAGTTGTTGAGTCTATTCCAACTCATGGGGACTCCATATGTGCAGAGTAGAACTGTGCTCCATAGGATTTCACAGCTGGAATCTTTCAGTAGCATATACGAGACTTTTCTTCTGAAATACCTCTTGGTGGGTTAAACTGTCAAATTTTGCTTAGTATCCAAGCACTTAAAAATTTATGCTACCCAGGGACTCTACCCAGTTCTAATTTTGTGGTTCAGTATTAGTAAATTCATCTGTCCATAGGAGCTCTGGTAGCATAATGCCTAAGGCACTTGACTGCTAACCAGAAGGCTGGAAGTTCAAACCCACCAGCCACTCCTCAGAAGGAAGATTGGGCAATCTACTTCCATAGTTATACTGCCTCAGCAACCCAAGGAAGGGTCGCTATGAGTCGGGGCTGACTTGACGGCACATAACAACAACAACATGGGTATATACCACCATCACAATATCAACTTTATTAGCAGTAAAAGCAATAGATTTTTCTTATCTTATTTTCCCTTATCTTGGTTGTATCAAAATTCAGAATTCAAGAAAGGGTAAGGAACACTCTTCATAGACTCCCTGAAAGAACAACTAGCATCTTGTCTTTCACTCTGTTGAGTAAGTAAGCCTCTGTACTAGAACATAAATACTGTGATAAAGATTGTTGATCAAGACAGTACTGAGATATTCAATTGATCATGACACCATCTTTGTCTTACGCTGCTTGACCACATTCTCAGAGACCAACAAACTTGGACCAAAGGCAGCTATGCAGGGATATCAGGAAGGGGGTTCCAAGAACTGCCAAACAGCAAATGAACTCAAGGAAACCTGTCCAGCTCTATGCTCATCCTATTGGATTACATACATCCTGTGTCCAGACAAATAAACCACATATTCTTCAGAGGAAATCAGCCAGAATACATACTTATATATATATATGTATACACAAATATCCCACACTTATCCCACACTGTCCATAGACTTTTATACTGCTTATGATTTGTAACTGTTTTTGTTTGTTAGGTTAATAATTTTTGCAAATCTCCCTTCTTGTATTGAACACATCTTGGGTGCTGTTTCATATTCTGTGGGTCTACCTTTCACTCCAGCCACTCTTGCAGTAAATAGTTTTGTGCAGGCATAACCTGACATCATGTTGTATTTACTACACTACAGATCTCTCATTTTATGCCCTGGAGCCTCTCTGATGTGGAAGGTAGGGGCAGAGGAAGACCCTTAAAGAAGAGGGAGTTAACTCCTATAGTGCCTTTTGTGGATATTGGGGATAGAAGTCAGTGAATAAATTCTGTCTTCTCTCCCTAGAGCAGGCAATTCTGAGATACATCTACACTGCAATATCACTGACTCTGTAGCTGTAGCAAGTAGTAATGTTCTCATTCCTGAAGATTATAAAATGCATGATAAAGCATAGACTTGCCCAAGTGGATAGAAAAATATGAAGGGCTATGGAATTTGAAATGATGCAAAGAGAGATAGTCTAATAAGTTTATGTTACACCTTAAGTGGTTAGCTTTACAAGAGAAGGCACTGACCTTAAGGAAAAGACGTTTATGTAACTCTCTAACATAAAGTTATGCTGTAATCACCTCTTAGAGTAGATGTGGTTGAGAACTGAAAGAAAGACTTAGTGCTCACTGAATACAATTTATAAGCAAGTAAAATTTAGCCTAGGAGCTCTGGTAGCATAGAGCCTAAGGCACTTGACTGCTAACCAGAAGGTTGGCAGTTCAAACCTACCAGCCACTCCTCAGAAGGAAAGTTGGGCAATCTACTTCTGCAGTGATACTGCCTTGGAAACCCAAGTGATACTGCTATGAGTCAGGTCTGACCCAATGGCACATAACAACAACAACAACAAAAAAAATTTAGCCTAAGGCTGGCACTCTGCTACATTAATTTTTAAAATATTGTTAAAGAATTCTTTAGGAGACATACAGACCTTTTGGAACTTAGTTTATTAAAACATGCTGGATAGACATAACAGTTTGCAGTGTCACAACTGTTAAATATAGCTAGCATTTTACAAAGCCTCTCCTCTTTCTGTTCTGATCAAAATGGTCAAGCAGTAATGGGATGCCAAGCACATGTGTCCCCAGCATAATAACAGATTACACATTTGTGTCATTTCAGACTGAGACATTTCCTAAGCGGAGCTAGAAAAGTAACTAGATGAGTTCTAGAACAATAATAGAGTAATTTTGCCTGTCACTGGTTCTTTCTGAAGCTAGTTTTATGGTGAAAAGCAATCAGACAGCTTTAAATATTTAGAGGCAATATCTTTCTCTTAAGATTTATATATGGAGCAGGTCATCCTCATACCACTACTTTTAGGCATAGCCTGGGTGTTATGGATTGAATTATGTCCCCTCAGAATATGTGCTGTGATCCTAATCCCTGTACCTGTGTCGTAATCTCATTTGGAAACAATATTTTTCTCATTACACTAATAATACTTATCTGTATAGGGAGTGTCTTAAACCTAACCACTTTTGAGCTATAAAAAGAGCAGATTAGACACAAAGAGAAGCAAGCAAACACAAAGGAGGGAAAGATAATTGCCATGTGGACATCGCCAAGAAGTGCTGAGAGGAATGCTAGAGAAGCTAAGAATATTCTTCCAGAGTGGAAAGAGAAAGGCTTCCTGTAGAGCTGGTACCCTGAATTCCAACTTCTAGACTTCTAAACTGTGAGGAGGGAGCTCTAGTAGAGTAGTGCCTAAGGCACTTGACTGCTAACCAGACGGCTGGCGGTTCAAACCCACCAGCCACTCCTCGGAAGGAAGATGCGGCAATCTCCTTCCATAGTGATACTGCCTCGGAAAACCAAGGATGGGTTGCTATGAGTCAGGTGCGACTCAACGGCACATAACAACAACAACAACAAACTGTGAGGAAATAAATTTCTGTTTGTTAAAGCCACCCATTGGCAGCATTTCTGTTATAGGAGCACTAAGAAACTGGGCTGAAGTACTGAGAGGAAAGAGAGTTGAAGGTGAATAGAGATCAACCTAGCACCCAGCCAACCAGCATCACTCAGGAACTTGCTTTGGTGGTTTTATAAACTAAAACACACAAACAAGAAAACCCAAACTCACTGCCATTGAGTCGATTCCAACTCATAGCAAACTCCTTTGGGTTTCCAAGGCAGTAAATCTTTATGGAAGTAGATTGCCCAGTTTTTCTTCCACGGAGTGACTGGTGGATTTGAACTGCCAACCTTCTGGTTAGCATTCAAATGCCTTAGGCACTACGCCACAAGAGCTCCCTTGGTGGTCTTATAGGTGTCTCTTTTTCAGGATACACAATTTGCTTCACCTGGAAAAAAATCTTTGAGGGTTCTGAAATTGAGTTTGTATCATCTAGAAAGACATGGAGAGAATGGGGCTTGATCACTGAAGAGGTTTTTAATGACTGACTTCTTTTGCCAAAGGAGTTCTGGTTGGTGCAATGGTTAAAGCTCTCTGCTACTAGTAAAAAGGTCGGCATTTTGAACCCACCAACCACTCCATGGGAAACATATGTAGCAGATTGTTTCCATAAAGATTTTCAGCCTCAGAAATCCTGTGGGGCAGTTCTAGTCTGACCTGTATGATCACTGTGAATCGGAATGGGCCTCACAACAGGTTATTCTTGCCAATGACTAGAAAGAATTTTTGGAAGAGACAAAGCAACACCTTCCCTTGGTGATGTGTTTTACCAAGCTGGGCCTACTTTTTACCCCCAGAACAGAAGATCTTCCTTTCTTATCTCACTCTGTTACATATCTGAAGCAGCATGCACATATATAAAAAGACATCCTAGCAAGAGTTAACCTAGATCTCAGATTTTGATAAAATGTGTGGAATCTTTCTTGATATTTTATCATTAAATCACCAAAATTCATATCTGTACCAGGAATGACATTTATAAATTCTCAGAAAAGTGTCCTTTTTTATTTTTCAACTTGGAGAATTTTTACAAAGCTTATTATGCTTAAACTATTGAAATGTGCTTACCAGCTACTCAATTTTACTCAACATTGCTTTCTTTTAGGAATAGTACTTCAATAGAGAAAGAATGTTTACTGTAAAACTTCGACATGTGGTTTAGCGTTGTGAAATGTTTTCATACTGAAGACCTATGGATACTTAGTCTAAACATTCTTAACTAATTTTCATGGTGTTTGGATGAGACTTAGAACTTTCATATAGTCAGAAGTTATTATTTGTGCTGAATAATTATCTTTTAAGAGGTCCTTTCTACTTAAAGGAAGGAAGGTTGGGCAATCTACTTTTGCAGTGAGGGGTTGCTATGAGTTGGATCTGAATTGACGGCAGTGTGTTACATTGTGTTTCTGCTTAAAGGATGCCATGGTGAACACAAATGATACTGGAAGGATTCTAAGTATAAAAGTCAACTTGCTATCTGAGGGTGTTCAGCTTGAGCCATTGTGATTTTCATTCATGTTTAAGAAAATCTACTGGGGCCAAGGCAGAGAAATCAGTGAGTCTCACTTACTTCACACCATGGACAATGTATTCACCATAAAAGATCATTCAGTCTCAATTTAGTTGAAAATAGTGTCAGGGTGAGAGAATCTTCATTTCTCTTTTCCTCAAAGATGCCTGACTTTGATAAACCAATAACCCACTGCCTTCAAGTTGATTCAGACTTATAGTAACCCCTACTGGGTTTCCAAGTCTGTAAATCTTTACAGAAATATATTGCCTCATCTTCCTCTGGTTAACAGCCAAATGCTTTATCCACTATACCACCAGAGATGCTTGACTTTGGTAAAGACCTCATTTTTTTTTTTTTTACTTTTGGTAACATTTAAAATTCAGCAGAACATTGTTCTTTAATTGTACAAATTAGGCACCAAGAGCATTTAGGAAAAGATGAGAAGAGAACTAGTTAATAACAGAGTAGGGTACAGACCAATGGTTTTCAAAGTGTAGTCCAGGCATCCCTGAGGGACTTTAAGGTCTTTTTAATGTGTCTGTGAGATCAAAACATTTTCACAACACTTAGAAGTTGTTTGCCTATTTCACTCTGACTCTCTCAAGAGTATTTAGTGGCGTTTTCTGGATTCTGTATAAAGTGTATTGTATGAAGAAGAATGCTGCATCAGAATTGGAGGAAGGCTCAGTAACAACCTGTAAAGTGATTGCACAAAGTGAAGAGGGCTTGAAGCACTTACTCATGAAAATTGAAGACCAGTATGGGTTATATCTACTAAAGACTTAAAGATTTCAGTATGGATTACACCTCAACATTAAGAAAACAAAAGTCCTCCAACTGAACCAATAAGCAACATCATCATAAACAGAGAAAAGATTGAAATTGTCAAGGATTTCATTTTACTTGGATCCAGAATCAACACCTGTAGAAGCAGCAGTCAAGAGATCAAATGACATATTTCATTGGGTGAATCTTCTGTAAAAGATATTTTTAAAATCTTAAAAGGTAAAGATGTCACTTTGATGACTAAGGTGCACCTGACCCAAGCCATGATATTTTCAATCACCTCATATGCATGTGAGAGCTGGACAATGAA
>NW_006922092.1:1038499-1041082 GCF_000298275.1 Orycteropus afer afer | reverse complement strand
TAACTGAATGGTTGGCCATTCAAACACACTCAGAGGATACTTTGAAGAAAGGCCTGGTGATCTGCTTATGAAGACCTTGAAAACCCTGTGGAGTACAGTTCCACTCTAAAGCACATGGGATATCCATGAGTCATTATTGAATTTAATCTTACAAGTATATAATGTGTTATGGCATAATTGCTGTGATGGCCAGTGGAATGTGAATTGATGTTTTAGATATTTTCTGGTTTTAACTTTTTATTATTATTATTTTGTAGAAAATACACACAATCAAAGGTACACCATTTCAAAAATGGCTATATGTACACTTCAGTGACATTGATGACATTCTTCAAATTGTGCTATTCTCACTTTTTCCAAATTATTCTTCCACTATTTTCTTAAAACTCCTGCCTCCTAAGCTTATTATCTAAACTTTCATTGTCATTGTAAGTCTGATCTTGCATAGATAATTCCTTAAAAAAGTACAATGCTCAAGGTACAATATTTTACTAATTAAGATAAACTAATTTTTGGTTCAAAAAGGACTTTGGAGCATAGCTTTGGTTTAATTTTTAAAGTTTAAAGATTATCTCATGACAATAATTTTGGGAGTTCCCTTTATCTATTGTTGGTGAGAATGCAGACTGGTACAACCTTTGTGGACAATTGTGTTGCATATGACTCAGCAATCCCATTGCTTGAGGGCAGTGATGTAAACAGACATCTGTACAACAATGTTCACTGAGACATTATTCACAATAACCAAAAGGTGGAAACCACTTAAATGCCCATCAAGGACAATTGGATAGGCAAAATGTGCTACAAATATACAATGTAACAGAATTTTTCTCATTTTCAATTTCTAATACAGTAAGTATCAATAAACTCACTGCTGTTGAGTCGGATAGAACTCATAGCACCTCCTCCTTGGGTTTCTGAGATGTCATCTTTATGGAAGTAGATTGCCTGAGAAGTGGTTGGTGGGTTTGAACCGCCAGCATTCTGGTTAGCAGTCAAATGCCTTCGGCACTAGACACCAGAGCTTCTATATATATCAATAGTTATAATTATATGGGAAATAAAGCTCTTTGGTGTCCTCAATAATTTTTAAGAGCTTAAAACAGTTTTGAAACCAAGACGCTTGGTATTTAATAATGTAGAATAATGCTGTCCTGTATAATTCACTGTAATTTTGGAAATAATCTATAAATCTGAACTGTCCTGTATAGTAACACATATGATTATTGAGCATTTAAATTGTGGCTACTGTAACGGAGGAACTGATTTCTTACATTAATTTAATTTCTCACTCTTTGTACCATATTTGATAGTGTCGTCTACATTCTCAGTGTTCTAAATCCTGGTTTAATGTTTTTCTCAATCTTTTAAGTTAACTTCCTTTGTTTTGTTTGTTGTTTTTTGTTATGTGCCATTGAGTCGGACTCAACTCATAGAGACCCCTCCTTGGGTTTCCAAGGCAGTATCACCACAGAAGTAGACTGCCTAACTTTCCTTCTGAGGAGTGGCTGGTGAGTTTGAACCGCCAGCCTTCTGGTTAGCAGTCAAGTGCCTTAGACATTACGCTACCAGAGCTCTCAACTTCCTCAAGATTTTTGTTCTGCTAGTTACTGAATTTTTAGTTTGGTTTGTATGGGTTGTGTGTGTGGAGTTGTAGAGTTTAACCACAAACACACAATAAGATTATTATCTTGTGTAGGTCTGAAATATGAATAAATTCTAGAATAATGCTTGCCAAAAAAAAAAAAAAAAAAAGATCGTAGTTACTTTTTTGGGAATTATATAGAGTTATAAAGAATGTTTCTTCATGAATCATCTTGAATGAACTATACTGGCTTTGGAAGTTCTCTTTTTGAATTATAAATAGGGATTTATGCTTTGTGACTGCTTCAGTTACATAAAGACAAGAATAAGTAAATGTTGCAGTTACCTAGGAAAGTCAGCTGGGTGTTCAGACATGCTATTACTGAATTAATGGAGTTCTGGTGGTGTAGTAGTCAAGGTACTTGGCTGCCAACCCAAAGACCAGAGATTTGAACCCTCCCACCACCCAAGTCGTCCATGAGAGAAAGATGAGGCCATCTGTTATAATTTATAGCCTTGGAAGCATCTACTTTCTTGTACAAGGTCACTATGAGTCGGAATTGACTCAATGGCAGTGGATTGGATTTGGTTTTATTATTGAACGGCTTTCCTTAGTGTTGTCATCCTTCACTAAAGTCTGAATCTCATTTAGTAGAAATCCCAGAACTGTCTGGATTTTGTACACTTGACTCTTGCTAACCAAATCACAAAAGACATATGAAAATATATGAGTCTCAACTTGAAAATATTAACTTTTCATTGTGTGACCTTGAATGTTACTGAATGTCTCTAAACTTACTTCTTCCTAGTAAAATGGTATACTGATAATATTATTGACTTCTGTGCATGTTGTTGAGAGAGTAACACTGGAAATATTTGGTAAGTGGCAATTACTGTTTTAACTATTAGCTATGCTCTGGTGGTGCAGTGCTTAAGGCATTTGACTGGTAACCAGGAGGTTGGTGGTTCAAACCCACTAGCCACTCCATGGAAGGAAGA
>NW_006922092.1:1032588-1038393 GCF_000298275.1 Orycteropus afer afer | reverse complement strand
GTTCACCCCCACAAGCCACTCCTTGGAAGGAAGGTTGGACAATCTGCTTCCATAGTGATACTGCCTCAGAAACCCAAGGAGGGGTCGCTGGGAGTTGGATCTGACTCAATGGCAGTGAGTGAGTACTTGATCTGTGTTTATTGAGAGCCACTATGTGGCAGGCAGTGTATCAGTGCTAGTGAACAAGAAGATGTGGTCCTTTCACAAATATATGTAGGCTTGACAAAGGCTATCTTTACCTGTGTATTTATATGTGCTTAAAATATATCCAAGAATGTAGTAGAGCATACAAGAGACAAAGTTATGAAAACGTCTTACTTATAACCAAACTCCTTGAGAGAATGAGTTTCAGGTATGTAGGCTCAAGACCACAGACTCAGAGAAAAGTAAGGTCAATTGGCATAACATTCCCCACAAAGACCGTGTTCTACATCCTATTTTGGTGAGTAGTGATGGAAGTCTTAAAAGCTTGTTAGTGGTCATCTAAGGTGCAACAATTGCTCTCTCTCCATCTGGAACAAAGAAGAGTGAAGAAAATCAAAGACAGAAGGGGAAAATTAGTGCAAAGGACTAATGGAGCATGTGAACCCCAGCCTTCAGAACTCTGAGACTAGAAGAACTAGATAGTGCCCAGCTACCATTGCTGACCACTCTGAAAGGGATCACAATAAGAGGTCCTGGATAGAGTATGAAGAAATATGCAATAAAACTCCAAATTATTAAAAAAAAAAAAAAATCAAGCTTATTGGTCTGATGAAGACTGGTGGAATCCCTGAGACTATGGCTCTTAGACACCCTTCAAGCTAGGAACTGAACTTAAGCCCTGTGACCCAACTATGAGGCAAATGATAGATAGGCCTATAAGGTGAACTGTAGTATCAGGAGTGTATGCACTTATTTCAGAAGGAAGATTGGGAGATCTACTTCTGTAGTGATACCACCTGGGAAATCCAAGGAGGGGTTGCTATGAGTTGGATCTGACTCGACGGCAGTGTGTATATGCACTCATTACAACAATCAACCATATAAGATCAAGAGGACAGAATTTGCTCAGGGATAGGGCTAGGAAGGTGGGAAGACATGAGAAGGAAGGATGACCAAAACAGGTCAGTACAAGGAGGAAATGGGAAGAATGCTGTTACAGTGCAGGGATTGCAGTAAATGTCACAAAACTGAATGTGTATGGATTGCTGAATGGAAAATCAATTAGCTCTGTGAAGTTTCATCTAAATGACAATAAAAAAAAAAGTAAATAAAAATAAATTATTAAAAAAAATAAAGATGTGGTTCCTGTACTCATGGGGTTACAATCTAGTGAAAGTTGTTAGATACCATCAAGTTGGCTCCTAGTGACCCTGTGTACAACAGAATGAAACAGTGCCTGGTCCTGTGTCATCCTCACAACCTTGCTTGAGCCCATCATTGCAGCCACTGTGTCAAACCATCTCATTGAGGGTCTTCCCCTTCTTTGCTGACAGTCTATTTTTCCAAGGATGATATCCTTCTCCAGGGAATGGTCCTTTATGACAAAATGACCAAATTAGGTGAGACAAAGTCTGGCCATTCTCACTTCCAAGGAGCATTCTGGCTAGACTTCCTCTAGGATGTTGTTGTTGCTAGGTGCCACTGAGCCATCTCTGACTCATAGCAACCCTATGCACAGCAGAACCAATCACCACCCAGTCCTGTGCCAGCTTCATAATCCTTGCTATACTTGAACCCATTACTGCAGTCACTGTGTCAATCTATTTTGTTGAGGGCCTTCCCTTCTTTTGTTGACCCTCCACCTTATTAAGCATGACATTCTTCCCCAGGGAATGGTCCCTTTTGACAACATGACCAAAGTATGTGAGACAAAGTCTGGCCATTCTCACTTAAAAGGAGCATTCCAGCTGCATTTCCTCCAGGACAGATTTGTTAGTTCTTTTAGCAGTCCATGGTACTTTCAGCATTCTTTGCCAACACCACAACTCAAAAACATCCACTCTTCTTCACTCTTCTTTATTCATTGTCTAGTTCTCACATGCATATGAGGTGACTGAAAATACAATGGCTTGTGTCAGGTGCAACTCAGTCCTCAAGGAGACATCTTTGCTCTTCACCACTTGAAAGACATCCTTTGCAGCTGACTTGCACAATGCTATATGTCATCTGATGTTCTGACTGCTGCTTCCATTGGTGTTGATTGTAGAACCAAGCAATGTGAAGTCTTTGACAACTTCAATCTTTTCTCCATTTATCATGATGCTGCTTACATGTCCAGTAGTGAGAATTTTTGTTTTCTTTATACTGAGATGTAATCCATACTGCAGACTGTATTCTTCAATCTTCATCAGTAAGTGCTTCAAGTCATCTTCACTCTCAGCAAGCAAAGTTGTGTCGTCAGCATATCGCAGGTTGTTAATGATTCTTCCTCTAATCCTGATGTCACGTTCTTCTTCATATAGTCCAGCTTCTCGGATTACTTGCTCAGCATATAGATTGATCTACTAGGATAGATGTGTTCATTCTTCTGGCAGTCCATGGTACTTTCAGTATTCTTGGCCAACACCACAGTTTAAAGGTATCAACTTTTCTTCAGTCTTCCTTACTCGTTGCCCAGCTCTCACTTGCATATGAGGCAATTGAAAATATCATGGCTTGGGTTAGTCACACCTTAGTCTTCAGAGTGATGTCTTTGCTTCTTAACACTTTAAAGAGGTCTTTTCCAGCAGATTTGTCCAATATAATATGATGTCTGATTTCTTGATGGGTGCTTCCATCGGTGTTGACTGTGGATCCAAGTAAAATGAAATCCCTGACAACTTTAATCTTTTGTTTATCATGATGTTGATTATTGGTCCAGTTGTGAGGATTTTTGTTTTCTTTATTTGTAGGTGTAATCCATACTGAAGACTGTAATCTTTAATCCTCATCAGTAAGTGCTTCAGGTCATCGTCACTTTCAGCAAGGAAGGCTGTGTCATCTGTGTATCTCAGGTTGTTAATGGTTCTTCCTCCAATCCTGATGCCATACTCTTCTTCATATAACCTACCTTCTCTGGTTATTTGTTCAGCCTAGGAAATGAATAAGTATAGTGAAAGGATACAGCCCTGATATACACCCTTCCTGATTTTAAACCATGCAGTATCCCCTTGTTCCCTTTGAACAACAGCTTCTTGGTCAATGGAAAGTTCCCTCATGAGAACTTAAATATTCTGGAATTCCCATTCTTGGAAATGTTATCCATAATTTATTATGATCCACACAGTCGAATGTCTTTGCATAGACAATAAAACACAAGCAGACATCTTTCTGGTATTCTTTGGTTTCAGCTGACATGGGCAATGATATCTCTCATTCTATGTCCTCTTCTGCATCCAGCTTGCATTTCTGGAAGATCGCTGTCAATATAGTACTGCAACCATTTTTTAATTACCTTCAGCAAGATTTTACTTACATGTGATATTAATGATATTCTTTGATAATTTCCACATTCTTTTTGATCACCTTTCTTTGGAATGTGCACAACTATGGATTTTTTCCAGTCTGCTGGCCAGGTAGCTGTCTTTCAAATTTCTTGGCATAAATGAATAAAATCCTCTAGCACTGCATCCCTTTGTTGAAACATCTCAGTGGGTGTTCCTTCAATTTCTGGAGAGTTCTTTTTCACCAATTCCTTCAGTGCAGCCTTGACTTCTTTCAACACTATTGGTTCTTGATCATATACTACCTCCTAAAAAAGTTGGACATTCTTTTTGATACAGTAACTACATATCCCTTCCATCTTCGTTTGATGCTTTCTTCATTGTTCAATATTTTGCCCATAGAATCCTTCAATATTGCAACTTGAAGCTTGAATTTTTTCTTTAGTTCTTTTAGCTTGAGAAATGCCAAGCGTGTTCTTCCTTTTTGGTTTTGTAACTCATGGTCTTTGCACATTTCACTATAAAATTTTGTCTTCTCAAGCTGCTCTTGGAAATCTTCTGTTCAATTCTTTTATCTCAGCATTTCTTCCTTTTGCTTTAGCTACTTTCTGTTCAAAAGCAAGTTTCAGAGTCTTTTCTGACATCCAATTTGGTCTTTTCTTCCTTTCCTTCTTTTTAATGACGACTGGCTTTCTTTATGGATGACGTTCATGATGTAATCCCATTTGGCCTTTGGTTATTGGTCTTCAATACATCAAATCTACTCTTCAAATTATCTCTAAATTCAGGTGGGATATAAGCAAGGTAGTATTTTGGCTCATGTGGACTTATTTTAATTTTCTTTAGTTTCAATTTGAACTTGAACTTGTGTGAGAGCAATTGATGGCCTGTTCCACAGTCAGCTGCTAGTGAGAAGAGGTATTAAGCAATCACATAAATAAAAAAGGAATTCTCACACTGACATTTATAGAGGAAAAGAGCCAGATTCTAAGATAGAATGCAGAAGGGGAGACTGTCTAGGTTGAGAGATTAGGAAAGACCTCTCTGAGGAGAAAACACATAAACTGAGACCTGAAATACAAGTAGGATTGGCTGCTGGGAGGTGTTTCAGGGTGTATTTGTTGGGGCAATGAAAATAAAATAACAGTTGCCATAGAGTTGATTCTTACTCATGTTTACCTCATGTGTATCAGGGTAGACCTGGGCTTCAAAAGGTTTTTAATAGCTATTTTTTTTTCAGAAGTAAATCTCAGGCTTTTCTTCTGATGCCTCTCAACTAAACCAAACTCACTGCTATCAACTTGATTTCAATGCAGAGTGACCCCCATAGGGTTTCCAATGGTATAAATCTTTACAGAAGCAGACTGCTTCATCTTTCTTCCACAGAAGGGCTGGTAGGTTCAAACCACTGACCTTTTGGTTAGCAGCCCAGTGCTTTACCCACTATACCATCAGGGCTCCTTGAAGTGTCTCTGAAAAAAAAAAAAAAAAAGCACTGCCGTAGAGTTGGATCCAACTCTTAGTGACCCCTCCTTGGGTTTCTGAGGTGGTATCACTATGGAAGTTGATTGCCTTACCTTCCTTCCGAGGAGTGGCTAGTGGGTTTGAACCTCCAGCCTTCTGGTTAGCAGTCAAATGCCTTAGGCACTAAACTATGAGAATAGAAAGTTATTATAACAGAAAGATCATTATAACAGGAAGATGTCTAATTTCAATGGCCTTTAGCACAGGCTCACAGTGAATGAAACAAACTATTTTTTTCTCCTTTTCTTTCTTTAAGAAATTTAATTATGGAATATAAATTCTATAAGGAGAAAAGCAATTTAGGCTGTAAATAGTGAGGGCTGAACTCCTTTGTGGCAAATTTACTGTTTTTCTGGTTATCAAGCAAATGGAATTTGTGAGATTTGTGTCTGGTGATACATCTTCTGCAAGAGACGGAGTCTGAACAAAAGTGGGGATGTATCTCTGTTGGTGCCACCACCAAAAGAGATCTTCTTATTGGCATGTCTAAAACTATGTCTATCTAGCATGCTTTTGTCACTCAAAAAAAATGTCACATAGAATTCAAATCTCAAACTCTTGATTTTGCAACTTGAATCACATTTGCTCCAGCCCTCTGAAGATTCCCCTATAACCTCACCAGATATGTACCTTTTGAAGAACTCTACCATGGACCTAGAGAGCAGTGTTCTGGACAAGAAGCAGCTAGCTGAGTGTGAGAAGATGCAGGCTTTTGCTAACTTTAGACTTTTTGCCCGTAAGTACTAAATCATCACATTCTCCTTAATGATGAGTTGTTGTTATGTGCCGTCGAGTCGGCCCTGACTCATAGCGACCCCTCCTTGGGTTTCCGAGGCAGTATCACTACGGAAGTAGGATTGCCCAACCTTCCTTC
>NW_006922092.1:1022389-1027242 GCF_000298275.1 Orycteropus afer afer | reverse complement strand
AAACTAAGGCACAGACTGTCAGTCACTTGCTCATTGTTACACAGCTATGAAGAGATAAGATTCACACTCATGTAGTGTGACTCCAAAGTCCATGCTTTGGTGCTCACTAAGTACAGCTACGTACTTCTAACCTTTCACTTGGCTGCCAGAGCTCTCTTCTTAAAACTGATGTATGGTCAGATCCATCCCACTCCTAAAGACTTGAAATAATTTCTCTTTGAGACAAATCACAAAAATTTATATTTGGTGTTCAAGGCTCTTCACAATTTGCCCCTCTTTTAAAATTTTATCTTTATTTTTTCTTCTGTTAAATAAATGCTCATCTATTGTAGACTATTTTCTACACTACTTATGTTCAGCTATTCTTAACTTTTCTCGCAGCCTGGAAGATGTTTCTTTTTCTTTCAAAGTTTAAACCAATGTTCAAGTTCAAGTTATATTAAATGACTTTTCCCACAAAGCTTTCTCAGTTTTCTCCAAAGACAGTAACCTGCACCTTCTTCGGCACATATTTATACATACATGGCATCACATTTCTCACTCTGTCTTGCATTATACTGTGATGTTTGTGACTCTCCCATTCATAATAGACCCTGAACCTCTTGAGCTCAAGAACTTTGTCTCATTAACATCTTCAAAGTGAGTGGCATTTACTTTAGAGTGTTGACATTCAATGAACATTGTTGAATTACTGTATAAGTAAGTGAATGCAAATGTATATATTTTAGCTTTGAGGGAAAAAAGTTCTAAGAGTTATATGACTAAATGAACTTCCAGAGTAAATAAAAAAATAATATAGATGTTGGAGTGTATAATTTCTCTAATAACACACAGTGCAGCAATATTTTCTGTTTCTGATGAAATGGCATATCAGAACTACTAACTTGCTTTGAGGCAAAATAATTATTCCTTAGATAAAGAGATGAATAATATATATAATTTCCTAGTCTGTTCTATTCTGTCTCAAACTCCATCCCTAAATTCTTGACTTACAGTTTGAAAAACACTTTAAGATATATCTTTTCTCTAGGTACTTTCAGAAATAAATTTACTCACTTGAAGAATTGAGTTTATACTTTCTTGGTACTAGAAAAAAAAAAAAAAAAGAATCCTCACTGCCGTCGAGTCAATTCTGACTCATAGCAACATCTCCTTGGGTTTCTGAGGTGGTAACTCTACAGAAGTAGATTGCCCAATCTTCCTCAGAAGATTGGGCAATCTACTTGGTACTAGACATATGAAAAATATTAGACAAACAAGAGCCTTGGTGAAATGGACTGGCACGATAGCTACGACAATGAACTCAAACATGCTGGCAACCATGAGGATGACCCAGGACCAGACAATTATTTCCTTCTGTTGCACATAAAGTTGCCATGAGTAGGAGTCAACTCCACCATGGCTATCGCTCTCTCTTTCTATCACATGTTGTTGTTAGGTGCCATGAAGTTGGCTCAAACTCATAGAACCCTATATACAACACAACAAAGCACTGCCTGGTCTTATACCTTCCTCACAATCCTTGCTATGCTTAAGCCCATCATTGCAGCCTCTGTATCAAGCCATCTCATTGAGGATCTTGCCCTTTTTCGCTGACCCTCTACTTTACCAAACATGATATCCTTCTCCAGAGACTGGTCCCTTCTGACAGCTAGTTGTCTTGAAATCAACTCTCCTCCACCATTTGTGAAGTAGTTAGCCTTAGGCAAGTTATTTATAATCTCTGAGCCACAGCCACTTCAACAGTTTCTAAATCATTACATTCAGGCAAATATCCAATATTATAATTTACACAAAACAGTAGGATAGAGCTTAGCACACAGTGTTAAAAATGTATTATTTATTACAGTTATGATTTGTGCTTTTTGTTGACTTGCCAAAGAAAGGAAAGAAGAAGCAATTATCTACCTATTATAGGTGGTGCAGGTAACAAGCAAGAGGAGTCAGTCTTGCAGCCTGAATGATGCTTAGTATTAAGCCTCACTCATTACAAAAGTACTTAAAATTACTTTCCTGCAATGACTTTCTACTAGATTGCACTGTTCATTCCCAACTTTAAAAATTTTATTTCCTTTAACTTTCTAATACATGATACTTTCCAGTTCCTTGAGAAATTATACTTTTTTTTTTAATCAAATGACTTTTCAATTACTTCATGCTTCACTATTGCTATCTAGCAATTACCACCAACACCCTTACCCCATCTTCTCCCTTGAGACTTGGACCTTAAAATCTTACCTTCTTAATTCAATGTAGTCATTATAATTGAGATAACAAGCCCTGGGAGAGAATAAGACCATTTTTATTTTCTAGCTTTAAGATTGAACTCTATTTATCCTCTCCTGAAAGACATTTATACATTGTTTGATTTTCTCAATTTAGCATGCTGTTTTGTGCCTAGAGTTGTGCTGGGTGCTAGGAGTCTGCAGATGCGAAATATGCGTTATCCTAAGTTAACTTAGGATCTAATAAATGTAAGTCTCAGGAATGAAGCAATTAGAGAATAAAATGAAGGCAACCATGGAAACAAGGAAAATAATATGGTAAATATACTATATGGGTCCACAGGGACTGAACCATACAGTACTGTATTAGCTACCTAATTAACATTTTTGAAGCATACGACAGTTAAAAAAAAAAAAACTTGTGCTTACATTGTCTTAATATCACAAATACCCTATAAGGAAGTTATTACTATTTTCTTTTTCAAGGGAGCAAAATGAAGTTAATAGAAGTTAAACAAATTTCCTAAGGCCACAAATTAAGTTCTTACTTCTACTGCCGGTAAACATGCACCATTCCCTCGTCTTTTAGTTTGTTGTACTGCAGTGCCTTGCATGTGCTGTGATGCTGGAAACCATGCCACTGGCATTTCAAATACCAGTACAGTCACCCCTGGTGGACAGGTTTCAGCAGAACTTCCAGACTAAGATATACTAGGAAGAAGAAAGAGGTGGTCCACTTTTGAAAAAGCTGTGCTTTATTGACTAAGCAAATGGATTCAACTGTGTGGATCAGAATAAATTTTGAGTAATATTGTGAAGAAGGGCAATCCAGAACACATATTTGCTCATGTGGAAATTGTACATAGATCAAGAAGCAGTTGTTAGAACAGAACAAGGGGACAATGCATGGCTTAAAATCAGAAAAGATGTGAGTCAGGACTGTATCCTTTCACCAATCTGTATGCTGAGTAAATAATCTGAGAAACTGGACTATATGAAGAAGAACATGGCTTCAGGATTGGAGGAAGACTCATTAACAACCTGCAATATGTAAATGACACAACCTCGCTTGCTGACAATGAAGATTACTGATGATGTTCAAAGCTTACAGCCTTCAGAATCAATTATACCTCAACATAAAGAATACAAAAATCATCACAACTGCACCAAAAAGAAAGATCATAATAAAAGGAGAAAAGATGGAGGTTGTCAAGGATTTCGTTTTGCTTGGATGCAAAATCAATGTTCATGAAAGCAGCAGTCAATAAATCAAATGATATATTGCATTGGACAAGTCTGCTGCAAAGGACTTCTTTTAGATGTTAAAGAGCAAAGATGTCACTATAAAGACTAAGGATATACTTGACCTAAGCCATTGTCTTTTCAACAGCTTCATAAGCATTTGAAAGCTGGACAATGAATGTTGTTATTGGTGTTGTTAGGTGCCATCTGGTCATCACAGACTTGAAACACAAAACACATGGCCTGTCCTGTACCAGCCTCATGATCCTTGCTATACCTGAGCCTATCATTGCAGACAATGAATAAGGAAGACCAAAAAGAATTGATTCATTTGAATTGTGCTGTTGGTGAAGAATATTGAATATGCCATGAAGTGCCAGAAGAATGAACAAATCTGTTTTGGAAAAAGTACAGCTGGAATACTCCTTAGAACTAAGTATGGCCAGACTTCATTGCTTGTGCTTTGGTCATGTTGTCAGGAGGGACCAGTCGCTGGAGAAGATAGCGTGTTCGGTAAAGTAGAGGGTCAGTGAAAAGAGGGAAGATCCTTACTCAAGGAGTTCGATTGACACAGTGGCTGTAACAATGGGCTCAAGCATACCAAGGATTGTGATGATGGCACAGGACTGGGCTATTTCATTCTGTTGGACATGAGGTCACTATGAGTAACTCACCAGCTCCTAACAACAACATCATGGCTATGGAATTACTACCATGTCCTGTCACTGAAGCCTGTCTATGCTGCCTCGTATTTTGGATTTGAAAAAGCATGTTTCTTTTTTTTTTTTTTGGGGGGGGGGTGGTATATGTGTGTGTGTGTGTGTGTGTGTGTGTGTGTGTGTTAGTGGTAGGTGGGGCAGATGTTTTTCTTTGAAGTAACCCATCATTCAGGACATTATCATTAGGGGAGAAAACGTTCCAAATACTAACAAATAAACTTAAAAATTCAATTTTACAATATAACCCATGTTATATAGGAGCTCTGGTAGCATAGTGCCTAAGGCATCTGACTGCTAACCAGAAGGCTGATGGTTCAAACCCACTAGCCACTCCTCAGAAGGAAGCTTGGGCAATCTACTTCTGCAGTAATACTGCCTCGGAAACCCAAGAAGGGGTCACTATGAGTCATGTCTGACTCCACGGAACATAACAACAATAACAACAACCCATGTTATGGATTAAACTATGCACCTTAGAAATACGTGTTGTAAATTCTAATCCCTATATCTGTAGTTCCTGATTTTGGAATTCTACCCTCCTAAAGGGAGCTCTGGTAGCATAGTGTTTAAGTCACTTGCCTGCTAACCAGACAGCTGGCGGTTCAAACCCACCAGCCACTCCTCGGAAGGAAGGTTGGGCAATCCTACTTTCGTAGTGATACTGCCT
>NW_006922092.1:1016503-1020670 GCF_000298275.1 Orycteropus afer afer | reverse complement strand
TTGCTGAAAATGAAGATGACTTGAAGCACTTACTGATGAAGATTGAAGAATACAGTCTGCAGTATGGATTACATCTTAATATAAAGAAAACAAAAATCCACACATCTGTATCTATAAGCAGAGAAAAGATTGAAGTTGTCAAAGAGCTCACACTGCTTGGTTATACTTGGTTGTATAATTGGCTGTACACTGGAAGCAGCAGTCAGAACATCAGACGATGTATAGTACCGGACAAGTAGGCTGCAAAAGACCTCTTTCAAGTGCTGAGGAGCAAAGATGCCCCCTTGAGGACTAAGGTATGACTGACACAAGCCATGATATTTTCAATCACCTCATATGCATGTGAGAACTGGACAATGAATAAGGAAGGCCAAAGAAGAATTGATGCTTTTGAGTTGTGGTACTGATGAAGAATGCTGAAAGTACCATGAACTAGTAAAAGAATTAACAACTCTGTCCTGGAGGAAGTGCAGCCAGAATGTTCCTTGGAAGCGAGAATGGCCAGACTTTGTTTCACCTACTTTGGTCATGTTATCAGAAGGGAACATTCTCTGGAGAAGGATGTCATGCTTGGTGGGTGTAGGGTTGGCGAAAGAGGGGAAGGCCCTCAATGAGATGGATTGACACAGTGGCTGTGTGGATTGGCTCAAGAATAGCAGGGATCACAGAAATGGGGCAGGACCGTGCCGTGTTTTGTTCTGCTGTGCACAGGGTCGCTACGAGTCGGAGATGACTGGACAACACCTAACAATAACAATAACAAATTATATTTCAGTAAAATGTATAAAAAAATTAATAAAGACTAAATTGGTATATTTTAAATGTAATAATACAACACAACAAAAAATGTTAGAAATAATAACATGAAGGATTAAATAACAATTGATCTATTGTCTTTTCATATTAAAGCTATCCTAGCCTATACCTTTCTACTTCTGTTCTTAAAGGTCCCAGTTCTTCATCCAATATTTGCCAACCATTTTTATAAAAACATTTTCATGGTAAATCATTTTCAGTGTTCTGCTCTCCTGTGGAATAGTCAAGAAGTTACTTTCTTTCCTATCTTCTAAAGTATCCCCATAACTCCACCTTGTGAACCTAATAGGGACCTACAACTAATGTGTGGATTGCTTTTGGCCACTTTTACTGCTTACTCAAGTACAAGTACATTTAATGTTGAAGACTTCTGCCATAGTGATGTGACATTTCCCTTGCCTCATGGGGTTTAGAATTTAACTTTACCCAAAGTAATTTGGTCTTTACCTTCTTTACCTACTTTAATATAAGTATTTTTATAGAAATGATCCTGAGAGATAACTCCAAAATGGGGGGCAGTTTAGTCACACTTGGTTTATTTCGAGAAAGACACAAGAGGAAAGCTGAAAAGGGTAGTCTGGTCAGGGTGATAATTTTAAGCCCTGCTGTATCCATCCTTGTTCTTTAAAAGCAGTACAGATTGCTCAGTACTTTGAAATGAATTGAGATTATTAATAATGTTTTATAAAGGTGATATGATACATGTAGAAATAAAGATTTTAGTACAACCTATTGAATTTGGAAAGCATGATGGTCAAGTAACTTTTCTTCATTTACTGACCAGCCAGAAAAATAGAGAAAATGTTAGAGAAATGCATTGAATTGACTTTTCATATCTTCTCAATGCCCTGCAAGTTATAGTAAGTCTCTATTTCAGTAGCTTTCCTTGCGATGGATTGACAGAGTTGGAAAACTGAACAGTTTAATCCCAGCTCTTCATGGTGATCTCTACCCATGGGACTGCATGGTCTAGTAGAAAAGTGTAATTTGACTTTTAGCCCTGAATTTACTAAAGCTAAAATTGAAAATATTATTGGATTCATAAACATCTAGTTTCCCATCCATAAATCAAGAGCAGCAGTAGCTATTTCAAGGGGTTAGTGGGAGGATAAAATGAATTATCACATGATATAATACAGCTGGCATCCATGGTAGCTATAATTGTACATTAACTAAGTAACAAAGGAAATGTGAAATTTCAGTAATGATAATAAGAGCTAATAATTGCCAACATTCAATGTGTCAAATATCACTCTGAGCACTGTACATATAATAATACAGTTAATCTTCACAATCACCTTAGGAGTTGTTAGCATTATTTTCCTCTTATATAGACAAGGAGGCTACTAACTGTGAAATTTAGTTTGGAGTAGCTTCAAAGCTTGCTGAAACTACTAAATACTCTCTAGGCTGTGAACTCTTCAAAGGCAAAAACTACACGTTTGTGTTCTCAGGATTGCCTGGCTTATACGAACTGTACAATAAATGTATTTTAAAGAGGTCCTACGTGCTCAAGTGAATATGGGCATCAGTATTCTACTTAATACAAAAATTCCTTTTATTTAGAATCTCAGTGGCCACAGAGGAATGGACTATTAGCTTCTTCATTCACAACACATATTTTCACACTTGGAGATCAGAGTTTTATGGTAATTATCAGGATCTTTCGTTAGTTTTATATCAAGTAGCAGCTCAGTACAGATGTTATTCTGAATGCTACAGATGATATTTCTACTTTTGGACTTCTCTGCCTGGCTCAGTGTCTTCATCACTTTTTGCATGTGCTCACTGAATCAACCACAACATGGATATGTTGAAGATATGTGTCCACATAATTAACCAAACAAATGTGTAGAAATTTGAACCAGACATTAGAGGATGCAAATAACCAGAGACCAGGCCACAGGCTGAAAAGGCTGGTTAACTGGACACAGATAAGTCTGAAATCAAACATACTGGGATTTACACTCTGTCAGTGAAGTATGAGCAATAGAAAAGAATGCCAAGTAACAATAAATCATTTGGCTGCTAACCAAAAGGTCAGTGGTTCAAACCAACCAGCCACTCCAAGAAGACAGATGAGGCAGTCTGCTTCTGTAAAGATTTAGAGCCTTGACCCTATGGGACAGATCTACTCTGTCTTAAAAGGGCCTCTATGAGTGGGAATTGACTTGATAGCAGTGAGATGGGTGCGTTATGATATCAAAGAAAACAAATGTCAAAGAATGTGTAAAGTCATTACAATAAGAGTGAACCACTCAAAAATCTCCCTTAGAATGGCATTTTTTAATACTCAATGAATTGCTTTGAGACATTCCAGGGAAAAGTCTTAAGGGATTGAATGACTTTTGCCCAATATATTTTCTTTCCTAGTTATAGGAATATTTTTTCAATGACACTTTGGCACCACTTTAAACCATTCCTGTCTAAGTGGTTTGTGGCTTGGGCTGTTTAATCTTCTGAGTTGCCATTTTATTGGCTTATTATATATTGACATGCCTCAGTTGTTAAGGCATGTGTTTTGATTTCCAAAAGAAATATGGTGTAGTTAGAAAAGTCCTTTTATTTCCTTTAGGCTTCTTCTGATCAATAACACAAGATGACTGGTACTTAAAAATTCAATTACTTACAGGTGCCAATAAACATCTCCTTTGGATAAGCATGCAACCTTACTTAGTGGACAATTTTGACTGTTATTTTCAAGAACTGCCAGTGTTTACATTTCTTTGTTTTTACAGGACTGTTTCAAGAGTCTTACATGACTGTGGTCTATCTTTAAATAAATGTTAGTCAAATATTGTTTCTTATACATTGTTGGGATGTTTGAGGGCAAGGGGAATGAGATCTCATAAAAATATTTTGTTTTTTAAAAAATGCACATTTTATGTTAGAATGCACCACAGTTAATGCATCACCCTCCCAAGAACTTTACAAAGAAGAAGAAGAAGAGGATATATAGGTAGGAATATTATTAATTACAGAACATCTCTTCACATTCTGAATTGAATGTTCAGAGAGTTAAAATTAGCCAGCAAGGCGGGAGCAGAGTGTCCAGTTTCACCTGCTTTTCCTTCTGTCCTCTGCCTCCCCTCCTCCTATATCCCACCCACATGTGATCCAGTGATACAACAATCTAGGTTTGGGAGTCATTAAAACAATTAGGGGGAAATAATGAACAAAAGGAGTGTTGCTTTCCCTTAAAAAAAAGAAAAACTTTGTGACCACAGAAGTATATGTGATGGGATTGCTGTCCCGAAGGATGTTAAGTGAAGCATCTGTGTGTGTGGATGTGTGCGTGTGTATGGAGCTCTGGTGGCATAGAGCCTAAGGTATTTACTGCTAACCAGAAGG
>NW_006922092.1:1010953-1016403 GCF_000298275.1 Orycteropus afer afer | reverse complement strand
GCTGAGAAGCCCCAAGGTTGACAAGTAAAAAGGGACAGTCCTGATATTACCAAACCACATGTCAGGCCATTAACTTAAGTCCATTGTAAGTCCCAAGGTCAGCAGAGCATAGCAGGCTGCACAGCCACGACAAAGCTACATGCAAGATCCAAGCATGCCATAGCCTAGAGACCATTCCCAAGGCTTCTCCTTATATACAGGAAGCAGACCACATTCCAAAAGCAGCTACTCAGCTGCTTGTGGTAGATCCTACCATGGAGTTGATTGCCAGTCGCATCATGGGGAATAACTACCACCAGCTGCCCAGCCACTCAACCAGGCCCAGCCAAGTTGGCACACAAACTGACCTACCACAGGTAAGATCGATGTTTTGATCATAGATATTTGAGCCACATTTCTTTCAGTCAGTCTTTCAAACTCTTGACCTAGAACACCCCATCACTTATCTGCTGTATTTCCTATTGTTCCCTAGCTTAGGATATTTTCTTTGCTAAGAAATTTCATAAATGATGGAAGATGCATTTTAAGAGTGCTTGCAAAAAACTGGATATTCCCTTTATCATGGTCCAGAAGTCTCAATCATGTGGTTGAGAGAATGAATCTGTAATTTTCTTCTTTGGGGGAGTGAATAATTTAAGAGATGTCATATTACTCAATCAGTTGACCAACACTTGGGAATGGTTTCAGTTGCTGTATGCTAGAATGTAGCAAGTATTTTCCCAGCTTTTCAAAAACTTTTATAAATATTAATATTAAAACACATACACACCCACTCTTAAAAGATGACACGGACTCCACGCTGATCAGTGACTTACTTCTATTTCCACCAATTTCCCAGATGAAGAACTTCACCTGGTGGAGTGCTTTGTAAAGCTACTGAGAAAAAAGAATTAAAGTGAAAACCTTAACTATCTAGTTCTATCGAGTTGATTCTGACTCATGGCAAGCCCGTATGTATCAGAGTAGAACAGTGCTCCACAGGTTTTCAATGGCTAATGTTTTAGAAGTAGATTGCCAGGCCTTCCTTTCATTCTCTGGAGAAGGATATTATGCTTGGTAAAGTAGAGAGCATCAGTGGAAAGGGAGAAGACCCTCAGTGAGATGGATTGACCCAGTGGCTGCAACGATGGGCTCAAACATGTCAATGATTGTAAGGATAGTGTGGGGCTAAGCAGTGTTTCTTTCTGTTGTTGATAGAGTGGCTATGAGTTGGAAGTGGCTAGATGGCACCTAACTACAACTACATGGACTTCAACCTCCAACCTTTCAGTTAGCAGCTGAGTGGGTTTACTGCTTTTACCACACAGGGACTATATAAAATCATGTCAAGTCTGGGATTAGACCCCAGGCTTCCTGATTCCTGTCCCCTATGTTGAATTTTATATGCAAGATTCTATTTCTTCTGATTCCTATTTCTACAAAGTCAATATCAATAAACCAAAAATCAACTTGCCATCCAGTAGACTGCAATTCATTGTGACCCCATTTGTGTCAGAGTAGAACTATATTCCATAGGGTTTTAAATGACTGAGTGCTTGCAGAAGTAGATTGCCAGGCCTTTTTTCTGAGGCACTTCTGGGTAGATTCAAACTGTTAATCTATCAGTTAGTAGCCACCACAGTATCTTGTGTGTCATCAAGTCAGTTCTGACTCATAGCCACCTATTCCAACCCAATAGCTAACCTTAAACAGTAAGCTAGTATGGAAAATACAGCTGGTATTTAACAGCATTTTGAAGACTCCATTTGTGATCTTTTGCAAAATAATTAAGCTCTATCTAATCTTTTTAAGAAAAAAGTTGAGATTTGTTTCCCAGCTTACTAACTTTTGTGAACCTTTCTTTTTTATGTGCAAAGTGGACTAAGCAAGTGTGGGATTGGAAGGTAGAGTTTATACCTCAAAATTAGTCTGCTGAGGCTATCATAGTCCCTTTCATCTCCAGGATCTTGGATCCTCCTCTAGTCAGGTCTCCCAAACACTGTATGGGTTGCAAGATGTTTTCTTTTACTCGTGCCCAGCCATAACGTGTCACACAACAATGTTGAGTAACAGTTTAACCACACAGTCCAGCTGCCAAGGAAAGGGAGACAGATGGGGAGGGGCAGGGAAGCCAGGGGATTTGGGAGGAGACGCAGCTGAACATGAATATAAGGTCTGTATTTGAACCAGAGACAAAGAAAACTTCTCAGTGGTCAGATATGTTGAGAAATCAACAGATTTGGTATGAGCCAGGAGGTAGAAGCCAGATTTGAATAATTCAGTGATAGAGAAAAAGGGAGCGCTTGGAGGAGACAGCCTGGGAAGAAATCAAGAAGAACCAGACATTTGGCTGGGGGATGTGGCAACACGAAAGAACTCTGGATCCAGAAAACACTGATGAATCCAAAGCCTGTGAGGTTAAGAAGTAAAATGATGGACATGGGAGAAAACACTGTGCAAGAACTTACAAACATCACACTACCTTGTTAAACTAATAAAAGCTGAGATAATACCTGACCTTCCTTTGAAAATAAACCTGTCCTATAAATGACAGGAAATTTGGAATTATTCCTGTGGCGAAGCCACTATAGAAGAGCAAATAAGCATTCAACAAGTAGAAGGCATAGACAGAATATTTTACGTGAAGTTCTGAATAAATTTTTATACAAAATATTTGTATAAATATTTACAAATATAATCAAACCCAACCAAACTCACTGACATCAAGTCGGATCCGACTCATAGCAACCCCTCCTTTAGTTTCTGAGTCAGTATCTCTACAGAAGTAGATTGCCCAACTTTCCTTCTGAGGAGTAGCTGATGGGTTTGACCTGCCAGCCTTCTGGTTAGCAGTCAAGTGCCTTAGGCACTATGCCACCAGAGCTCCCACAAATATAACAGGAGCTTTAAAATACAATCATGTCTTTGGCATAGGTATTACACTTCTTGCAATGTATCTGCCCCACCCCCCAAAAAATAAGGATGCATATAAAGCTTTAAACACAGAGATACCAGTGTAGTACTTTTATGGTTAAATAATAATAATAATAATAATAATAAAGTGGAAGCAACTTAAATTTTTTAAAACAGGAAAATAAATAAATGATATACGATAGAAAACTAAGAAGTCAAAATATTCAACTAATTTAATTACATTTTGAATTGTTCACGGTATAGAAGATGAAATAGAAGTCTTAGAGGCACAGTGGTTAAAGTGCCCAATGCTATAGAAGGGTCTCTGGTTACAATCCACCAGCATCTCTGTGGGAGAAAGATATGACAGTCAGCTTCTGTAAAGATTTAGAGCACTGGACAGCCTATGGGACAATTCTACTCTTTGAGTTGAAATTGACTCAACAGCACTGGGTTGAATTTGGTTTATATCAGATGAAAACTTTGTATCTGCATGATATTCCATATGTGCACAGAACTTTAAAAATGTAGACAATAGTTACTTCTTAGCAGTACAATTATATTATTTATTTTGTCATTTGTTTTATAAATTTTCTTAAAAAACAGGAAATAGGATAATACAATGTTTGTAAACTGAGGATCTGTATTTTGACTATGTGACTTTTTACTGGCCTTATGATCTTGGACATTTTACATAAATTCCCTGGGCCTTTGTTTCCTCACCTATGAAATCAAAATAATAATAATACCCATCTCATAGGATTGCTCCATAGATTAAATTAGACAATATAAAGTGTTTAGATAGTGTTGGGACACACTTAACCCTACTATAAATTTTAGCCACATATTACATTTATAAAAAATAATATATATTATGGTAATCACATGTATATGGTACATATATATATAATATATATGTATATATTATATATATGCTGTTTGTTTGTTGTTAGGTTCCATTAAGTTGGCCCTGACTAACAACCCTATGTATGAAAGAAAGAAACACTGCCCAGTCCTGTGCCAGCCTCAAAATCTCCATCACACCTGAACCCACCTTTGCAGCCACTATGTCTATCCATCTCATTGAGAACTTTCCCCTTTTTTGTTGACTCTCCACTTTAACAAACATGACCTCCTTCTCTAGAGTATGGTCCCTTCTGACAACACGACCAAAAAAGGTGAGATGAACTCTGGCCATCCTCACTTCCAAGGAGCATTCCAGCTGCACTTCATCCAAGACAGATCCGTTAGTTCTTTTAGCAATCCATGGTACTTTCAGCATTCTTTGCCAACGCCACAACTCAAAAGCATCAACGTTTCTTCAGTCTTCCTTATTCATTGTCCAGCTCTCACACGTATATGAGATGACTGAAAATACCATGGCTTGGGTTAGGTGCAAGCACACCTTAGTCTTCAAAGAGACATCTTTGCAAGTTCCACTAAGATGATGGAATAGGCAGACAGACTGCACAGACCCTCTTCAACAAAGAAAAGGGGAACCTATTAACACAGAAACAGAAGATAATCCTGGAGCCCTGTGCTTTGAAGGGAAGGATATAGAAGTGGACTAAACTTCAACTAGTAGAAGAACCTGCATGGAAACATTGAAAAAGGACACATATGGAGCTACAGTCTATTAGTGATCCTGACAGCACAGACAGCTTGGATATTGCTGAGCAGTGTTAGGACCTAAGAATTAACATTTTTAGGGGCTACACAGAGGACTGCATGGGTGGCTGGTGAATAAAAGGGGAAGCAGTGAAGAGGAAGGCAGGCTAAGCTGTGGACTTTTGCCTGTCCAGAGGATGTAGCCATTTTGAATGTTTACAAGCTGTTCAACCATTTTGGATATTTAAAGTGACAGTGTTCACCTAGATTCCTGGGACTTAAAATAGTCTCCATTTGCTGGTTAAAACAAGAGCATTCAGGACATGAATGACTGGAAAGGTACAATATTACCCTTGTTACTCTTAGACCCCACACCCTCTTGGTGAATGGAGGTGTGGCTATCCCTCATTCCCACAAACCTACTGGGCCAGCAGAAATTTTCCATCCCAGTCTGTGTGCTCAGACACAGCCTGGGTGCCCTGCCCCACCCTGCCCAGATTTTTTTTTCTTTTTTTTTAAGTTACTGTTTTTGTCTGTTTTAAAATTATTATTATTATTATCTTTTTCATTATTCTTCCCTTCCCAGGTTCTAGTTTTCAGCTTTTACTCTCTTCCCTTCTCCTGGTTTGCATTTTTTTTCTTTCCTGTAGTTCACCCCATTCCTTGTTTTTCTTTTTGCATTTTTCCCCATTCTTTTCTTCATTATTCTCCTACTCTACGTTTATTCTCTTGTTGTGCTCTCCCCAGATATTGCAGGGTTTGTTGTTTGTTTTTTTTAATTTTCTATTATTTTGGTGATTGTTCCAGTGTGTTTATTGTGTTTTTGTCCTTGTGTGTTGGATTAATAATGGAGTTTGGGTTAATTATGTGATTGGTTAGTGGGGATGGGTTGTTGGGATCTGATTTTGGGGATTTGGAGAATTGGTTAGTTTTTAGTAGTGATGAAATGT
>NW_006922092.1:1002186-1003609 GCF_000298275.1 Orycteropus afer afer | reverse complement strand
ACACACACACACACACACACACACATATATATATACCCTTATGTACATATATATATACAGGAGGAGCTCTAGTAGCATAGTGGGTAAGGCAGGTATCTTCAATTCCCTGCTGCTTCCCATTATTTTTCTATAACATCAATCGCTTTCTTCCTTGTAATAAAATATAAAAAATTACTTCATATTGTGGCTTTAATCCAAGCTTGTGCTAATCAGATCATACATGTTATCTCAAGATTAATCACTCTTATTAATATCAAATTCCAAACCAAACTCACTGCCATTTGGGTGGATTTGTATTCACAGTGACCTTCTTTGGGTTTCCAAGGTGGTAAATCTTTACAAACATAGATTGGCCAGTCTTCCCTTCATGGCATGGCTGGCGGGTTTGAACCACCAACCTTCTGGTTAGCAGTCAAATGCCTCAGGTACTACGTCACCAGAGCTCCTTAATAGTCACTCCTGTATATTTTTATAAGATAATAAATACTGCCAAAGGATAATTATATTTTTATCTGCTATAAATTGTTATGTTGTTGTTATGTGCCGTGGAGTCGGCCCCGACTCATAGCGACCCCTCCTTGGGTTTCCGAGGCAGTATCACTACGGAAGTAGGATTGCCCAACCTTCCTTCCATAGTGATACAGATATATCCCACATAGAATTGGGAATACAATTATCAAATAGCAACAAATCCAACTACTGCTTTGGGGAGTTGTTTCACAATTACCCAGGGAAGGTTCTGTGCAGTGAGAATGTATTAACAACTTGCATTGCAGTTAGGGATTGAAAATTCCTGCTAGCATTACTTACAGTGTCTGATCATGGGAGAGACTTTCTCCTTCAAACAAAACATAGAGAGTTCGGGTTGGCAAAACGGAGAGCTGTATAATTATACACCTTTTTCTGAGATAATAGATGCTCTGCTGTTTTTGTTAGGTGATGTCTAATTGGATTCAATTCATAGAGACCCCGTGTACAACAGAATGAAACAATGCTTGATCCTGCACCATCTTCACAATTGTTGAACCCATTGTTGCAGCCACTGTCAATCCATCTCACTGTCCCTCTACTTTACCAACCATGATGTCCTTCTCCGGGTAATGATCCAATGATGTCACTGTGAGAATGCGCGCGTGGAGTGTGGATGCAGACTACACCAAGTGACATTATCAGAGGGAATCACACCAAAATAACTGTCTATAACATTTTTGTGCAGTGTTTCAGCAGAAATATATTATTTTTCATCAAAATATCCCCGTAGTTAGTTATAATAACAAAAATAGTTTTCACAAACCCAGCCAGTAGTGCTAATTTATTTTTTGAACCTTCTAATGCACTCCGGGAGCTCTGGTAGCATAGTGGCTAAGACACTTGCCTGCTAACCAGACGGCTGGTGGTTCAAACCCACCAGCCACTCCTCGGA
>NW_006922092.1:1000315-1002086 GCF_000298275.1 Orycteropus afer afer | reverse complement strand
ACCAAGAAAAGCCCAACTCACCCTTAACTGTTCTTCACAGTAAACAGAGATCTAAATACAATAACATCACAATGTCTCGGAGACAACAGACTATCACTGTCCACACAAAGAAGCAAGATAAGGTGGTAGAAACAAAGGAACAAGATATAGACTCAGAATACATCCCTGAGGAAAAAGCAGCATAGAAACTCCCTGATAAGGAATTCAAAGAATTATACTTAATATTTTCAAAGGATTAAGAGACAGATCAAGGAAAACACTGAATAATTAAGGAAAACACAGACAAAATCCTAGAATAATTTCAGAAGAAAATACAAGAACAAAATGACAAAATAAATGAAAAACTAGAAGTGATACAAAATCTATACAAAGAAATCCAGAAGACTAATAATGAATTTTCAGAAATAGATAATACATTGAAAGAGCAAAGGAGTAGAATTAAATCAATGGAAGACAGAATTAATGATACTGAAGACAAATACCTGAATACCTCTTTGGAAAGAGGTGAATCAGAAAAAAGATCAAAGCAAAATGAAGAAAGCCTAAGGTTCATGTGGGATACCATCAAAAGAAATAACCTACATGTAATCAGAATTCTAGAACACGAAGAGAAAAGAAAACATTGAAAAAATTGACCAAGATTTCTTGGAAGAGAACTTCTGTGATATGATGAAACATGAGAATATATCCATTTAGGAAGTCTAATGAACTCCAAACAGCATAGACCCCAAAAGAAAATCACCAAGACACATCATCATTAAACTCATCAAAACCAAAGACAAGGAAAGAATCCTGAGAGCAGCATGGGAAAAACAAAAAGTTACTTACAAAGGACAACCAGTAAGAATAAGCTCTGATTTCTCAGCAGAAACCACACAAGTGAGAAGGCAATAGGATGGTATATATAAAACCCTAAAAGAGAAAAATTTCCAACCAAGAATTATATACCTGGCAAAACTGTCCCTCAAATATGATGGTGAAATTAGGACATTTCCAGATAAGCAGAAATTAATGGAATTTGTTAAAACCACCCCAACCTTGCAAAAGACACTGAAGGAAGTCCTTGAACAGAGAACAATAATAGCAAACAACAACCAACCATTAATACACAAGATGACATAACCCAGACACCAATATAGCTATGGAAGTATCCAAAGTAAAATAAACTCACAAGATCGTAAACAGAGAACCAGAGACATCAATTGGCAAATGAGGACAACTACAAATCAAAAAGAGGGAAAAAATAGTGTAGTTACAGAACTTCTAAATGATGAGGAAGTTGAGAGAGTTGCAAGATAGAATGGACTGTTCTAATCTTGGAGAGAAAATTATAAATCACATGGTAACCTCAAAGAAAAATGATAAGCCTTCACATCACAATAAAAAAGAGGACAAGCACAAATATTTAGCAGATACTAAAACAATAGCAACAAAGAAAATTATAATATAAATCATAAACATAATGAGCTCAGCACAGAAAATTATATGGAACAAAGAAACCAGGAACACCATGAAAAAACACATAACAAAATGAAAGCAACCAATTCATACTTGTTGATAATTACACTGAATGTCAATAGATTAAATGCACACTCAAGAGATGGAGAGTTGCAGACTGGATAAAAAAACATAACCCATCAATATGCTGTCTACAAGAGACACACCTTAGAGACAAAGACAAAAATAGACTAAAAATCAAAGGTTGGAAAAAGATATTTCAAGCAAATGAAAACCAAAAACAGCAGGAGTGGCAATATTAATTTCTGATAAA
>NW_006922092.1:989262-1000215 GCF_000298275.1 Orycteropus afer afer | reverse complement strand
GGTTTCCAAGGCAGTATCACTACGGAAGTAGGATTGCCCAACCTTCCTTCCGAGGAGTGGCTGGTGGGTTTGAACCACCAGCCTAGTATATTAAATATTCTTTGCCAAGACCATAATTCAAATGCTTTAATTCTTTGGTTTTCCTTATCCATTGTCCAGTTTTCACATGCATATAAGGCAATTGAAAATACCATGGCTTGGGCAGTGGACTTTAGTCCTCAAGGTTACATCTTTGCTTTTTTAACACTTTAAAGAGGTCTTTTGCAGGAGATTTGCCTAATGCAGTACATCATTGATTGTGGATCCCAGTAAAAAGAAATCCTTGACAACTTCAGTATTTTCTCCATTCATCATCATGTGCTGATTGATTCAGTTGTAATTTTTTTTCTTTATGTTAAGTTTTAATCCCTACTGAATAAGTATCATGTAATATTTTTCAGAGCATATTATAGGAAAGTCAAACATTCTAAAAATGTGGAATGATAAAGAGTCAAAAATTGAAGGTGGTCCTTTAGTAAGTGCATAACCATACAATAATAATTACTGAGTGTCTTAGTTCTCTAGTGACGCTGTAACAGAAATACCACAAGTAGATGGCTTTAACAAACTGAAGTTTATTTTCTCATAGTTTAGAAGGCTACAAGTCTGAATTCATGGTGCCACCTCTAGGGGACAGCTTTCTCTCTTTGTTGGCTCTGAAAGGTCCTTGTTTCTTTGAACTCTGCTCCTGGGTGATCTTCATGTGACTTGGCATCTTCTTTCCCCATCTCTGCGTCCTAGATTTCTTGTTTAATTTCTTTTATATCTCAAAATAGATTGACTCAAGACGCACCCTACAATGATCCTCCTTTATTAACATAGCAATGACAACACAATCCCAAATAGGATTATAACCACAGATATAGAAATTAGGATTTATAACGCACAATTTTTGGAGATTTAATTCAATCCATAACATCTTACCCTGTTGTTGTTGTTGTTGTTATGTGCCGTCGAGTTGGCCCCGACTCATAGCGACCCCTCCTTGGGTTTCCGAGGCAGTATCACTACGGAAGTAGGCCCCCCCAAATTCATGTATTTGCCAAATGCAAAACACATTTACCCCATCACATCATCTCAAATGTCTTACATCAACTCCAAATCCAAAATCTCATCTCCCAAATCATTTAAACCAAATATGGATGATACTTTAGGTGTATTCCTACCTGGGGCAAAATTCCTCTTCATCTGTGAACCTGTGAATACAAGTTCCTATTTCCAAAGTACAATGATGGGGACAGGTACAAGGTATACATTTCCATTAAAAATGGGAGAAATTCAAGGGAAGAAGGCTTAACAGGCATCAAGCAAGTCCAAACAAATTACATTAACGAGCAGAACAAATTACATTAACTCTCAAGGTTTGTAAATAATCCTCTATTCTCTGAGACCATTTGGGCAATGACCCTACCCTACAGACTCTGGATGTTGACCATGTCCTGTGGTTCTGGGTGGAGGTCCCTTAGCCTGGGCTTCTGGTCCACCTTCCAGGCCCTCTGGGACAGCAACTCTGCTCCCTCAGCTTTAGGCCCCTTCTTCTAGCTCGTCTGAGTGGTGACCCCAATCTCTCACTTCTGTCAGGCCCCTTTTTTCTGCCTTTTAGACATTGGAGTGCCACACCCTCAGCTTTGGATGGTGGTCCCTCTCCCTGGCACACTTTAAAGGCAGCATCACACTGAGTTGACAAGATCCAACTGTGAAACGTGCAAAGCTTTGGCCCTACCCTTTGAATCCAAGAAGGCCCTGCTTCCCATGTTCCTTCTAATAGTTTTGATGCAGGAAAAATGAGATTCTTACCACTTGTCACAGGTAAGACCAATCACAACAGGATGAAGTAGAAAAGCAGAAGATTTATTGAATATGCATACCCAAGAAGTCAGAGAGAATTGTTTCTCTAAAAAGTCTGTCTCCCAAGCAAAGGGATAAGCATGAGTATATAGGGAGATGGTAAGGGGGTTGAAGATCTCTTGGACTGCCAGGAATCTCTTTGTCCTTCTTTTCTGTGGTTACTCTGGACTCAGCATCCCTCTTCCCAGGGTCGTCTTGCTTCATAGACCATGGTCCTCAGTCAAAACAAGTCATGGGAGAGGGTTATGCTTAGAAGAATGTATAATTGAAAATAACAAGCCTAAAGAACTCAGTGTTCTTAGCAAGGTTGGCTAAGCAAAAGGGAGGGGAAAATAGCAAGGTTAGCAAGCAAAAGGGAGGGGAAAATAGCAAGTTAGTCACTATGATTTAATGTCTACTTTAATCATGCCTGCTAGTTTGTTGAAGTTCTGCAATTTTCAGCAAAGGGCCCCTTCAGCCCTCTACTTCAGCCTTCCACAGTTCTGTGGATCATCAAAACTGCTCCCATGATGGTCTTTTTCTTTTTTTAGAAAGACAATAGTTGTACCTCCTTTGCCCTGTTTCCTGTGTAGAATTTAAAGAGTCAGAGTGTTCTCTTCTTTTGTTCTTTCTCTGTCCACTTCAGTCTAAGCTGATGGATTTTCTCCTGTGGTAGTTGGTTATGTCCATCAGTCACAGGTTTAATGTCTTTAAAAAAGATTGTGTAGCCACATCCTTGGTAAAATTGTAGGATACGTGTCCTTACTTTGCAGAGCAGAATTTCCCAAATCTTTAAGTTCTGTTTTCATTTTGCATAGTTCATTTTTATGTCCATCTCTTTCCATTTGAATTTTACTATAAGTAGCAAGGAAAAACCATGTGACCCCTTTAAGATCTTCCTTAGAAATCTCATCAGCCGTATGTCTAAGTTTATCACTTACAAGTTCTACCTTCCACCAAACATTTGAAAATAATTCAGACAAGTTCTTTGCCACTACATAAAAAGAAGACATCTTTGTTCTTCATCATTTGAAAGAGGTGTTTTGCAGCAGATTTGTCCAATGCAATACATTTTTAGTTGTCTTGACTGCTGCTTCCATTGGTGTTGATCATAGAACCAAGTAATATGAAGTCCTTGACAACTTCAATCTTTTTTCCATCCATCATGAAGCTACTTATTGGACCAGTTATGAGGAAACAAAGTTGTGTCATCTGTGTATCACAGGTTGTTAATGAGTCCTTCTCCAATCTTGATGCCATGTTCTTCTTCATATAATGCAGCTTTTTGGATTATTTGCCCAGCATACAATCTGAGTACATATGGTGAAAGGATACAATCCTGACGCACTCCCTTCCTGATTTTAAACCAAGCACTATTCCCTTGTTCTGTTCACATGACAGCCTCCTGGTCTATGTACAGATTCCTCATGAGTACAATAAAGTGTTCTGAACTTTCCATTCTTCTCGATGTTACCCATAATTTGTTATAATCCACACAATTGAATGCTTTTGCCAAGTCAATAAAATATAAGTAAACATCTTTCTGATTTGCTTTGCTTTCAGCTAAGATCATCTGACATCAGCAATGATATCCTTCATTCCACATTCACTTCTGAATCCAGCTTGCATTTCTGGAAGTTCTCTGTCAATATACTGCTATAACTGGTTTTGAACTATCTTCAGTAAGATTTTACTTGCATATGATATTAATGATATTGTTATTAATGATATTAATGATAAATTCCACATTCTATGAAATCATCTTTCTTCAGAATAAGTACAAATATAGAGCTCTTCCAGTCAGTTGGCCAGGTATCTGTCTTCCAAATCTCTTGGCATAGTCAAGTGAGTGCCTTCAGGGCAGCATCCATTTATTGAAACATCTCAAAGATATTCCGTCAATTCCTGGAGTCTTGTTCTTTGTCAATTTCTTCAGTGGAGCTTCAACTTCTTCCCTCAATACCATTGGTTCTTGATCATATGCCACCTCCTGAAATGGGTGAACATTCACCAATTCCTTTTGATAGAGTGACTGTGTATTCCTTCCATCTTCTTTTGATGTTTCCTGAATTATTATATATTTTTCCCATAGAATTTTTCAATATTACAACTCAAGGGTTGGATTTTTCTTCAGTTTTTTAAGCTTGAGAAATGCTGAGAGTGTTGTTTCATTTTGATTTTGTAACTTCAAGTTTTGGGGCATTTCATTATAATAATTGACTTTGTCTTCTCGAACAGATCTTTGAAATATTCTGTTCAGCTCTTTTTTCTTGTCACTTCTTCCATTTGCTTTTGCTACTCTCTGATCAAGGGCAAGTTTCAGAGTCTTTTCTGATATCCAGTTTGGTCTTTTCTTTCTTTCTTGTCTTTTTAATCACCTTTAGCTTTCTTCATGCCTGATATACTTGATGTCACCCCACAATTTCTCTGGTTCAGTCATTGCTGTTCAATGGATCAAATCTATTCTTTAGATGGTCTCCAAATTCAGGAGGAATATTATCACAGTCATATTTTGTCTCTCATGGGTTTGTTTTAATTGTCTTCAACTTGAACTTGAACTTGCATATAAGCAGTTGATGGTCTATTCCACAATCAGCTCCTGGCCTTATTTTGGCCAAAGATATTGAACTTCTCCTTTGCCTCTTGCCACAGATGTAGTCAATCTGATTCCGGTGTACTCCATCTGGTGAAGTCTACATGTATAGCCATCACTTATTTGTTGAAAAAGGTAATTGCAACAAATAAGTCATTGGTCTTGCAAAGTTCTATCATGCAATCTCCAGCATTATTTCTATCACCAAGGCCATATTTTCCAACTACCAGTAACTCTTTTTTGTTTCCAACTTTCTCATTCCAGTCACCAGTGATAATCAAAACATCTTGTTTGCATGTTTGGTCAATTTCACACTGCAGAAGTTGGTAAAAATTTTCAATTTCCTCATTGTTGGCTTTGGTAGTTGGTGCATAGATTTGAATAATAGTTGCATTTACTGGTCTTCCTTGTAAGCATATGGATAGCCTATCACTGACAGCATTGTACTTCAGAACAGATCTTGAAACAGTCTTTGTGACAATGAATGCCACACCATTCCTCTTCAATTTGTCTTTCCTGGCATAGTAGATCGTATGGCTGTCTGATTCAAAATGGCCAAAACCAGTCCATTTCAGCTTACTACTGCCTAATATATTAATCTTTATGTGTTCTATTTCATATATGACAATGTCCAATTTTCCTAGATTCATACTTTGTGCATTTCATGTTCTGATTATTAATGGATGTTTGTGTCTCTTTCTACTCATTTTGAGTCATGCCACATCAGCCAGCAGAGGTCCCAAAAGCTTTACTCTATATCATTAAATCCATGTCTACTCTGAGGAGTCAGCCCTTCCCCAGTCAAATTTTGAGTTTGTTCAGATCTGATGGGCTCTTCTTCCAGCACTATATCAGACAATGTTTCAGGGCTATTCATAAAGTTTTTCAGTAATATATCAGACAATGTTTCATGGCTATTCATAAGGTTTTCACTGGCCAATTGTTTGAAAGTGGATGGCCTCTTCCTTCTTCTGAGTATGTCTTAGCCCAGAAGTGCCAGTGAAGCCTATCCATCATGGATAACCCTGTAGGCATTTTTCAATACTGGTGGCATAGTGTCCAGCCTTGCAGCAACACATAAAACCAGCACAGGACAATAAACTAACAGTTAGTTGTTCCTAACTGCTCTGTGCCTGTCTACCTCAGTCCCCAGCCTTAAAATACAGCCACCCCCACGTGAAAGTAGCCTGAAGCCCAGCACCTGCCTACCTCAGGTCCCAGCCTTAAAACTGAGCTTTCCCCAAGTGAAAGCAGTCCCAAGCCTCATGCCCACCTATCTCGGGCACTAGCCTTAAAATAGAGCCACCCTCAAGAGAAAGTAGACCCATGCCCAGCACCTGTCTATGTCAAGCCATAGACTTACAATGTTCTTGATGCCATCCCACAATTCCTTTGGTTTTTCATCATTGGTATTCAATGCATCAAATCTGTTCTTTAGATGATCTCTAAATTCAGATGGGATAGAATCTATTTTGGCTCTCAGAGACTTGTTTTAATTGCCTTCAGCTTCAACTTAAATTTGTATATAAGCAGTTTATAGTCTGTTCCACAATCAGTTCCTGCCCTTGTTTTGGCTGAAGATATTGAGCTTCTCCATCGCCTCTTTCCATGGATGTAGTTGATCTGATTCCTGTGTACTCCATCTGGTGAAGTCCACATATATAGTCACTGTTTATGTTGTTGAAAAAAGGTGTTTGGAATGAATAAGTCATTGGCCTTGCAAAATTCTATCATGAGATCTCCAGCATCATTTCTATCACCAAGACCATATTTTTCAACCACTGGCGATTTTTTTTTTTGTTTGTTTGTTTCCTACTTTTGCATTCTAATTACCAGTGATAATCAATACATTTTGGTCAATTTCAGACTGCAGAAATTGGTAAAATCTTGAATTTCTTCATTTTTGGCTTTGGTGGTTGGTGCATAAATAGTATTAACTGGTCTTCTTTGTAGGTGTATGGATATTATCCTGTCACTGACAGCACTGAACTTCAGGATAGATCTAGAAACATTCTTTGTGACGGTAAATGCCACACCATTCCTTTTCAATTTGTCATTCCTGGCATAGTAGATCATATGATTGTCTGAATTAAAATGGACAAAACCAGTTCATTTCAGCTCACTTTGTGCATTCCATTTCATTTTTGACAACTTCCAATTTTCCTAGATTCATACCTCATACAGTCCATGGTTCCGATTATTAATGGATATTTGCAGCTGTTTCTTTCCATTTTGGGTCATGCCATATCAACAAATGGAGGTCCCAAAAGCTTTACTCCATCCACATCATTAAGGACAACTGTTCTTTGAGGAGGCAGCTCTTTCCCAGTCATATTGTGAGTGGCTTCTGACCAGAAGGGCTCATCTTCCACCACTATATCAGACGTTTTGGGGCTATTCATAAAGTTTTCCAGTAATACATAAGGCAGTGTTTCACTGCTATTCATAAGGTTTTACTGGCCAATTCTCTGAGAAGTGGATGACCCCTTCCTTCTTCTGAGTCTCTCTTGGTCTCTAAGGTCCACAGAAACCTGTCCACCATGGGTGATCCTGCTGGTATTTGAAATACTGGTGGCATAATTTCCAGCCTCATAACAACACCCAAGCACCACAGTGCAACAAACTGACAGATGAGTGGTGGCATTCCAAAATGGGATTATGTAATTTCTACCAGAGATTTGGAGTTACAGTGTATATTGTTGGGAGACAAAATTTCATCCACAACTTTGGGAATTAATAATATGATACCCAAAGCAGAAAATGGACATTCCTGCAAGGATAGAAGGGGATAAGAGCAGCATGTAACGAATACAGAAGGATCAGAATCAACATAGATGCTGCCTTTCTTGGATACTATTTCCTCACTGAGGAAAAAGAATTATATAAGACTTCATTGTGTAATTGAAAGTTTTTTCAATGTAAATAGTTATGACAAGAAAAAGTTTATTTATGAATAAGTTTTCTCCATGTTTCCTCCTTTTTCCTATGTAAGGATGGACTAGCCTGTCCCAGGGTCTTTGTTATACCTATTGCAGGAGTGATGCAAGGAGGCTGAAAGGACTTAAACCTAGGTTCATTTTCATTACAAAGTATAGGATCTTTTCCAGTAATTTAATTGAAACTCAAAAGCTGAAGGAGAATATAAATAAAAGAATTGAGAAGAAAGCTGCATGAGTCAGCACTAAACTACTTTGTAAAGTATTTGAGATTAACAGAGAAGATGTATTGCAGGGAAGGGGTATTAGGAGAGCTTTAGGGAGATAGCTGAGTACAGTAGATTTCAAGAAGATTTACTGTGACCCATATGATTCTTCTCTGTGACTCTTGGTTGATTTTTGTAAGGGCTCAAAACCAACAGGAACATTCCCAGTTGGAATGCATTAGTTTAGGAATTATACTATGAAAGAATGAGAATTGTCTTCCAGAATATGGTACATGTATTTAAAAAATGGCTGTTGTATGGTTCTAGGCTCCAGAGATCTGTGTAACAAGAAGTAGAAGTAGGAATAACTTCTTTAATCACCACATTCAGTAGCTCACTTAGAGATTTTGTCCTACCAGAAGTCATAATGCTAAATTGTGGCAATTTTAAGGTTCTGGTTTCAATGAGAGGAACATACAGAAAGTGTTCCACTAAATCTAAAACCACAACTGCCATCTGGTCACTTTGGGATTACCATGCTTATAGACCAGAGATAAATAAAGGAGTAATTATATTGGTCAATATAATTGATCTGATTATAATCTAATGTTAGAATTGCTGACATTTATGGGGAGTTGTAGGAGACATTATAGTGTCTCTTGATGTTTCCATGCCATGGGAAAATGGTAAGTGGATAATTTCCACAACTATGGCTGGACAAGGGCAGGGCAACCAAAAACTCAACACCTCAGGGATCAAGGTCTAGGTCAACCCACAATGTAAGCCACAGCAAATTTGATCAGCTGATTTGCTAACCAAGGATAATGAAAATCTAGAATGGATTGTGAATGAGGGAGATTATGGATATCAATAATGGTCTAGGGACAAATTGCAGTAGTAAGGAGTATAGTGAACTTAGTATGAACTACAGTAAATTTGAACAGTAAAAAAGGTAGGCTATAACATTCACTTGCTTTTATTCCCCAACCCTGTCTATGATTTCAACTATAACTATGATGAACATTTCCATAAAACTTCAGATTCAACTTACCCTGGTAGAAGCTCAGTTCAAGATCAAGCATTTTTCTGCATCTGCCTCAGAGCCTTCTCCAGTGGAAATGTGCTTGACAAGTGATCAAGAGTAGCTACAAGTAGGCAGTGAGAGTTAATGATCCTGGCAGAAATCATCAACCATTGGGCCATGAGAATTGGTGGTTAAATACTTCAGACTCCAACCTTTAAGACAGACAATTCTAGGAGCCTTTCAGTGTGCTTCCTAGAAGTCCCAAGGGAAATAGGTACCCTGGTGCCCATAGCTACAACTCAATTAGGCACACTAATATTGACCCATTTTAATGATCATTCCCTGTTTCACTTCCTCACTTGTGTCTGGGATCCTTCCCTAATAAACTACCCGTTTACTTAGTCCTTATCTCAGATTCTAAATTTAAGAGAATTAAAATGATTGCAATTTTTTCTTTTTTTAAAGAGAAATAAAATACATATAAAATAAAAACTTTTCTCTACAGAAATACATTTCTTTCTGAATTTTCTATAGATTGCAAACATTTATCTTTCCATTACCCAATTGCACACTCTAAAGTTATTTGGATTGCATTTCTTTGATCCCATATTGTTGTCTCTTTTTTAGATGTAGTCAGTTACCCAAAATTCATGATTTAAGTTTAGTCTCAGGAAGGTGGTAATGTAGTCCCAAATGCTCTACCTTTCATTTTCCTCAGTTTTATGTTACAATAAACTAGACACTAACATACTTCTGGGATATGTTTAACACTTGCTCAATTAAAGTTCTTATAATTTTTCCCCAGTGGCTTGATACCTTACTGTCCCTGTGGTTAGCTATGTTTGAAAGTGTTTGGGCTGTGAATGTAAACATCTTAACAATGAGCAAATAATCTGAGAAGCTGTACCATATAGAGAAGAAATGGCATCAAGATTGGAGGAAGAGTCATTAATAACTTGCAATATGCAGTAACCGGAACAGATCAAGAAGTCAACCTCAGGGACCCAAGTGAGTAGAGGGAACCCAGGCCACACCCCACAAGCAGCAATGTAGGAAGGCAGGGAGAAGACAGAAAAGGCAAAGGGGACCGGAATAGATCGAGGAGTCAGCTGCAGGGATCCAGGTAAGTGTGGTTGGAGGGGTCCAACAGCTAAGGGAGACAAACTTGTCTGTCAGTTTATCCTACTATGGTGACGTGTTGCTGTGAGTCTTGAGGCTGTGCCACTGATGTTTCAAACGCAGTGGGGGTGCACCTGGTGCACAGGTATCAGCCCGGCTTGCAGACTGAGACAGACTAGGAAGCAGGAGGAGGCCATCCACTTTTCAAACAATTGGCCAGGGAAAATCCTACGAATAGCAGAGAAACACTGTCTGATACATTACTGCACAACTTTATGAATAGTTCAGAAACACTGTCCAATATAGAGGAGGAAGATGAGTCACTTAGCTTAGAAAACTCTCAAAGTAGGACTGGGCAACAGCTGCATTATCAGAGTAAAATCAGCCTTACTCATATGGATAAGGTAAAGCTTTTGAGACCTCCATTTGCAGATGTGGCACCACTCAAATTAAGGAGAAACAGTGGCAAATATGCATTAATAATCGGAACATGAAATGTACAAAGTATGAATCTAGGAAAATAGGAAGTTATCAAAAATGAAATGGAACACATAAACATTGATATCCTAGGCATTAGTGAGCTGAAATGGACTGGTTTTGGCCATTTTGAATCATACAACCATATGATCTACTATGCTGGGAGCAACAGTTTAAAGAGGAATGGTGTGGCATTCATCCTCACAAAGGATGTTTCAAGATCTGTCCTGAAGTATAATGCTGTCACTGATAGGATAATATCCATACGCCTACAAGGAAGACTCATTAATACGACTATTATTCATATTTATGCACCAACCACCAAAGCCAAAGATGAGGAAATTGAAGATTTTTATCAACTCTTGCAGTCTGAAATTGACCGAATATACAATCAGGATGTATTAATTAGCACTGGTGACTGGAATGCAAATGTTGGAAGAAAAAAGAATCACCCACCATTGGAAAATTTGACCTTGGTGACAGAAATAATGCTGGAACTCGCATGGTAGAATTTTGTAAGACGAATGACTTGTTCATTGCAAACACCTTTTTTCAACAACACAAAAGAAGGCTCTACATGTGACTTCACCAGATGGAACACACAGGAATCAGATCGACTACATCTGTGGCAAGAGGCAATGGAGAAGCTCAATATCTTCAGCCAAAACCAGGCCAGGAGCTGATTGTGGAACAGACCATCAACTGCTCATATGCAAGTTCAACTTGAAGTTA
>NW_006922092.1:965316-987392 GCF_000298275.1 Orycteropus afer afer | reverse complement strand
ATGTTGTCAGAGGGGATCATTCCCTGGAGAAGGATGTCGTGCTTGGTAAGGTGGAGGGTCGATGAAAGAGGGAAAGGCCTTCGATGAGATGGATTGACACTGTGGTTACGACAATGGGCTCAAGTATAGCAAAGGTCATGGAGCTGGTGCGGGATTGGGTAGTGTTTCCTTCTACTGTGCATGGGGTTGCTATGAGTCGGAACAACTAGACGGCACTTAACAACAACAACATGCAGATGACACAATCTTGCTTGCTGAAAGTAAAGATTTAAAGAATTTACTGATTAAGATCAAAGATTACACCCTTCAACACAGAATATAAAGAAAAAAAATATATAACAAAAAAATAAAATCCTCACAGCTGGACCGATAAGAAACATCATGATAAATGCAGAAAAGACTGTAGTTGTTAAGGATTTAATTTTTCTTGGATACACAATAATGCCGATGGAAGAAGCAGTCAAGAAATTAAAGGACCATGTTGGGCCAATCTGCTGCAAAAGACCTTTCTAAAGTGTAAATAGCAAAGATGTCATTTTGAGAACTGAGGTGCACCTCATACAAGCCATAGTATTTTCAACCACCTCATATGTATGTGAAAGCCACACAATGAATAAGGAGGACAGGAGAAGAATTGATGTCTAGGAATTATAGTGTTGGTGAAGAATATTTAATATATCATGGACTGCCAGAACAAACTAATCTGTACTTCCAGTACAAATCTGTACTGGAGGAAGTACAGCCAGAATGCTTCTTGGAGATAAGGATGGCAAGATGTCCTCTCATATAGTTGGACATCTACCATCCATCAGTTTGTCATACTGTGGTGGCTTGCATGTTCTGGTGAAGCTGGAGGCTATGCCACCAGTGTTTCAAATGCCAGCAGGGTCAACTATGGTGGACAGGTTTCAGCAGAGCTTCCAGACTAAGACAGTAGATGCCAACAAAGAGCATGGCATTGGATTGGAGGAAGACTCATTAGTAACCTGTGACGTGCAGATGACACAACCTTGCTTGTTGAAAGTTAAGATGGCTAGAAGCACTTACTGATAAAGATTAAAAACTACAGTCTGTAGTATTGATTATACCTCAGGTTGAAACAAAAATTCTCACAACTGGACGAATAAGGAGCATCATTATAAATGGAGAAAAGATTGAAATTCTCAAAGATTTCAATTTACTTCCACAATCAACACCAATGAAAGCAGCAGCCAAGAAATCAGACAACAGAAAATCTGCTGCAAAAGACCTCTTTAAAGTGCTGAAGAGCAAAGATGTCTCTTTGAAGACAAAGGTGCACTCAACCTAAGCCATGGTATTTTCCATCACCTCATATGCATGTGAAAGCTGGACAATGAATAAGGAAGACGAAGAAGAGTTGATGCTTTTCAACTGTGATGTTGGCAAAGAATACTGAAAGTATCATGGACTGCCAGAAGAGCTAACAGATCTGTCCTGGAAGAAGTGCAGCTGGAATGCTTCTTGGAAATGAGAATGACTGGACTTCGTCTCACCTACTTTGGTCATGTTGTAAGAAGGGACCATTCCCTGGAGAAGGATATCACACCTGGTAAAGTGGAGGATCAATGAAAACTGGGAAGGCCCTCAACAAAATGGATTGACAAAGTGGCTACAATGATGGCCTCAAGTATAGTTAAGGATGTGAGGTTGGTACAGGACCAGGCACTATTTCATTCTGTTGTGTATAGAGTTGCTGAGTTGGAGCCGACTCGACTGCAACTAACAACACCACCTTGGACATATTATCAGGAGGCACCAGTCTCTGGAGAAGGACATCATGCTTGATAAAATAGTTGGTGATTGAAAAAAAAGGAAGACTGTCAACTAGATGGTTTAACACAGTGGCTGCAACTATGGGTTTCGTTCTGTTGTACATAGGGTTGGTGCAAGTCAGAACTGATTCAATAGCACCTAACAAGAAAAAGTGTGGTCTGCCTTTAGAAGGCAATAATGATGAGTCAGAGATTCTTGACTCCTTTTATGATTTAACTCATTATGTTGAGAAACCGCTTACCCACTCTAGGCAGTTTGTCCATCTGTGACAGAGCCCCCAGTAAGTATTTATAGCCTAGATTAATAGGAGCAAAGGGAGTAACACTGGGAGTCTCTTGGATACTTAAATCAGGAATGGGCCTAATTCCACTGAGCTATCTTGTGTTTGAAATTTAAAGTATTTCTATTGGTTGTCTTATTTTGATGGGGTTAAAAACTTGGATAGATTACAAAAGAAGATAAAACAGTTTTTTGTACTTTTATTTAATAAATCAATTCTGATACAAGGAGGTTAAATCATTTCCCTTCCTAAAGTGAGAAAACAAAAATCATTTGTTAAAATACTGAATAGCATGTTGGTTGTTCACATCTCTTTCTGAACATTATTCCAGCTAAGTGAATATTATCTTGCCTTTCAATTTTGCAAGGGTGCATTCCTTCTGATAAAGCAATGTTTGACTCCTAAGACATGCACAGGAAGCAAAGAATGGTATGTACAGATATACTGTTAGAAACAAAATTACAAACCTCTCTTGTATTAAATACATAGGTTGAGAGAGAAGGGAATGATTGCACATGGTTTCAAAGCTCATTCTTTGCCTCTTAATTTCCTGGCATTGGAATGAGTGTGGGGGGTGGGGAGAGGGGAGATGCATAAGTGTGTGTTTCTTGGGCTTGTATATGCTTGTTGTTGGGGTGTTAATCAGTGAACTGCAATAACAATATCACTGCCACGTATTTTTCTATTGGAGATGGCTTTCCTGCATATTCTCTTTAAAGTTCTTTGATAAATCTTTGGCTTTTTTATTTGTATCTTAGAATAAACTATTAAATATTGAATGACTTATTATTCATAAAATTTTTAGATAGTGTCTGGCAAATAGTAGACATATCTTAAGAGCAACCAAAGTAAAAGCTGAAGAGACCTCTGCAACCTGCTGGTTGTAAGATATAAACAGCAGAAAAAAAAAAAGTTTTTGATTTATTACATTTCTTTCCAACATTTCTTTTGACAACATAGTAAACAAGTAAAAAATTATGGGGCAACGTATTTGATATGTTTCCTCTTTACTCTCACGTTTTACCCAGTTTTAAGAAAAGTGTCTCACAATGCAATGCTGAATTGAGGTTTCCTGCTAGAGTCAGTACAAAATAAGTGGTTATTATGAAATCATGTTGAAATACTAACTGAAAACCACAACACCAGATGGTGAATTCTGAGCATAAAGTATGACAGCTGGGAATTAAGCTAATAGTATTTATATTAAATCTATGACTATCAAAACATTGATGTTGTTTTATGCTGGAAGGATGATAAAAGTTAATTAATTTCTAGACTTGATTTCAAAATGAGGTACACTTTTCATCCAAAGGATAAATGCAAATTGAGGACTGTAATTGACTGTTTTTGGAAGGGGAGGAATGGAAAAGTGGAAGAGCATAGAAGTAGATGCTATAATATTGATAAAGGCCTAGTTCTCATTCTCTTGATGTACATTCATGGGTGTTTGTTTTATATTACATTTTTTACTTCAATTTATAATTTATATCTTTGCTAAGTATTTTCTTTTGCTTGTATCAACTGTTATATAATAAAAGAATACATAGGGAAACATTTTGGAAACTACTAATTTAGCATAGCAAGTTCTTGGCTGGATGGGTGGAATAACCCAAATACTTACTCATTGATTTCTTGTCTACAAAAGGATGGAAGTGGTCTAACTGATCTTAACCATAACTGTGAATTCTAAAATATTATCAATCTAAAATCAATGTCTCTCACTTAGCTACCTATGACATATTGGGTTAAAGGTAGTAAGCCTGTGATTTCTGATTCCAAATCCTATATTCTTTCTGTTATTTCCTTAAAAGTTTATCTCCATCTTATTTTAAGTCTTCTATTACACTGTCTTATTTGACAGATCTTACAAGGAAACAAACAAAAAGATTGAAAGATACTCCCTTACATCTAGTGTAACTATTTGGAGGACAGGAGCAATAATGCATTGGTCTTTCTTTGAGGAACAGGAAATTGGGAAAAACACTTTAAAAGTCCACACCCTGATCCCAGATAGGGAGGTTTCAATTAGCACTCCTCTGTGCCACCCCATCCCACATCTATTCTATCCAGAATTCACATTTGGCAGAGGCCAAAGCAGAAATGCCACGGTCAGGAAAGAGTCATGCCTGCTACTTGTACTCTCAACCACTTCTATCCCGAGGGAATGAATCTCCAGCCTTTAAAATATCCTCCACAGAACATAAAAGTAATTTGTTTTACTTCCTTCTCTTTTTCCAACACTCTGACAAATCTGCCCCTTTGCCTCTTTAAGTATCCAATGTTAAATGAATTAAATTCACTTTCAGCTGCAGGCAGGCTGGGCAAGTCAAATAGGCTGTTTGCAAAGTATTCAAGTCAGCCTTCAGAAGATGTTCTAGAACAGCTGGACAAAGCAAAGAAAAGTGTTCCAGGCAGAAGAAAAATCAGGGTGGGGGAGGGAATGAAGGCTGGCTTATAGTTGGCCTATCTGGATGCATGCAGGTAGTTTACTGTTGGTTATGGCTACAGCATAGGGTCTATGGAATACCAACCTTCTGACTCTAGTGCTGATGCTCATAGAACTATACTGCACTATGGTAGTTCTTATCTGCTCACTATATTATTTTTTTTACCACTTATTCAAATATTATTTGTCAAGTGCAATAAATTACCAGAGGGGAAAAAATCATAGTCAGAAAGCCTATTTTTGAGGCTCCATTTTTCAGACTTTAAGGATTCTGAGAAAAAAGGAACAAGTAATGAATTACTCATGCTCTTGGAAGACCTTTTGCCTGAGGGGTTGTCTCACATGATTCCTAATCTATAGTTTTTCTTCGTATGCCAGGTAGAAAACAATGAAGAAGACAGTTTTAAAACTTTTTTTAAAAAGTACTCAGTTAAAGACAAAAAAAAAAAAAAAAAAAAATGAGTTACCTGTTTATAAAGAGGGAAAATATAAAAAGTAGAAATTTTTCTCAGCTAATCATACATGCATACTATTAGCCTATGTACTACTTAAACTGTTGAATATCAATAGGATAATTACTTCCAATTTTATTGAGACTAACCTTGAAGAATAGTTTTTGATGCACTTAGCAGCCTCCTGTTTGTGTCAAATATTTGATGTTTGCTTTTCTCTCTTCTTCTAGCCAAGTGGATAATTGATTATTAAGGGGGCAGTCTCCATTATGAAGTGTTACTACCTTAGATTTTTGTTGCAATACCTTTTTTCTGCTTGTTTTCCATCCACAGCAAATGTGGAGCCCTAAAGAATATGGATTTGGGGCCACCTTGTGACAGACTTAGAAAAGTCATGGAGCCCAAACTCTAGGATTCTAATTTTGGTTTCTATTCCTAAAATGGATTGACACAGTGGCTACAACAATGGGCTCAGATATAGCAAGGATCATGAAGCTGGCACAAGACCAGGCAGTGTTTCATTCTACTGTATATAAGGTCCCTATGAGTCGGAGATGACTCAACACCACCTAACAACAACAATTCTTAAATCATGCTACTTTTCAATAAACACATATTACAAAAGAATGTTATGAAGCAATGGCTGATTTTCCTAAGAACAGGATGGTTAACATTATCACTACATGTTGTTGTTGTTAGGTGCCTTCAAGTCGGCTCCAACTCATAGCAACCCTATGTACAACAGAATGAAACACTGCCCTGTCCTGTGCCAGTCTTACAATACTTACTATACCTGAGCCCATCATTGCAGCCACTGTGTTGATCCGTCTCATTGATGGCCTTCCCCTTTTTCATTGGCCCTCCACTTTACCAAACATGATATCCTTCTCCAGGGAATGGTCTCTTCGGACAACATGACCAAAGTAGATCAAAGTATGGCCATTCTCACATCCAAGGAGGATTCTGGCTGCTGTTCTTCTAGGACAGATTTGTTAATTCTTTTGGAAGTCCATGGTACATTTCGCTTTCTTCACCAATACCACAACTTATAAGCTTTGACTCTTCTTCGGTCTTCTTTATTCATGTCCAGCTCTCATATGCATATGAGATGATTGAAAATACCATGGCTTGGGTTAGGTGTACCTTACTCTTCAAAGAGACATTTTTGCTCTTGAGCACTTTAAAGAGGTCCTTTGCAGTACATTTGCCCAGTGTTATATGTCATCTGATGTCTTGACTGCTGCTTCCATTGGTGTTGATTATGGAATCAAGTAATATGATATCTTCAACAATTTCAGTCTTTTCTGATGCTGCTTATTGGCCCTGATGTAAGGATTTTTTTTTTCTTTATGTTGAGATGTGATCTGTACTGCAGACTGTAGGTTTTAATCTTCATCAGTAACTGCTTCAAGTCATCCTTAATTTCACCAAGTAAAGCTGCATCATCTGTGTATCACAGATTGTCAATGAGTCTTCCTTCAATCCTGATGCCACATTCTTCTTCATATAGTCCAGCTTTTTGGATGATTTGCTCAGCATGTAGATTGAATAAGTATGGTGAAAGGATACAACTCCCTTCCTGATTATAAACCATGCAGTATCCCCTTGTTCTGTTTGAATGACAGCCTCTGGGTCTATGGACAGTTTCCTGATGAACGCCATAGAGTGTTCTGGAATTCCCATTCTTCTCAATGTTATCCATAATTTGTTATGATCCACACAGTGAAATGCTTCTGCATAGTCAATAAAACACAAGTAAACATCTTTCTGGTATTCTTTGCTTTCAGCCAGGATCCATCTGACATCAGCAATGACATCTCTCATTGCATGTTCTCTTCTGAATCCAGCTTGTAGCTCTGGAAGTTCTCTGGCAATATACTGCTGCAATCATTTTTGAATTGTCTTCACTAATATTTTTACTTGCATGCGATATTAATGATATTGTACAGTAATTTCCACATTCTGTGGGATCACCTTTGGAATGGGTACAAATATGGGTCTCTTCCAGTCAGTTGGCCCAGTAGCTGTCTTCCAAATCTTTTGGCCTAGCCAAATGAATGTCTCCAGGGCAGGATCCATTTGTTGAAACATCTTAATGGGTATTCTGTCAATTTCTGAAGCCTTGTTTTTCACCACTTTCTTCAGTGCAGTTTCAACTTCGTCCTTCAGTACCATTGGTTCTTGATCATATTCCACCTCCTGAAATGGATGAACATTGACAAATTCTTTTTGGTACAGTGACTCTGTGTATTCTTTACATCTTTTGATGTTTCCTGCATTATTCAATATTTTGCCCATAGGATCTTTCAATATTGTAACTCAGTGCTTAAATGTTTTCTTCAATTCTTTCAACTTGAGAAATTCCAAGTGTGTTCTTTCCTTTTAGTTTTCTAACTCTAGGTCTTTGCACATTTCATTATAATAATTGACCGTGTCTTCTCGAGCTGCTCTTTGAACTCTGTTCAGCTGTTTTATCTTGTCATTTCTTCCATTTGCTTTACCTACTCTCTGCTCAAGAGGAAGTTTCAGAATCTCTCCTGACATGCATTTTGGTCTTTTCTCCTTTCTTGTCTTTTTAATGATCTTTTCCTTTCTTCATGGATGATGTTATTGATGTTATTCCACAATTCCTCTGGTTTTTGGTCACTGGTGTTCAATGCATCAAATCTATTTTTCAGTTGGTCTCTAAACTCAGGAAGGATATAATTTTGGCTGTCATGGAATTCTTTAATTGTCTTCAGCTTCAACTTGAACTTGCATATGAACCATTGATTTCCTGTTTCACAATCAGCTCCTGGCCTTGTTTTGGCTGAAGGCATTAAGTTTCTCCATCACATCATTCCACAGATGTAGTCATCTGATTCCTGTGTACCCCATCTGGTGAAGTTCACATGTATAGCCACCGTTTATATTGTTGAAAAAAGGTATTTGCAATGAATAAGTCCTTGATCTTGAAAAACTCTATCATGCAATCTACAGAGTTATTTCTATCACCAAGGCCTTATTTTCCAAGTACTGGTGATTCTTCTTTGTTTCCAACTTTTGCATTCCAATCATCAGTGATAACCAACACATCTTGATTGCATGGTTGGTCAATTTGAGACTGCAGAAGTTGGTAAAAACTTCAATTTTCTTATCTTTTGCTTTGGTGGTTGGTGTGTAAATTTGATTAATAGTATTATTATCTGGTCTTCCTTGTAGGTGTGTAGATATTATCCTATCACTGACAGCATTATACTTCAGGATAGCTCTTGAAACATTCTTTGTGATGATGAATGCCATGCCATTCCTCTTCAATTTGTCATTCCCAACATAGTAGATCATAAGATTTCCTGATTCAAAATGACCAAACCAGTCCATTTCAGCTCACTAAAGCCTAGGATTCAGATCTTTATGCATTCCATTTCATTTTTGACACTTTCAATTTTCCTGGATTCATACTTCGTACATTCCATGGTCTGACTATTAATGGATGTTTGCAGCTGTTTCTTCTCATCTTGAGTCATGCCACATCAGCAAATGGAGGTCCTGAAGGCTTTACTCCACTCATATCATTAAAGTTGGCTCTATTCTGAGGAGGTAGCTCTTCCCCAATCATATTGTGAGAGCCTTCCAACCTGAGGGGATCATCTTCTGGCACTATATTGGACAGTGTTTCAGGGCTATTCATAAATTTTTCCAGTAATATATCAGATAATGTTTCACTGATATTCATAAGGTTTTCACTGGCCAATTCTGTGAGAAGTGGATGGCCCCTTCTTTCTTCTGAGTCTGTCTTAGTCTGGAAGCTCTGCTGAAACCTGTCCTCCATGGGTAACCCTGTTGGTACTTGAAATACTGGTGTCATAGCCTCAGCCTCACAGCAACATGCAAGCCCCCACAGTATGACAAACTGACAGACGAGTGATGGATCACCATATAGTCAATTACATATGCTGACCTATTTTAAGTGACACCTGCTGCAATAAGCCATCTATATACATTATTTCACCCAATGATTCTAACTATTGTATCAAGTAAGTGTCATCATATCCCCCATTTTATGAACATGGCAAGAACAAGTAATTTTTCAATTCATGCAGAGAGAAAGTGGGATCTTGAGAAGCCTCAAAATATTCCAGTTGATAATGTAAAAATGAAAGAAAAAATAAAAAAAGAAGTTCTCTATCAAAATTTAAAAATTACATGGCAATGTTATCCTTAATAAATTTTTAAAATTTCAAATTGCATCTCATTAGTAGATTCTAGATTGGAGACTGTTATGTAAATAGTATACAAATGAAAAAGGCATAAATTTATTACATCTCTCATAACAGTATCCCTATGATCTTGTTCTTGACCTATATTTAACTTGACTGCTAACCAGAAGGCTGGCAGTTCAAACCCACCAGCCACTCCTCGGAAGGAAGATGGGACAATCTACTTCCGTAGTCATACTGCCTCAGAAACCCAAGGAGGGGTCGCTATGAGTCGGGTCCGACTTGACAGCACATAACAACAACAACAACAACCTTAAAAGTTAAAAAAAGTTAGCTTGTGTATGTGTATGTGTATGAAAACAAAGGAGAACATGATAGCCACTTAAAATTACACAAGGAAGAAGTTGAAAGAGTACTGTCACATTGTGGGGATAGCAATCAATGTCACTAAACAAAATGTATAATAATTGTTGAATGGAAAATCAATTTGCTCTGTATAAAATCTATTTATACTGTAAAATATGGAGTTAAAAAATAAATTAATACTAAATAATTTGCCATTCTATTTTCAGTGTACTGGAATCCTTGAATTGTGTATCCTAATATTATACCCTTTAGGATCTCAGTAAAATCATTACTTTTTCACTGTGCTGTCACCTCTATTTCCTATCTCTAAAGACAGAGCCCTGTGGTAGACTTGATTCCACTGTCTAGATCCCTCTTCAAGGAAGGACTTGCCTCCCTGGATAGTGCCCTTCCTGGGGTAGCCCAAATCCAATGTCTAAGTGAAGCCAGAGTATAAAGGCCTGGGATTTTAGGCTTGAGAAGGGATAAAAATATTTTCTCTGGAGTTTTTCATACCGAATTGTCAATATTGGGCTTACATTGCAATTTGACTGTTCTTCTGCTCAATCCTGATCCCCCATCCCACTTCTTCCTTTCACAGGTTTTGATCCCTAATAAACATCTCAAACTCCAAAATTAAGCTTAGAATCTGTTTTTTCAGAACCCAATCTGTGATGTTTTATGTATTTAATGATCTAAATGCTTGGAAAATGTTTTTACATTCTAATATCTTTCTTGTTAATATCCTAGCCAAGCTTGTGATATGATTGCGATGATGAAAGATGACATAAAATACACAATGCATAGTGCTTGCAATGGTCACATCCTTTTCCATGAGATCTATGAATATTTTTCATGCAACTTGAAGGTTTCCTTTTTTTTTTAATGTATTTACTAAAAATTCATATTACATTAGAGCTTCAAGTCTTGGTATCTTTATAAAACAGAGAACCTGTTTTAGTTGCTTTCAATCCTATTGTGGTAATTTAAGGATGACTATGGGCAATCCTACTTCCGTAGTGATAACTGCCTCGGAAACCCAAGCAGGAGTCGCTATGAGTCTGGGCCGACTCGACGGCAAATAACAACAACAACAACATGAATTCTTTAGAAGCTCTGGTAGCACAGTGCCTAAGGCACTTGATTGCTATACAGAAGGCTGGCAGTTCCAACCCACTAGCCACTCCTTGGAAGGAAGGTTGGGCAATTGATTTCCATGGTGATACCGCCTCAGAAACCCAAGGAGGGGTTGCTATGAGTCAGGTCCGACTTAATGGCACATAACAACAACAACAACATGAATTTTTTACTACTTCTCCCATTCCAGAACAGAATCTATTTTCCCCTCCTCTTGAATCTGAATTGATTTTAGTGACTTACTTAATCAATAGGATGTGGCACAGATGTAGCATGGCCTTTGAAGCTAAATCATTGCAAAAAGGGTGTGGAGGTATTGTCACCTGACCTCCTCTAACTTCAAAGTGGGGAGGGAAAATTAACATCATGCTGAGGTCAGACATGCCATCTCCCCAGATCATTTTACCAATTCTAATACCAGTAGTCCTTCCCATGGCATTCTCTACTTCTTCGCAGTGTTTGAAAATTCATTGCAATGGTCACACAGAACTCACAGGCAATATTCATGCTTATGGGGTTTATCAAAGAAGTAAGATGCTACAACTCAGTAACAGTATCAGAGATAACGCAGGATACAGTTATTCAATCAGGACATCTTCTCAGCCGTGCCCCCAGCATGCTTCTCTCTGGCTTCAGCCTCTGCCAGGGTCACTGTTAAAAAGTTCTTTTAGCTTTGCTGATAGGTATCCAGAGAGGCAACCCTCTCCACCAGCAAGCCTTCTGCCCAAAGGCACTCAGCTTTCTTACTCTGTGGGTCAGGATGCCTGCTGCTCTGCCTCATGCCAGTCTCTTGGTTCTGCTGCTTCTGCTGCTTCTCTGCCATGTCAACTTAGGATTCTCAGGTCACAGAACGTGCTCCGCTCCCAGTTCATCTCTCTTAATGGCAGTGAGATTTCACCTCTGGGATGGCTCATTTTAGGCTTAATGATATGGCAAAACTGACCCCTCCCCATGTTAAGGTTCCATACACATTATGTATGGTCCAAACCCTACAAAAGTGCTGTGTAGCTTGTATACATTACTAACAAGCTATCTAAACCTCTTGGTAGGCCACAAAGCACATCACATTTACATAGTTTCACACAGTCATCTGGTGGGAGTTAATAAAGACCATGGCTAGAAGAGCCACACACAGCAATTCACAGCACCACAATCACATAAAGCCTTGCAGCTTCTGCCTTGGCTCTAGGAACACTCTCCCTGGGAGCCTCTGAGCAGATGAATGGCTAACTGGGGACCCAAGGGATAGCGTTGAAGTAAAAGATTACAAAAGGACACAAGGAAAATTTTGAAGATGATGGATAGATTCATAACCATCACAACCAAATTTTATTTGTTCAACTTTAAAATAGAACATTTATTCATATGCTCCCAAAGAGGTATTTTTTCCCCTGCCCTTTCAGTTAATTTGAAAATCTGCATTGTTCTTTCTCTCTATCCATATTCCCTCCATCTCTCCCTCTTTCTTTCCTTCATTCCTTTGTTCAATCCTTTCTTCTCTCCTGTCTTCTTTCTTTTCTTTCTTGTCTATGATGATAATTTCATAGCTATCAAGCTCAACAAATTGTGTATTTTAAATAAGTGCTGTTTATTATAGATTGATTATGCCTCAATAAAGCTGTGAGAAAAAGAAAATAAAACCAAGATGAATCCTTTTTCTCATCTCTGCAAACAGAATTAAAAACAAAAAAATAAATAATAAATTAAGAGTAAAGGAAAAGTTTTTAGTTATGATTTTTTGGGGAAATTAATGCTTCTTAGGATAACTGCTTTGCTATACATTTTCAGTTACTTAGAAAGCAAAATTTCTATTGCTACTATTTTTTTCTATCATTGATGAGGCAAACACATCAAAAAATACTTTAGTAAAACAATAAAAAATTGTAAAATTTCATATTATTTTCTGAATTTTGCCTATTAACTTCATGATCAATGAAGAATCTTAATTGAGAAAATCTACTCACCTCCTTAAAACTATCTGTACAACCCTTGGTACCCACTTTTGCTGCAGATCAAGGAAGAGCCCCCTTTGTCAATGAGCTTCATACTAAAAATGGAAAGAGATTGCTGTGATCAATTATTTATCTGGTTTCCGGCATCCTTGTATCATTGAAATCATGGTCCTTTGTGTTCAGTGGTGTACTGTAATGATCCCAACAGGATTTCATCATCATTTGCTGGAAGCCATGGCACTTCACTTATACTGTCAAAGGTCATTGGACCCAACTGTCCCAGTGAAAGGAATTCCCACTTTACCTGGAGTCAGATTGCAAGGCCTAGCCAACACGAACTTAATAGTTATTTAAATCCTGCTAATTCCAAGTACAAATTTGTCATTTCAGAATCTTTCTTCTTCCTCTCTAATTACTCTCGCTATGCAGAATGGCAAGTTACTCAGCTCCTCATAATGTGTTTTGGAAACTGAATTTATCAGACAAATTAAATCCTTGATCTGGAATTCAGAAACAAAAGGACACAGTAGCTAAAATTAAACAGATGATAGCCATTAGCCACAGACTACACCATGTTAATTTTGTAAAGACAGAGTTTTTATATGTTGTTTTATGCAATAGTTGTCTGTACACCTAGACATTCTACTTCTGCAGAAGCAAAACAACTAAACATTTTAGAGAACATTTATGTGAGTTATGACCCATTTAGACAATATAATCACTCTGGACAGCCTGAGTTCTTGTTTTTTTGATACATTTGGGATAGAAAGCTATGAAATGTGTTCTCATACATGAGTATTTAAACTCTGTACTAATATTTGCTACAGTGGATGATATGGAAACAGAACAAGGATTAATTCCATCAAAGGGAACATTTGCCAAATACTCTCTTTAAACTTTATTATGATTATTTTGAGGACCATGGGAAATCTTAATTTTAGGATGGAGATTCCTGCAAATTAAAGATCTAATTTTTGTCAAGGTCTTGACATCCATTTCTTTTCTTATAGAATAATTCTCCCTAACTATTTTGAATAACTTTCTATGTGAAGATTAATATTTGTAGTTCTATGTAATATTGGCCTTCATTTGGCACTTTTTTTCTATTTGATTTTTCAGAATACTCTGTGACATCATAATGCTGTTTTTAGGAGATTAACTATGATGTTATTAGCATTGAAATCACTTTTGGGGAGAACTGATGGAAACATGAATATTTTACAAAACTGTTACATTTTGTAAAGTTTAGTAAAAGAAATAAGTTAATAAAAGAAAAAAGTTAATACAGAATTATCATACTAAAAAACCCACTAATATTTGTAATATAGGAGAATATCAGTGGGTTCCAGGATTTATCAAAAGGTCCTCAAAACAACAATGTTTCTACAAGTGTATTTGTATGTTCTGTAAAAATTCCCAGGTATATAGTAGAGCTGACAAGGGGCAAGGTTGTAGTCACTCTTTGGCCACAACCAGCTACCCAGAGGGAGGGAGTAGTTGGACCTGTGGGCTTGGGACCGTAGTCCCAGGGGACATAAAGCTCAATTGGCATAACATACTACACAAAAGCATTGTTCTACATCCTACTTTGGCGAGTCACAACTGGGATCTTAAAAGTTTGCAAGCGGCCATCTGGATGCAACCGTGGGTCTCTCCTCATCTAGTGCAAAGAAGAATGAAGAAAAACAAAGACACATGGAAACAATTGTTCCAAGCAACTGTTACACATACAATTCTCAGTGATGTACTGTAATGATCCCAGCAGGATTTCATCATCACCTATATGAGACCAGAAGAACTAGATGGTGCCTGGCTACCACTGTCAACCACTCAGAGGGGGATCTCTGTAGGAGATCTTGAATAGAGTGGGAGAACAAGGTGGAACAAAACTCAAAATCATTAAAAAAAAAAAAAAAAGGACCAGGTTTGCTGGTCTGATAGAGCCTGATGGAACCACTGAGACTATGGCCCCTAGATGCCCTTTAGGTCTGGAATTGAACCCACTCCTGTGGCTTCCAGCCAAACAAAAGACAGGCATATGAGCTGAGCATGTACAATAGGTAGATACACTCCTTGAAGAGATCAATCATGGTAGAATAGAAGGGCTGTGTATGCACAGGGAGACAGCTCAGGGGGCAGGAGTGCATGGGAGGAAGGACACAAGCAAGAGGTAACTATGGGGATAAATAAATAAGTGAGAGGGGAGCTGTTGCATTGTGGTAAATTGCAGGCAATGTCATGAGACAAAGTGTATGTGAGCTTCTGTATGGAAAGTGAATTTTCTCTCTCTGTAAACTTTCACCCAAATCACAATAAAAATTAAAGAAAAAGTCTTTAAAACAGACAGTAAATTATAGCTGTCTGAACCTTTATTGATAGAACACTATCCAAACCAAACCCACTGCCATGGAGTTGGTTTCAACTCATAACAATCTTATAGGACAAAGCAGAAATGCCCCATAGGGTTTCCAAAGTTGTAAATCTTTACAGAAGCAGACTGCCTCATCTTTCTCCCATGGAATTGCTGGTGGGTTTGAACCACTGACCTTTTGGTTGCAGCTGAATGCTTTAACCACTACGACACCAGAGCTCCTTAATAGAACACTAAGTGAGTAGAAATACATGTGTTACCTGCTCCAATGTTAGTAGGAAATATGGTGGGCCCAATGTTCAGTGGTGTACTGTAATGATCCCAGCGGGATTTCATCATCACTTGCTGGAAGCCATGGCACATCACTTATACTGTCAAAGGTTACTGGACCCAACTGTCACAGTGAATATTTATTTATATATTTTAAAAATTTCTTATATAAATTACACATAAATATATTTACTTATTTTTAATATAAATTATAAATATATTTTTTATTTGTTTATAATACAAATTATAAATAAATATATAAGTATATATAAGTGTTGCACATGTCTACAAATTCAACTAACATTTTGATACATAAGTATATATTCTATAATAGAAGCTCTGAATTTTAGCAACCAAACACCTACATCAATTCAAATATTAAACTTTCTTTAGGATTACAGAGTTAGAATCTAAATCATTCAGGATTTAATTCACACCAGGGATGGCTTATGCATTAAGTATAGTAGGCACAATGCCTAGGGACCACAACAATTTTACGGGCCTATGAAAATTTTTAACATCTCTTGATAATCAGAAGAGAAAAAAAGGAAATTTTTAGAGTCAAATTAAGTGTTTTAATTTTTTTCTCACAATGGGAAAAGATGAAAATTTTAGGCCTCATATGACTATCAAATTTTGCCTAAGAAAAAAATAAAATGTTGAATGAAGTATTTAAACTTATATCAAAAGTAGTTTTTAATATTGTTAGCATTATTGTTGGAGGACTGTCTGAAAGTAAAAGTTCCTAGTGCCCAGGAAAGTCATTATCCAGCACTGACAATATTATATGAACACAAATAGAAATTTACTTAGTAAATAAAAATAATGTTTGTTTTCAAAACATTTTGGTTAGTCTTACTTTCTGGGAATCACAGATACACAAAATAAAACTGTATTGATCAGAAAGATGGCCTTAATTTCACATAGCATTGCAGAAAGCACACAAACTGCCAATATAGCAATAGAGCAATAGCCAGCTTGGGAGTCCTAGTTATGCAAGGTGTTTTCCATCCAGTTTTCCACGGGTTTCCTGGACACTGGTGTGTTCAACTGACTCTGAGGGTTTGTGTTGGCTTGAGTGCTCTTGAAGCTTTTCATATTATTGCACCACTAAATGTGTGTGAGCCTTCATCCTTGCATCATGTTGCTGGAAATTATACAAAATGCAATATGACCTCCTGAACTTTGAAACTAACCCTGAGAGAAACAAACACTAGATCTCTTAACAAATGTTCAACATGACTAAATTTTAACTTGATTTACCATAACAACTATTTTGCTAAATATATATATAACATCCCAACATGATTTTATTTATAGTCTCAATTTTTAGAACTCTTTTATTTTAAAATAATTTTAAACTTATAGTAAGACGAACTCTAGACTATTCTTCACAGATTTCTCAATATTTCCTAAAACAGGAACATTCTTTTATATAACCAGAGGGCATTATAAAAATAGGAAATAAACAGTGATACGGTGCTGCCGTTGTTAGGTGCCTTGCAGCAGGTTCTGACTCATAGTGGCCCTATGTACAAGAGAACGAAATGTTGCTTTGTCCTGTGCCTTCCTCACAATCATTGCTATGTTTGAGCCCATTGTTGTAGCCACTGTGTTGACTTATTTTGTTGAGAGCCTTTCTCTTTTTTGCTGACCATTTATTTACCAAGAATGTTATCCTTTAGGGACTGGTCCCTCCAATAACAAGTCCAAAATAAGTGAAATAAAGTCTTGTCATCCTTGCTTCTAAGGCGTATTCTGACTGTACTTTTTTCCAAGAGAGATGAGTTGATTCTTTTGACAGTCCATTGTACATTCAATATTCTTCACCAACACCACAATTAAGATGCAATGATTATTTTTTGGCCTTCCTTATTCCTTGTCCAGCTTTTACATGCATATGATGCAATTTACTCTAGAGATTTTAATCAAATTATGACAATTTCCTCAATAATATCCTTAACATAGATGGATGCATGGGTGGATTGATGGATTGATGGGTATGTACATAGATAGGCAGATAGATAGATAGAAAGATGAAACTATTTCAGGATCTAATCCAGGATCCCATATTGTATTAAGTTGTCATATCTATTTATTGCTGTTGTTAGGTGCCTTCGAGTTGACTCTGACTGACAGCAATCCCATGTACAATAGAATGAAACACTGTCCAGTCCTGCACCATCCTCATAATCCTTGCTGTGCTTGAGCCCATCATTGCAGCCACTGTGTCAATACATCTCGTTGAGTGTCTTCTCCTTCTTTGCTGATCCTCTACTTTACCAAGCTTGATATCCTTCTCCAGGGAATGGTCCCTTCTGACCACATGACTGAAGTAGGTGAGATGAAATCTGCCTATTCTCATTTCCAAGGAGCAATTCGGCTACACTTCCTCCAGGACTGATTTGTTTGTTGTTCTAGTAGTCGATGATATTTTAAGTATTCTTCACCAATGCCATAATTCAAAAATATCAATTCTACTTTGGTCCTCCTTATTCATTGCCCAGCTTTCCCAGGTACATGAGGTGACCAAAAACACCATGGCCGGGGTCAGGTGCACCTTAGTCTTCAAATTGGTATCTTTGCTTCTTAGCACTTTAAAGAGGTCTTTTCCAGCATATCTGCCCAGGGCAATAAGACATCTGATTTCTTGACTGCTGCTGCCCTGGGTATTGACGGTAGATCCAAGTAAAATGAAATCTCTGACAAGTTCAATTTGTTCTCCATTTCTCATGATGAGGTTTATTGGCCCAGTTGTGAGGATTTGTGTTTTCTTTGTGCTGAGATGTAACCCATATAGAAGACTGTAGTCTTTGATCATCATCAGTAAGTGTTTCAAGTCATCTTCACTTTCAGCTAGCAAGGTTGTGTCCTCTTCAAATCGCAAGTTTCTAATGAGTCTTCCTCCAATCTTGATGCTGTGTTCTTCATATAGTCCAGATTCTCTGATTATTTGCTCAATATACATATTGAATAAGTATGGTGAAAGGATACAACCCTGATGCACATCCTTCCTTATTTTAAACCATGCACTATCCCCTTGTAATGTAGGAATGACAGCTGCTTGGTACAGGTTTCTCATGAGACAAATTAAGCGTTCTGGAATTCCAATTCTTCTCAATGTTATCCATAATTTGTTATGATCTACACAGTCATATGCCTTTGCATAGTCCATAAAACACAAGTAAATATTTTTCTGGTATTCTTTGCTTTCAGCCAAGATCATCTGACATAAACAATGATATCCTTCATTCCACGTCCTCTTCTGAATTTATCTTGAATTTCTGGATGTTCCCTGTCTATATACTGCTGCAACCATTTTTTAATTCTCTTCAGCAAGACTTTACTTTCATGTGATATTAATGATATTGTTCAATAATTTTCACATTCTGTGGGGTCGCTTTTCTTTGGAATGGGTACAAATATCTCTCTTCCAGTCAATTGGCCAGGTAGCTGTCTTCCACATTTCTTGGCATAAATGAGTAAGTGTCCCCAGTGCTGCATCTATTGAAACATCTCAATGGGTATTCTGTCAATTCCCGAAGCCTTGTTTTTCGCCAATTCCTTCAGTGCAGCTTGGACTTCTTTTTTTCGTTACCACGGGTCCTTGATCATATGCTATCTCCTGAAATAGTTGGACACTGACCAATTCTTTTGGATACAGTGGCTCTGTGTATTCCTTCCATCTTTTTCTGATGCTTCCTGAATCATTCAATATTTTGCCCATAGAAACCTCCAGTATTGCAACTCAAGGCTTGAATTTTTTTTCAGTTCTTTCAGCTTGAGAAATGCTGAATGCGTCGTTGTCTTTTGGTTTTGTAACTCCAGGTTTTTGTACATTTCATTAAAATACTTTATTTTGTTTTCTTAGACTGTCATTTGAAATTTTCTCCTCAGTTCTTTTATTTCAGCATTTCCACCATTTGCTTTAGATGCTCTCCATTTAAGAGAAATTTTCTAAGTTAAGTCTCCTCTGACATTTACTTTGGACTTTTCTTCCTTTCCTTTCTTTTTTAATGGCCTTTAGCTTTCTTCACGTATGATTTTCTCGATATCCTTCCATAGCTTGTCTGGTCTTTGATCATTCATATTCAGTACATCAAAGCTATCTTTCAGTTGGTGCCTAAATTCAGGTGGGATATAACAAGGTCATATTTTGGCTCTCATAAACTTGTTTTAATTTTCTTAACTTCAACTTGAACTTATATAGGCGCAATTGATGGTCTGTTCCACAGTCAGATTCTGGCCTTATTTTGACTGATAATATTGAGCTTCTCCATAGCTTTTTTTTTTTTACAGATGTAGTAGATGTCATTTCTCTATATTCTCTCTGGTGAGGTCCACATGTGTAGCTATCATTTATGTTGTTGAAAAAAAGTATTTGCAACAAATAAGTCATTGGTCTTGCAAAATTCTCTCATAAGATCTCTGGCATCATTTCTATCACCAAGGCCATATTTTCCCACTACCAATGATTCTTTGTTCCCAACTTTCACATTCCAATCACCTGTAATTATCCGTTACAATCAAGATGATTGCATGTTGGGTTAATTTCAGACTATAGAAGTTGGTAAAAATCTTCAATTTCTTCATCTTTGTCTTTAGTAGTTGGTGGGTGAATTTAAATAATAGTGGTATTAACTGATCTTTTTTGTGTTGTTGTTGTTATGTGCCGTCAAGTCCAACTCAACTCACAGCGACCCCTCCTTGGGTTTCTGAGGTGGTATCACTATGGAAGTAGCTTACCCAACCTTCCTTTCGAGAAGTGGCTGGTGGGTTTGAACCACCAGCCTTCTGTATAGCAGTCAAGTGCCTTAGGCAGTACGGTCTTTTTTTTTAGGCATACTGATATTATCCTATCACTGACAGCATGTCTCTTTAGTTTCTTTTATTTTGGAACAGTTCTTCAGTTAGGATTTGTCTGTTTTTTGTGATTAGATTTTTATTTGGCAGCAATATCCCAGAATGATGTTGCGACTCTTCAGTGCCTCATATCTGAATGTATGTCTATTTCTACATAGTAATTCTTTCTATAGTAGTGTTTTGAGGGACAGCTGACAAGGAAAGATCATTTTGATGATTATTAGTTTTTTAAAAGTGTAACTTCTATAGAAGATTATATTAGATGTAATTACGTAACTACATTAGCTATAAACATAATAAATATAATTAAGCCACTCATCTGTCTTTATTAAAAATGCAATGTTTGAAAGGTATTTTTCTAAGCGTGTTGAAGAGTGAAGATGGCATGATTGCTGCCCAAGGAGCCTATTATAATCTTTTTAAATATACAGATTTTGAATAGTACAATGCAAAGGAAACCCTGCTACACATAGCAAAAACTCAATTCAAGATATAAGTATGATCATTAACTTTAAAATAGTTTTCTAAGTAATGTGGGGCATACAGAGATAATTAGACAAAGCCTTTGTTCTAGAGTTTGGACTAGAGGAAGGGAAATGATGGACAAATTATGTTAAGATATTAACTCCACCAGAATTCTTCCTGAAGCAGAGGAAGTGTCTTCCAGATTCAGAGACCATAAAATGATAATGTATTTTATAGGCTAGGAAGTAGTCCACTGGGTCAGCTTCATTGGATACTGGGAGGAAGAAGAAGGGGAGAGAGGGAGAGTATTATAGGAAAGATGAACACTATGTGTTTAATAGAAAGAGAACCTGGATTCAAAACCAGGCTTAGCCATCTAATAATTACATGACTTTGGATAAGTGTTTTCTCTTCTAAATTCCAGTTTCTACATCCGTAAAATGGACTTGATAAACCCTGCCTCATAGTTGTAAGGATTACAAAAGCTAAATGTATGCAAACTTCCTGATGCATAATAATTAACTTTTAAATTGGTGAATTCTTATCTATTCAAACAGCTGGAATTCTAATACATATATCTTATTTTCCTCCAGAGGACTGATTACCAAATTATATAGATGTTCAACTCATGATTATTTCCTATGATTTCATTTGCCAGAGATACATTCCTACTGGTTTCTGGAGAAACAATTGAGCCAGATTACAATGTGTACTAATTTCAGACAAATAGCAAAAGTTCAAGTTCACTCAGATTAATTTATTAGATAAAACAATTTAAAATAGGACTCAGATTACCCTTTCATTTTTAAAATCAGAGTGTAGAGAGTCTTAAAATGGCTGTAGAGTTCCTGACCCTTTGAATAACTAACTATATATTTTGAATGTTAATGTGGAGCCTAAATCTAAAATTCTTGATGACTAGTGATTGGTGATTAGATAAGTTTACAAGGTAAGCATGCTTCAGAACACATACATTTGGGTCTTTGATATGAATATCTCATCACTCACATTCATTCACTCACTGTCATCCAGTTGATTCTGACTCATAACAACCCCCATTGGGTTTCCAAACCTATAAATTTTCATGGGGCAGACTGCCTCATCTTTATTCCACAGAGTGGCTGGTCAGTTCGAACCACTAACCTTTTGTTTATCAGCCAAATGATTTAACCACTACAACACCAGCACTCCTTGGATATTTTTATATCCATATCAATACCTCTGGTAGTGTAGTGCCTAAGGCCTTTGACTACTAACCAGAGGCTGGTGATTGACACCCATCAGCCAGTCCTTGGAAGAAAGATTGGGCAATCTATTTCCTTAGTAATACCACCTCAGAAACCCAAGGATGGGTCACTATGAGTCAGATCTGACTCGATTGCAGTGAGTTTGGTTTGGTTTATCAATATCTATATCCATCTACCCATCCATATATACATACATACAGTGGGAGCTCTGGTAGCATAGTGGCTAAAGTACTTGACTGCTAACCAGAAGGCTGG